>NC_086450.1:419112045-419436420 GCF_028390025.1 Pseudophryne corroboree
ATTGGTTTGAGCCGCTCAAATCGGTGGAGTTGAAGTATCTTACATGGAAAGTAACCATGCTACTGGCCCTGGCTTCAGCCAGGAGAGTATCAGAATTGGCGGCTTTATCATATAAGAGCCCATATCTGATTTTCCATACGGACAGGGCAGAACTGCGGACGCGTCCTCATTTTCTGCCTAAGATGGTGTCAGCGTTTCACCTGAACCAGCCTATTGTGGTGCCTGCGGCTACTAACGATTTGGAGGATTCCAAGTTGTTGGACGTGGTCCGGGCATTGAAAATATATATTTCAAGAACGGCGGGAGTCAGAAAGTCTGACTCACTGTTTATATTGTATGCACCCAACAAGATGGGTGCTCCTGCTTCTAAGCAGACGATTGCTCGTTGGATTTGTAGCACAATTCAACTTGCACATTCTGTGGCAGGCTTGCCACAACCTAAATCTGTCAAAGCCCATTCCACAAGGAAAGTGGGCACATCCTGGGCGGCTGCCCGGGGGGTCTCGGCATTACAACTCTGCCGAGCTGCTACTTGGTCAGGGGCAAACACGTTTACAAAATTCTACAAATTTGATACCCTGGCTGAGGAGGACCTTGAGTTCTCTCATTCGGTGCTGCAGAGTCATCCGCACTCTCCCGCCCGTTTGGGAGCTTTGGTATAATCCCCATGGTCCTGACGGAGTCCCCAGCATCCACTTAGGACGTTAGAGAAAATAAGAATTTACTTACCGATAATTCTATTTCTCGTAGTCCGTAGTGGATGCTGGGCGCCCATCCCAAGTGCGGATTGTCTGCAATACTTGTACATAGTTATTGTTACAAACAAATTCGGGTTGTTATTGTTGTGAGCCGTCTGTTCAGAGGCTCCTACGTTTGTCATACTGTTAACTGGGTTCAGATCACAAGTTGTACGGTGTGATTGGTGTGGCTGGTATGAGTCTTACCCGGGATTCAATATCCTTCCTTATTGTGTACGCTCGTCCGGGCACAGTATCCTAACTGAGGCTTGGAGGAGGGTCATAGGGGGAGGAGCCAGTACACACCACCTAATCCTAAAGCTTTATTTTTGTGCCCTGTCTCCTGCGGAGCCGCTATTCCCCATGGTCCTGACGGAGTCCCCAGCATCCACTACGGACTACGAGAAATAGAATTATCGGTAAGTAAATTCTTATTTTTTATATCCGGAAAACCTTAGGCTATCTATCACTCATCTATAAACGCTTTGCCGATTTACATTATTACCATAAGTAGAATAAAGTACTGCCTTTACATACAGTATCAGTCATAGACTTTTTATAGTCTGTGCTCCCGTTATTATTGTGGAAAGATGAAACAGCCCTTTACAGTAACTGTATCGGCATAGAAGCTTGCACCATGCAGAATCTTATAACTCCTGTTACATACATTAGGAAGCTTCATGCCATCCATGGTGTCTGATGATGTAACCTATGTCCTGTAGGAGGCAGAGAACACACTGAGACTGATGCAGAACAAGCTGAGAGAGGAGGAGAACCGGCTGCAGAAGGCAGGAAGTAAGTGCTGGGGTAACTGCGGGGGGAAGGTGCTGTGTGAGATGAAATACCAGAATGTTGTGTTCAATAAACTGGAGCAAGAGAAAATCTGACCACACCTAGGTGGTTCCTGACTCTTAGTACAAGCGCTGAGTTATATGATCAGTGTCCAGTTGGAGCCCACCTATAGGTGACCAAGTTAGTGAGTGACTTCTGAGAGGAATGAGGCCAAGAAAAGACCAAGCACCGTCCAATAGCGGTTTTCCGCTGATGTTTATAGACTGTTGCTTTTTTCTTTTGGAGGACACTGGATCACTGGGGTATAAAGGGTCTTTTAGGACTTTGGCTTTAAAATATTCATTATATGATATTCTCCTTTCCCGTTTCTATCTCTTTTCTGCTGGCAACTCAGTTTTTATCGGGCGAGAGTATTTTTACAGTGCTGTCGTTAGACAGGCTGAAGTTTTTTTTTGTTTACTTTTTATTCATTTATTTATACAAATACCTTTGCTGTAGCTCAAGGCGCACTGACATTGGAACAGGTGGAGTAGACTCCTCATGCAGGATCATTCCGCCCCTCTACCATCAACGTTCCTCCACTAGGGAGGACCACTTCACTAACAACATTGGCATTGAATGGCTGCCCATGCTCCTTCAGATGCTGCTGGAGTGGCCAGGTAATGCCTCCTTGCTGCAGTCAGTGGTGGTACAGAGTCTAAACCCTGGGACTATTTAGGAGATGGGTGAGTTGGAGACATCCTCATCAGGGCAGCCCCAACTATGCAGAAGTCTGGCTAAGGCAGCTATTATCATATAGTGTAGGACCACCAAACCAGAGATGCCTTTCACGTGGCTGGTGGCTTACCATATGTTTGCAAATATATGTAACTGAGATCTCTGCATTACTATTGTTATGTAGGAACAGATGTGTTCTTCCACATCTTTGTTAAAAACCTCAGTATGGCGTGCGAACGGCCACACTGCTATTGTGTGCTGTTAAACGAAGATGTGTGTGTACACACACCCGCAAACGCCCGCCACTATCAACTACTTCAAAGACCGAGGACGGGAGCTGATTTACCTGCTACCTGGTTCAGTGTATACCCTCTGGGTCCCCTGTGTGTGTCTGGCAGCGGGAGAGTCCACTACCCGCTGCCAGCAGCTGCATCCACGGATGTGTATATGTGATTGTATCAGCGTGTGCCGAATTAAAAAAGTACTCGCTGAGGTAGCATAGCTCCCCACTGCCCGTACTGTATATGTGCCACCGACTCCCCCTCCCGTTCTAGGCAGCGAGAGCATCACTCCCTCTCTGCCTGTGGCCACAATATTGAATTTTAATGCTGTGTTCACTGTGCTGGGAAACCTTGCTGAAAGGCTGCAAGAGGACACATCTGCAAATCTCTTGCTGGCCTATTGCAAGGGGGCTGGGGGAATTTTGTTTTGTTTTTTCTTTCTTGCCTAGATTAACTCCTCCTTTACATGCATCGGTGATGGGTCTCTAAATTGATGTGAGCTACTACCATTCTGTGTATGATATTTCTACAGCCAGCAGGGCGTTATAGCTGGGGTCTCTAGTATGTAAGTGTTGCTATATGGTTTTTGGTACTCTATGATGTATACTTGGAGGTTGGCCTGCCTCTAAGCAGACAGTAGCAAGATGGATCACTTCTGTAAGTTACAGGCTTTACAATGGGATGGGGAAACCTGTTCCCTACAATGTTAGGTACATTCTACCAGTTCAGTGACTGTCTTGTGGAAGGCGTGGGTCTCGCCTGTCAGCTGTGTCGGGCAGCCACGTTGCCCTCAATTTATATCTTTATGAAATGACATAGGTGTAATTTTTTTGCATTTGAGTCTGAAAGTGCTGCGCTCGATAATACTGTGACTGCGTTCCCCAAAGGATGAAAGAGTTAATTATTTTCCCTGAGTTCATTGGAGTCCACAGCGCCCGCCTTTTATGCTCTAGTTTTATGTTTAAAATTTTTCAAGTTTGTTTCTTTGCCAATAAATGTTTCTCTTTTGTTAGTTTCTATTTGGTTCTGTCCTGTGGGGTTTAGTTAGAAAAATAACGGCGTACACAGATGGGGGAGGGGGGGGAGAAAACTTTACTGAATCTGTTAACGTGCCAGAGTCCTAAAGTAGCTTCCACACCCCATGGTCCATTCTATCCCAGTGGATTCAGAGAAAAGGATTTCGGAGAAGAATAAAACTTGATTATCTGGCCAGTTCGGGCGTGATTGGCCGGCACTTGACATTTCATTTCTGTTGGATAGTTTCACCTATTATTCCTAATTTCTTCTTAATCATCCAGACTGACACTGTCTCCAAATGGCTGGAAGTCCTTGTCTTACCTTAGGAGTAGTATTCGGTCCTCCTGCCACCTTTCTCCCTGTTAAGGCCCCCATACATTACTGCCGATGCCCCTTGAGCTGCCCAGGAGCTTCCCAGGCGGCAGGATGCATGCAGTCCTTTTGCATGTGACATATCGCATGCGATCCCGTTCCTCGCTGCCAGAGCCCGCCCCGAGTCGGTGATCGGACATGCAGCACGTCCAATCTCCGACTCCGATCCTATGCGCACGGGACAACGGATCGGATGTCAAACACATCCGATTTGGACACTTTTCACCCGATTTCTCGGCCCGATCCATCGGAATCGGGTGAAAAGTGCCCATATCAGACAAGTGTATGGCCAGCTTATGTCACACTCCCAAATTAGCAGAGAAGATAAGACATTGTGTCATTTCCAGCTGCTGAGTTCATTCACCACCAACAAATAAGACCTGTTCTGCTGGTGCAGACACAGAACAATGTTATCACACTTTCTTGAATGGCATGTCCTAATTCTAGCTAAGCATAGTTTTTCTCTTATCCCAGAGGATGCTGGGGACTCCGTAAGGACCATGGGGTATAGACGGGCTCCGCAGGAGACATGGGCACTCTAAAGACTTTAGAATGGGTGTGCACTGGCTCTTCCCTCTATGCCCCTCCTCCAGACCTCTGGAGACTGGGTGCACTGCCGGGGAGCTCTCCTGAGTTTCTCTGAAAATAGACTTTTTGTTAGTTTTTTTATTTTCAGGGAGCACTGCTGGCAACAGGCTCCCTGCTTCGTGGGACTGAGGGGAGAGAAGCAGACCTACTTAAATGATAGGCTCTGCTTCTTAGGCTACTGGACACCATTAGCTCCAGAGGGTCGGAACGCAGGTCTCACCCTCGCCGTACGTCCCGGAGCCGCGCCGCCGTCCTCCTCACAGAGCCGGAAGATAGAAACCGGGTGAGTATTAAGAAGATAGAAGACTCCAAAGGCGGCAGAAGACTTCAGATCTTCACTGAGGGAACGCGCAGCGGTGACGCTGCACGCCATTGCTCCCACACGTACACACACAGCGGGCACTGTAAGGGTGCAGGGCGCAGGGGGGGCGCCCTGGGCAGCAATATTAACCTCCAAGGGACACTGGCTGATGGATTAGATACTGCAGAGGCGACATATTGAAAACCCCCCGCCAGTATAAATAATTTGAGCGGGACCGAAGCCCGCCGGTGAGGGGGCGGAGCTTGATCCTCCAGCACTAACCAGCGCCATTTTCTCCACAGCACACTGCAGAGAAGCTGGCTCCCCGGACTCTCCCCTGCTGAACACGGTTACAGAAGGCAAAGAAGAGGGGGGGGGGGCACATTTAATTGGCGCAGTGAGTGTATTTATATATTTATATAAAAGCGCTGTACTAACTGGGATTTTATTCCAGTGTCCGGTGACGCTGGGTGTGTGCTGGCATACTTTCTCTCTGTCTCTCCAAAGGGCCTTATTGGGGGACTGTCTCCATATAGATATATCCCTGAGTGTGTAGGGGTGTCGGTACGTGTGTGTCGGCATGTCTGAAGTGGAAGGCTTATCTAAGGAGGAGGAGGAGCAGATAATTGTGGTGTCTCCGTCGGCAACGCCGACACCTGATTGGTTGGATATGTGGAATGTTTTAAATGCAAATGTGTCTTTATTACATAAGAGATTGGACAAAGCAGAGTCCACGGATAAAACAGGGAGTCAATCCATGGCTTTGACTGTGTCACAGGGCCCTTCACGGTCTCAGAAACGTCCCCTGTACCAAGTAGCAGACACTGATACCGACACGGATTCTGACTCCAGTGTCGACTACGATGATGCGAGGTTACACCCAAGGGTGGCCAAAAGTATTCATTATATGATTATTGCAATAAAAGATGTTTTGCATATCACAGATGACCCCTCTGTCCCTGACACGAGGGTATGCATGTTTAAGGAAAAGAAACCTGAGGTAACCTTTCCCCCATCTCATGAGCTTGAACGCGTTATTTGAATAAGCTTGGGAAACTCCAGACAAAAAACTGCAGATTCCAAAGAGGATTCTTATGGTGTATCCTTTCCCTGCACAGGACAGGGTACGGTTAGAATCCTCGCCCAGGGTGGACAAGGCTTTAACGCGCTTGTCCAAGAAGGTGGCGCTACCGTCTCCAGACACGGTAGCCCTCAAGGATCCTGCTGATCGCAGACAGGAAACTACCTTAAAATCAATTTATACACATACGGGTGCTTTGCTCAGACCGGCAATAGCGTCGGCTTGGGTTTGTAGCGCTGTAGCAGCTTGGACAGATACCTTGTCAGCTGACATTGATACCCTAGATAGGGATACCATTTTATTGACCAGCTTCTTCCCCAGAAAGGGAGATAGTTTTAGCTGCAATTCAAAAACTGTGTCAACAACAAGTGGTTGTCGAGGTTCCCCTAGTTCAACAGTGGAAGGGGTACTATTCAACCCTGTTTGTGGTCCCGAAACCGGATGGCTCGGTCAGGCCCATTCTAAATCTAAAATCCCTAAACCTGTACTTGAAAAAGTTCAAATTCAAGATGGAATCGCTTCGGGCAGTTATCTCCAGCCTGGAAGGGGGGGACTTTATGGTGTCACTAGACATAAAGGATGCATACCTTCATGTCCCCATATATCCCCCTCATCAGGCGTACCTGAGATTCGCTGTACAGGACTGTCATTACCAGTTTCAGACGTTGCCGTTTGGGCTTTCCACGGCCCCGAGGATTTTCACCAAGGTAATGGCTGAAATGATGGTGCTCCTGCGCAGGCAGGGAGTCATAATTATCCCCTACTTGGACGATCTCCTGATAAAAGCGAGATCAAGAGATCAGTTGCTGAAAAGCGTGTCGCTATCCCTGAGAGTGCTGCAGCAACATGGCTGGATTCTAAATCTACCAAAGTCACAGTTGGTTCCAACGACTCGGCTGTCTTTCTTAGGCATGATTCTGGAAACGGAACAAAAGCGGGTTTTTCTCCCAATGGAAAAAGCCCAGGAACTCCAGAACATGGTCACATGGTCAATGCACTCGAGTACTGGGAAAAATGGTGGCGACCTACGAGGCCATCCCCTTCGGCAGGTTTCATGCGAGGACATTTCAGTGGGACCTTCTGGACAAGTGGTCCGGGTCCCATCTTCAAATTCATCAGAAAATAAGCCTGTCCCCCAGGGCCAGGGTGTCTCTCCTGTGGTGGCTGCAGAGTGCTCACCTTCTAGAGGGTCGCAGGTTCGGCATTTAAGACTGGGTTCTGGTGACCACGGACGCGAGCCTCCGAGGATGGGGAGCAGTCACACAAGGAAGAAACTTTCAGGGAATATGGTCAAGCCAGGAGGCTTGTCTACATATCAACATACTGGAATTAAGGGCCATATACAACGGCCTACGACAAGCGGAGAATCTTCTTCGCGACCTACCAGTTCTGATTCAATCAGACAACGTCACAGCCGTGGCTCATGTAAACCGCCAAGGCGGGACAAGGAGCAGAGTGGCAATGGCGGAAGCCACCAGGATTCTTCGCTGGGTGGAAAATCACGTAAGCGCTCTGTCATCAGTCTTCATTCTGGGAGTGGACAACTGGGAAGCAGACTTCCTCAGCAGACACGATCTCCATCCAGGAGAGTGGGGACTTCATCAAGAAGTTTTTACAGAGATAACAAGTCTTTGGGGACTTTCTGAAATAGACATGATGGCGTCACGCCTCAACAAGCAGCTTCGGAGTTATTGTGCCAGGTCAAGGGACCCTCAGGCAGTAGCGGTAGATGCCCTGGTGACACCATGGGTGTTTCAGTCGGTCTATGTGTTTCCTCCTCTTCCTCTCATCTCAAAAATATTGAGAATCATAAGACGAAAAAGAGTGCAGACAATACTCATTGTTCCAGATTGGCCTCGAAGGGCCTGGTATTCAAATCTTCGGGAGATGCTCACAGAAGATCCATGGCCTCTTCCTCTCAGGGAGGATCTGTTGCAGCAGGGGCTCTGCGTGTTCCAAGACTTACCGCGGTTACGTTTCACGGCATGGCAGTTGAACACCGAATCCTAGCTGGGAAAGGTATTCTGGAGGAAGTCATCCCTACTCTGATAGGGGCTAGGAAGGAGGTGACGGCAAAACATTATCACCGTATCTGGAGGAAGTATGTATCTTGGTGTGAAGCCAAGAATGCTCCTACGGAAGATTTCCACCTGGGCCGTTTTCTCCACTTTCTACAGACAGGAGTGGATATGGGCCTGAAGTTAGGGCCGAAATCTGTACCTTAATGGAGCCTATCTATATTCTTTCAGAAGGAATTGGCTTCTCCCCCAGAAGTCCAGACTTTTGTAAAGGGAGTACTGCACATCCAGCCTCCTTTTGTGCCCCCAGTGGCACCATGGGACCTTAACGTGGTGTTACGGTTCCTAAAATCTCACTGGTTTGAACCTCTTCAAACGGTTGAATTAAAATTTCTCACTTGGAAGGTGGTCATGTTGTTGGCCTTGGCATCTGCAAGGCGGGTGTCCGAATTGGCGGCTTTGTCTCACAAAAGCCCCTATCTGATTTTCCATGTGGATAGAGCAGAGTTGAGGACTCGTCCTCAATTTTTGCCTAAGGTGGTTTCATCGTTTCATATGAACCAACCTATTGTGGTGCCTGTGGCTACGGGAGACTTGGAGGATTCCAAGTCCCTGGATGTAGTCAGGGCCTTAAAAATTTACGTAGCCAGGACCGCTCGGGTTAGGAAAACAGAGGCACTGTTTGTCCTGTATGCAGCCAACAAGGTTGGCGCTCCTGCTTCTAAGCAGACTATTGCTCGCTGGATCTGTAACACGATTCAGCAGGCTCATTCTACGGCTGGATTGCCGTTACCAAATTCGGTAAAGGCCCATTCCACTAGGAAGGTGGGCCCTTCTTGGGCGGCTGCCCGAGGCGTCTCGGCTTTACAGCTTTGCCGAGCAGCTACTTGGTCGGGTTTAAACACTTTTGCAAAATTCTACAAGTTTGATACCCTGGCTAATGAGGACCTCATGTTTGCTCAATCGGTGCTGCAGAGTCATCCGCACTCTCCCGCCCGGTCTGGAGCTTTGGTATAATCCCCATGGTCCTTATGGAGTCCCCGGCATCCTCTTGGACGTAAGAGAAAATAAGATTTTAAACCTACCGGTAAATCTTTTTCTCCTAGTCCGTAGAGGATGTTTGGCGCCCGTCCCAGTGCGGACATATTTCTGCAAGACTTGTATATAGTTGTTGATTACATAAGGGTTATGTTACAGTTAAGATCAGTCGTTGGCTGATGCTGTTTTGTTCATACTGTTAACTGGTTGCGTATATTCCAGGTTATACGGTGTGGATGGTGTGGGCTGGTATGAATCTTGCCCTTAGATTAACAAAAATCTTTTCCTCGTACTGTCCGTCTCCTCTGGGCACAGTTTCTTTAACTGAGGTCTGGAGGAGGGGCATAGAGGGAGGAGCCAGTGCACACCCATTCTAAAGTCTTAGGTTTAAAATCTTATTATTGTGTTCATTCCTGTCATCACCTGCTAACACCACCACCGCCTATTCATTCACATACTGTACCTGTCATCACTCACTTTCATTACCACCTCCTATTCATTTACATACTGTACCTGTCATAACTCACTAACATTACCACCATCGCCTATTCATTCTCATACTGTACCTGTCATCACTCACTAACATTACCACCTCCTATTCATTTACATACTGTACCTGTCATCACTCACTAACATTACCACCTCCTATTCATTTACATACTGTACCTGTCATCACTCACTAACATTACCACCTCCTATTCATTTACATACTGTACCTTTCATCACTCACTTTCATTACCACCTCCTATTCATTTACATACTGTACCTGTCATCACTCACTAACATTACCACCTCCTATTCATTTACATACTGTACCTGTCATCACTCACTAACATTACCACCTCCTATTCATTTACATACTGTACCTTTCATCACTCACTTTCATTACCACCTCCTATTCATTTACATACTGTACCTGTCATCACTCACTAACATTACCACCTCCTATTCATTTGCATACTGTACCTGTCATCACTCACTAACATTACCACCACCGCCTATTCATTTTCATACTGTACCTGTCATCACTCACTAATATTACCACCTCCTATTCATTCGCATACTGTACCTGTCATCACTCACTAACATTACCACCACCTCCTATTAATTCGCATACTGTACCTGTCATCACTCACAAACATTACCACCTCCTATTCATTTACATACTGTACCTGTCATCACTCACTAACAATACCACCTCCTATTCATTTACATATTGTACCTGTCATCACTCACTAACATTACCACCTCCTATTCATTCACATACTGTACCTGTCATCACTCACAAACATTACCACCTACTATTCATTTGCATACTGTACCTGTCATCACTCACTAACATTACCACCATCGCCTATTCATTCTCATACTGTACCTGTCATCACTCACTAACATTACCACCTCCTATTCATTCGCATACTGTACCTGTCATCACTCACTAACATTAGCACCTCCTATTCATTTACATATTGTACCTGTCATCACTCACAAACATTACCATCTCCTATTCATTTGCATACTGTACCTGTCATCACTCACTAACATTACCACCTCCTATTCATTTGCATACTGTACCTGTCATCACTCACTAACATTACCACCTCCTATTCATTTACATATTGTACCTGTCATCACTCACAAACATTACCATCTCCTATTCATTTGCATACTGTACCTGTCATCACTCACTAACATTACAACCTTTTATTCATTCACATACTGTACCTGTCATCACTCACTAACATTACCACCTCCTATTCATTTACATATTGTACCTGTCATCACTCACTAACATTACCACCTTTTATTCATTCGCATACTGTACCTGTCATCACTCACTAACATCACCACCACCTCCTATTCATTCACATACTGTACCTGTCATCACTCACTAACATCACCACCACCTCCTATTCATTTGCATACTGTACCTGTCATCACTCACAAACATTACCATCTCCTATTCATTCACATACTGTACCTGTCATCACTCACTTTCATTACCACCTCCTATTCATTTACATACTGTACCTGTCATCACTCACTAACATTACCACCTCCTATTCATTTACATACTGTACCTGTCATAACTCACTAACATTACCACCTCCTATTCATTTACATACTGTACCTGTCATCACTCACTAACATTACCACCTCCTATTCATTTACATACTGTACCTGTCATCCCTCACTAATATTACCACCTCCTATTCATTTACATACTGTACCTTTCATCACTCACTTTCATTACCACCTCCTATTTATTTACATACAGTACCTGTCATCACTCACTAACATTACCACCTCCTATTCATTTGCATACTGTACCTGTCATCACTCACTAACATTACCACCACCGCCTATTCATTCTCATACTGTACCTGTCATCACTCACTAACATTACCACCTCCTATTCATTCGCATACTGTACCTGTCATCACTCACTAACATTACCACCACCTCCTATTCATTCGCATACTGTACCTGTCATCACTCACAAACATTACCATCTCCTATTCATTTGCATACTGTACCTGCAATACCACCTCCTATTCATTTACATATTGTACCTGTCATCACTCACTAACATTACCACCTCCTATTCATTCACATACTGTACCTGTCATCACTCACAAACATTACCACCTCCTATTCATTTGCATACTGTACCTGTCATCACTCACTAACATTACCACCATCGCCTATTCATTCTCATACTGTACCTGTCATCACTCACTAACATTACCACCTCCTATTCATTCGCATACTGTACCTGTCATCACTCACTAACATTACCACCTCCTATTCATTTACATATTGTACCTGTCATCACTCACAAACATTACCATCTCCTACTCCTTTGCATACTGTACCTGTCATCACTCACTAACATTACCACCTTCTATTCATTCGCATACTGTACCTGTCATCACTCACTAACATTACCACCACCTCCTATTCATTCGCATACTGTACCTGTCATCACTCACTAACATTACCACCTCCTATTCATTTACATATTGTACCTGTCATCACTCACAAACATTACCATCTCCTATTCATTTGCATACTGTACCTGTCATCACTCACTAACATTACCACCTCCTATTCATTTACATATTGTACCTGTCATCACTCACAAACATTACCATCTCCTATTCATTTGCATACTGTACCTGTCATCACTCACTAACATTACCACCTTTTATTCATTCACATACTGTACCTGTCATCACTCACTAACATCACCACCATCTCCTATTCATTCACATACTGTACCTGTCATCACTCACTAACATCACCACCACCTCCTATTCATTCGCATACTGTACCTGTCATCACTCACAAACATTACCATCTCCTATTCATTCACATACTGTACCTGTCATCACTCACTTTCATTACCACCTCCTATTCATTCACATACTGTACCTGTCATCACTCACTAACATCACCACCACCTCCTATTCATTCACATACTGTACCTGTCATCACTCACTAACATTACCACCTCATATTCATTTACATACTGTACCTGTCATCACTCACTAACATATTACCACCTCTAATTCATTCTCATACCTGTTATCGCTCAATAACACCCCTGCCAGCTCTAATTCATTCTCATACCTGTCATTGCTCACTAACACCATTACCTCTAATTCATTCACATCTACTACCACATCCATCATCTCTTATTTCAAATTTATTTAATCACATGGCTCCAAAAGGTGGTCAGAACCGCAGAGAAGATCATCGGGGCCGACCTTCCCTCAGTCCAGGACCTGTACTTGTCCAGAGCTAAAAAGCGGGCAATGAAGATAGTAAAAGACCAGCTACACCCCAGCCACAGCATGTTTAACTTGCTTCCTTCAGGCAGGCGTTACAGGGCTGTCCCCGCCAGATCCACCAGAAGCCTCAAAAGTTTATTTCCCCAAGCTGTCCGCCTGCTGAACTCCTGAACATTGACTGACTAGACGTACATGTAACTAACTTGTGTCCCTACGGTATACCTATCTGTGTAACTTTACTTGCCCCCCCCCACACACACACACACACACACACACACACACACACACACCTGCTTGCCTGTTACCTACTTGGCTGTTGTATAGCAAACCGAAGACAAATTCCTAGTATACGTAAGTATACCTGGCCAATAAAGCGGATTCTGATTCGGTTGCAGTTGTGTGCTGTCCCTTTCAGTCGCTCACACATTTGTCACACTTAACTCTAGTACTTTCCACTACTCACACACACACACACACACACACACACACACACACACACACACACACACACACACGTAACACAGCAGACGTGTTAACACTGCAGATTATGTGGGCAGAATCACTTGTTGAATATTGATGCCTTTACTTACTTATGTACATGCCAACATTCCTGCAAACTCTGCTTTTCTCCACACCAGACAGCAACGAGGACTCAGACAGTGAGATCCAGGAGGATGATGGCTCTGATGATACAGAGGATGAGGAACGGAGACCTGGAAAGCTGCCAATCGGACGTGGCATTCCCATACAGGGTAAGAAACTGATCTCTGCTGTATAGGATGTGGCTGTGGCACATAGTAAGACGGAGACTGCATAATAGGGGCATTATTTACAGATGAATAGAAACTCACAGGCCGCTGAAGTACTTGGTTGTCTGGACCACCTGAGCCTGGCATGACCTGGTGGGTATGGCTTTTGTGGTGGGGAAGAGGGTGGTATGAGTGCTGTAATCAACTCAGCCCAACTCAGCCCAGCTCTAGTGCTTGGTTCAGTGGTTCACAATGATGAATAGTAATCCTACGTTTGTCATGGTGAAATCCTGGTGATTATAAGTGATTCAGGATCACCACTGGCTAGGAAACTCATTTTAACAACCACAAGTGCTTTGATCCAACCATTGGATATACACGTAGTGTAAAGCTCAATTTAAGTAATTTTTGTTTAAGATCTTGTAGGCCAAGTGGCCGTAACTCTCTATGGTCATTCCCAAGCATGAAATTGATGTGTTTGTTTAGACTTACTAAACAGAATCTGATTTAAAGCAGCAATAAATACATTTCTATACATTATTTATTACGCTTTGCAATTACATGAAATTTTAATCTGGGTGCTAGCGTTTTCTCTGTTCCCAGAGGACAGTGGCTGCACTCTCTGTAGGCGAGTATCCGCGCTCTCTTACTCACTTCGAAATAGACCGTAAAGTCAAGTGATGACTCTGCCTGTCATTTAGAAAACTGCTGTAATGTATAGATCACACATTGGTTCATTGGTTCATTTTCCATTTGTGCATTTTCTGGTATAATCTGCATGGTATCCTAGTGTATTTTATATGGCCAGTTTACCTGAATTGACAGTCCCGTTATCAGATTTTTCAACCAGATGCATTTTTATATGTGTGTGTGCTAACACAGAATTTATATAATCTCGTTCATACAATATACCCTACAAGATATTTATTTGAGGCCAGATTTGTGTGTTTTATTTTACCATACAGACTTTAGGGTGTTTTTTTGTGTAAAAACCCAATGTTTAGTCATTATATATGCTTGGAATATCAGTTAGAAACAATACACAATTGTTATTGCCTGTGTTTAACCACTTCATTTCCTAAATCATGTATTACAATGAGCTGCTAGCGGGAGAGCCCGAGGTGGGAGGTGCGGGGAACTCGGCACTGTGACTACTGTCATTGGGACCCTGCCCCCCCATAAGATGCCACAAAGTGCAGCAGGAGGCAGAGCCATGATGACAAGAGTCACGCCACCGAGCCCCCAGGCTGCCCACTTCTCTGGGGATGTCTGGCCTAAACTCCTGAGAGTCCGGGAGGGCTCCCCGAAATCTTAAGGCTACCAGAGATTCCGGAAGAGTAGAGAAGTATGTGCTAAATCAGTGTAATGAATATTTATATTCTTACAGGGAGGGGCGGCCATATTGTGGGTACAATGATTGGAGGAGACAGCGATGAGGTAAGTGATCTTCACACGTCGTGTTTAGCTGTGAATAGATTTGGCGCTTTAAATGTACTTCTTAAGCAAACTGAAAAGCTGGGGCATTTGCAAGCCGCAGCTTCGTGAATTTACCCCATTACATATAAAGTAATTAGCTGGTCACTGATATCACACACTCTCTGATTTAATACCTCCAAGCTTTAAATCAAAACGTTTGTGGCTCTAATGTGTATTTACTACAAGCTACTGCACCACCTAGTGGCCAGTCAGGGGTACTACTAGTGTCTCAATCTCCGCAACTCAGAAATTAATATGAAAAGTAAATGATTTGAAAGTCAATTACTACAGTGATTTGCTGAAGATCTCAGACCCCTGTCCTATTATTATTTCATAGCTCTGAAACTCATTTTTGAAAACTATATGTTTAAGAATAAATACAATATATAAAAAATGCTGTTTAGATATTTATTTCATCCCTGTCTTGTGGATGCTCTAAATTTCCATTGGTGAAAAACAGACTACAGTTGTGGACAAAACTTTTTCTCCCAGTGAATAATTAATATATTTGCCACATTTTCTTTTAAAAACCTCACAGTTCAGGAATCCGTATTCAGCTGTGATCCTAGGGCCTAATTCAGACCTGATACGATCAGATAGTCGCCGCCCGGGGAGAGTGAAAACCCGCCCCGTGCAAGTGTGCAAATGCATGTGTACGCCGTGCGAAAATTCAGCCAGACAGCGGACATCTGCAAATCTGTTCACAATTCACTCACCATCGAATGATTTTTCCAGTCTGTGCGCAGCCCAGGACTTACTCCTACAGTGCGATACAAACAGGCTGTTCGGGGCCGGATCTGACGCCACACGCCCTCCGTGAAAACGCTTGGCAACGCCTGTGTTTTTCCTGATACTCCCAGAAAACGGTCAGTTACCACCCCCAAACGTCCGCTTCCTGTCAATCACCTTGCAAATGCCCGTGCGATTGAAATTTTCGCACCATCCTGTCGCTGTTCGGCGACACGCGTGCGTATTGTAGTGCATGCACAGTCATTCCATAATCATCCGCTGTGCGATTTCGCACAACAGTGATCAGGTCTGAATCGGGCCCTCAGTACCAGAGAAGTTAGCGGTTTGTTTAAAAAAAACAACCCAAAAACTAAGAAACATTTTGTGGTTAACTGGAATAAAGTAGGATTGTACAGATTATGGAGAATGGGTATGCATGTTTTCTGGTGGGGGGAGGGGTAGTATTGCTCCTTCTGGAATGAAAGGCACAAGGGTCTAATCCAGAGTTGCGTGCAAGTAAGACACAGATGTGGCCGCATTTCAGCCACCGGCCATGGAAATAAATGTGTATGATTGCCTGGATGTAGCATTGGTTGCACGCATTCAGCCGCATAACCCCATCATCCTCTTGTGAAAGTTGCTGTCATCACAATCAGTACAGACTTGCACCAGCCACATCCTTGCTGCAAGAGATCCCTCTGAAATCAGATCTGTGCATATTGGGGGTCATTCCGAGTTGTTCGCTCGCAAGCTGCTTTTAGCAGCTTTGCACACGCTAAGCCGCCGCCTACTGGGAGTGAATCTTAGCTTATCAAAATTGCGAACGAAAGATTTGCAATATTGCGATAAGACATCTCTGTGCAGTTTCTGAGTAACCCGAGACTTACTCGGCATCTGCGATCAGTTCAGTGCTTGTCGTTCCTGGTTTGATGTCACAAACACACCCAGCGTTCGCCCAGACACTCCTCCGTTTCTCCAGCCACTCCCGCGTTTTTCCCAGAAACTGTAGCGTTTTTTCGCACACACCCATAAAACGGCCAGTTTCCGCCCAGAAACACCCACTTCCTGTCAATCACATTACGATCACCAGAACGAAGAAAAAAACGTGAGTAAAATTCCTAACTGCATAGCAAATTTACTTGGCGCAGTCGCAGTGCGGACATTGCGCATGCGCACTAAGTGGAAAATCGCTGCGATGCGAAGAAATTTACAGAGCGAACAACTCGGAATGACCCCCATAGTGAACTCTGAATAGGCTACAATTACGTATACAGAACACTTATTTTAGCGGGGAATGCCCAAGTGGATACGTGTACAGCTTTGAACAGCCCGTATTTACTCCGTTATGCATGCTCGGCTGAGCAATTGCAAAATGGTGGTTTCCCCTGTACCCCTGTGGGCCAGGCCAAGCCTGAACATAAAATAATGTCACATAACAAACCTGAGTCTCTGCTTTGTAATTAGAACAGAATATCAGAGTAGTGACGTGTAGGCTTATATATAGGTATTTGGTTTGTCTTTGATTCATGTAAATGGAGTTCAAGGCTAGTAGAGTAATCCGGTAATGGCTCATTTATATTGACCATCTTTCATGATGTTTTCTCTTTTTCCGTTTGTTTACTTTTGCTTTCTTCATATAATCTATAATTGCTCGTTCATTCTCTGCTTCTTTTGCATATCCATGTGTTGTTGTTTTTTTATTTCCTTGCTGTCATTACTTGAAGGCGGGAGCCAGTCCTGCCATCATAAGTAGCTCGGAAGCTCTCGGAGGCCATCAGCAGGTTGGTACATGTCCCCTATGCCACCTCCCAGGATGCATCACTTCTCTGCAAGACATTGATGCACAGACCATGTAGATTGTAGGACCTAGGCAAAAATGTATTAAGCTTTAAAAAGCGATAAAGTGGAGAATTATAAAGAGATATAAAGTACCAGCCAACCAGCTCTAACTGTCATTTTTGCAAACACAACCTGTAACATGGCAGTTAGGAGCTGATTGGTTGGTACTTTATATCTCTCTCTTTATCATTCTCCACTTAATCACTTTTTGAGGCTGAATACATTTGGGCCCTAGTTCTCTGCAATCCTCAATCCAGCGTGATCCCATTTGTGACCACAGACCCATATATTCATTCACTTTATCTATCCTTACTGAGCCTTCAAGGTGCGGCAGTGGTTACAGATGAGGCCCAGACCATTGCATTATGGGAGATCTGTTTACTAGTGTCTGCAATATCTTCTGCTCAGCTCATCACATCTTCTTTCAGGATGCATTGGATGATAGCGAGATGGATGTGGATGACGAAGATGATGATGAAGATGAGGAGGAGGAGGCGACTATCATGAGGGCGAGAGGGCCTGGCCGAAGCTTGCGCAAACCCAGCCGACGAGTGCAACAAACGGAGTCATTTGTGGAGAGTGACAATGACTTCTAGGCATAGTGCCTAATGGAATCTGCCTCTGTCTGTCCCATCACCTATCAGCAGTGGACCAGGCTTGGCACCCTGTAACACTTTCCATGACTTCCCTATGCTGTGCCTGAAACAGTCACCCACCTCACTTACATTCCTCAGATACATTCCTCCTCTTTCCCTATTTCCAAATCACTGTTACAAATGTATCCACGTATCATAGCCTATATTTATTATTGCCATCTTTTACGTATTGTTTAAAAAAAAAAAATCAAAGATTAACAAATAAAAAATAAATCTTATAATGGTAAGCTATAGTATAAATGAAACTATAGACAAATTACAGGAGAAATAATTTACTATAACAAAGTCGGTATCAATTTTAAAGAGAAAAAGTATATAAAAAAAAAAAACTTATTTTATTTATTCTGCTGATTTTGATTTTGTTTCTTATTAAGGGATTGCCAGACCAAGGTGCAAGCCGACTTTCATCTTACAGTCTTTGGTGTCAGCTACAGCCTGTGATTTCCTTCTCTCTGCCTGATGAATGCTCTGTGCTCAGAATGACCGTAGTAGTATCATCCAGCTGCTGTACTCTCACAGTGGTTCATACAGGCCTCAGATGTTTACTTTGCAGCGTGGAGCGTCGGTCCTCAGGGTATCGGAAATCACTTTGGCTCCAGACTGACCGATGTGGTTCCCCTGCAAACTAAATGACCAAGGCCATACACGTATTACATAGCAGTGACACAGAGACATGTGCAACTCAAAATACACAGGTACAATGCTTTTTCTTTTTTGCTTTCGGCACAAATGTGGCCAACCCTAAATGAGCCCTGAGATGCACTACTGGCGATTCTCAGATGTCCAGGGCCCACCTGAGACGATTCTTCTGGGCTGTCTTGTGGGCTGCACCGTTTTATTATACAATGTATGGAAACTATGAATGGACTGGACTGTAGTAGGGATCCCTGTAGAGTAAAGTACTGAGAGACAGGGATATATCTTGTGAGGATCCGCTGTAAGGGACAGGACATCACAATGTGAAGACGTACCTGAGGGAGAGGAGAGAGCAGTTCCCAGAGATAGCATTGGCCAAACAGATAGCACCATCCAGACCAATGGAGTTTTCTTGTAAACTGGAGAAAGAGGAATGGATGGAGAATTTGGCTGGAATACCTTACAGTGTACAAACCTCCCACCTCCATTAATCAGTCAGCTGGTACTTACTTCAGAGTCTGCAGAGTACTGTTAACTCTCAGTGCACCAGCCAAAGCTTTGGCTCCTCTAAGACCAATGTTGTTCCCTCGTAGACTGTAGGTAGACAGACCTGTGTGTTACTTGCTTACACTAAGGAAACTGCAGTAACCATGTAGAGTAAGTGACATCCTAATCCTGTTTAGTTACTAACTGCTGCTCTGACCAGTCTGAAGGCCACCACCATTCGTTGTCTCCCTGTTACAGAGATAAGGAGCCCAGGGTGTCCCGCACAAGGGGAGGTTAGTGATTTTGGGGGGTGGAGTCTTATCCCCCTTCTTTTTTTTTTTTTTACAGTGCAATGTATTTGGTGACTTTTTTTTTTTTATAACTGTGAGTGGTTCTCTGCCAAATTGGTCCCATCAAAAGTTGTTGGGTTTTTTTTTTAACTGCAGTGGCCCTGGAAATTCAGGTCTATCTTTGAGATCGAGGAAAGGGGCTGGGTTTGTGAGCTATTTTTTCCCTTTATATGAATCATTTTAAAACTACTTTGGTTGAGTACGAAATCCCAAACAGTCAAAAGACCAACAGCGGGATCCCGACAGACAGAATCCCGACGGATCCCAGTAGTATTTTTACCCTAACCATCCCCTCCCACAGCCTAACCCTAATATCCCCTACCTCCACAGCCTAACCCTAACCTCCCCCAACCCTGTAGCCTAACCCTAACCTTCCCTTCCTGCAGCCTAACCTCCACCACCCCAGCGGCCTTACCCTCACCCCAGTGTCTAACCCTAACCCCAGTACTTACCTCCGGGATCCGCCAGGAATCCGCTTTTGATCTTCCGACGGCCGGGATCCTGAACGTATCCCAGCTAATTTACAAACTTCAGAATATATTGATTTCTGCAATTCATTTCATTTTGTACAGACTGCAGCTACATGTCAGCCTGTGCACAGACACCGTTTCACACCTATATTTACCTGCCCCCATTTTGGGACTTATCCCGAATCCCGGCCGTCGGAAGAAGGGAAAGTAAATGCTGGCTAAAATAAAAACTTCACAGCCCTCCTTACCATCACTGTTCAACCACATACTAATAATTATTTCCCCCCCCCCCCCCCCTGGCTACATTACTGCTTGTAGGAGACTGAATTCACTATACAGGTTCCACCCAGCTAGTCTCATCAGAAAAGAGCAACATATTGCAAATAGATTTAATGAAATAGGAACTGGATAAAGTTACAGTAAGAGACTGCATAAAGTTATAAGTGAATTTATACATTTCTAAAAGAGCAAACAGTTCCCACAACTGTCCCCCTGGAGGTACTCACTCGAGAGTTGTGAGGCTCTTGTTCAGCTTTAAAGCCTCTGCAAGCGACTGCGCCCCAGAATGTCCAATAGATGCTCCCTGCAGACTGTGACATCATCACTGATCAGTAATCAATGACACACGCCTCCAAAAATATATAACATTACAATGGCATGTGCTGACATTTACCCCAACTTGAGTCATAGGCAAAGCACAGAAAGATGCCTCAATCAATGAAAAATGTCACTACCTAGCGACCTAGAAATGGTTAGATAGCAGGAACACTTATGGATGTTAGGACTTAAATTACAGTGCATCCAAGTATTCACAGCACTTCATTTTCCCCACATTTTGTTATGTTACAGCCTTATTCCAAAATGAAATAAATTCATTTTTCCCTCAAAATTCTACACAAAATACCCCATAATGACAATGTGAAAAAAGTTTTTTTGAGATTTTTGCAAATTTATTAAAAATAAAAAAACTAAGAAATAACATGTACGTAAGTATTCACAGCCTTTGCTGGGGAGTGGCTTCAGGACAACTCTGTGAATGTCTTTGAGTGGATCTCTGGAGAGATCTGAAAATGGCTGTGCACCGACGCTTCCCATCCAACCTAATGGAGCTTGAGAGGCAGAGCCGGCCCTAACTAATATGATGCCCTAGGCAAGATTTTGGCTGGTGCCCCCTAGCACCACCGCTGGTTCCGCCTCTGACCTTGCACCTCTTTCCGAGTACCATCACCCCTCACATATAGCAGTCCTTATTTTGGGGTTTGTACCCCCTATATTTTAAATAGGAACAGTTCGCACATTTGGCGCACAGCCCAAAAAGGAGTGTGTTTTTGCTGACAAGGAGCATGGCCACACAATAGTAACCCCAATTTTTAATTACCAAAGAATTGATTTGTGTTGTTTTGCGCTAAACAGACAATATAAAATGCAGCATATACACCTTAGAAAAATCCACCAATTTTCCAATATACAACTGTTTACAAAATAGATAGGTGTATAGATTGCGCAGATTTGTGTCATAAAATGATTACATATGATAAAACAAAATGAAGGAGTGTAACTTCCCTTTTATTTCTTTATGGGAAGGGCAATAACTTCTCGGGTGCCACCATATAATGGATAATCTGAACTGCAAAGAAATGATCACACAATAGTGCAGACATCCAATTCAAAAAATATCAAAAAGGTTTTTTTTTATATAACACTCACAATGTGTCAATATATTAGAAGCATTGTACAGATCTTAAAAAAAGCAGCCACACCGCTTAATGCATTTCGAACCCTGCTGGGTTCTTCCTCAGAAACGCTTCTGAGGAAGAACCCAGCAGGGTTCGAAATGCATTAAGCGGTGTGGCTGCTTTTTTTACTTGGTGGACTGAGGTGTAGATCTGATCCTGAATCTGTTCCTTAGGAGTATCCGGAACTCTGTGGGCCTTTTGGATCGATGAGTATACAGTCATCTCTATCACCAGTGTTATTACATGCTTTTAATTTTCCTATGTTTGTGAGTGTATATTTTATTAAAAATTCTTTCCCCCTGAATGGGAGTCTGCACTATTGCTTCGCCTTATTCTGTTTCAGTTTAAAGCCCAGGTGAACATCAGGAAAATCCAGTAGAAGTTTCTTCAAGCTTAAGATCTGTACAATGCTTCTAATATATTGACACATTGTGAGTGTTATATAAAAAAAACCCTTTTTGATATTTTTTGAATTGGATGTTTGCACTATTGTGTGATCATTTCTTTGCAGTTCAGATTATCCATTATATGGTGGCACCCGAGAAGTTATTGCCCTTCCCATAAAGAAATAAAAGGGAAGTTACACTCCTTCATTTTGTTTTATCATATGTAATCATTTTATGACACAAATCTGCGCAATCTATACACCCAATTCCAATTACGCCACACAGTACTGCAACTTTATTCACATTTGATCATGGTGTCCATAATTCATATTACATCCCACAGTAGTATCACTTTACCTTATAAACGTTACTCCTCACAGTAGAGCCCCTTATTCACATTACATCACACTGAATTGCTCCTTATTCACATTACACCACACCCTATTGCTCTTTATTCACATTAGACGACACAGTAGTGCCATTTCTATACGCAACTCCACCTAGTAGAGCACCTTATACACATAATGCCACACATTAGTAATGCATTTATACACATAATTCCACACAGTAATGCCCCTTACACATATGAGATACATTATTAATGTCCTTATAAACATAATGCGCCTTACACATTATGACAACCTGTATTAATGCCCTTTTACACATAATGTCCCTTACACATATGCCGCACATTATTAATGCCCTTATACACATAATGACATGCATAGTGCCCCCTACACATTTGCTGCACATTATTAGTGCCCCTATACAGATAATGACACACATACAGTAGTACCCTGTTACACATATGCCGCACATTATTAATGCCCTTATACACATAATGACACACAGTGCCCCTTACAATTATGTTGCACATTATTAATGCATTTTTACATGACACACATAATGCTCCTTACACTTATTCCGAACACTACTGCACAACCAACCCACTCACATGCACACATCACTCACACTGTGACCTCTGCCTCTGCTTGGAAACAGATGTGTCCTCATAAATCCTCAATGTCCTCAATGCTAACGTCGGGCACCTTTTTTTTATGAAAATGCATCTTATTTGCATTGGTATGTGGTTAGGATGCACAAGCAGCTTCTACTGATTAAAATGATATGCAGCATGCCTATATACTGTGTGACACTGTGGCTGTATCTGCATATGAAATGCTACACACAGAATATAGGCATGCCTCATATCATTTTAATCAGCAGAAGCTGCTGATGCCCCTAGGCATATGAAATGCCCTAGGCAATTGCCTAGTTTGCCTATGCCTATGGCCGACTCTGTTGAGAGGTGCTGCAAAGAGGAATGGGCGAAACTGCCCAAAGATAGGTGTGCCAAGCTTGTGGCATCATATTCAAAAAGACTTGAGGCTGTAATTGCTGCCAAAGGTGCGTCAACAAAGTATTGAGCAAAGCTGTGAATACTTATATACATGTGATTTCTTAGTGTTTTATTTTTAATAAATTTGCAAAAATCTCAAAAACACTTTTTTCACGTTGTCATTATAGGGTATTGTGTGTAGAATTTTGAGGGAAAAAATGAATTTATTCCATTTTGGAATAAGGCTGTAACATAACAATGTGGAGAAAGTGAAGCGCTGTGAATACTTTCTGGATGAACTGTATATCATGCATATCAAGCGAATGATTACAGTGTTCGTTCAAACCAGTGCTGTGATTTCTATATTTCTCTAACGTCCTAGTGGATGCTGCGGACTCTGTCAGGACCATGGGGAATAGCGGCTCCGCAGGAGACAGGGCACAAAAGCAAGCTTTTAGGATCACATGGTGTGTACTGGCTCCTCCCCCTATGACCCTCCTCCAAGCCTCAGTTAGGTTTTTGTGCCCGGCCGAGAAGGGTGCAATCTAGGTGGCTCTCTTAAAGAGTTGCTTAGGAAAAGTTTTTAGGTTCTTTATTTTCAGTGAGTCCTGCTGGCAACAGGCTCACTGCATCGAGGGACTTAGGGGAGAGATTTTCAACTCACCTGCGTGCAGGATGGATTGGATTCTTAGGCTACTGGACATAGCTCCAGAGGGAGTCGGAACACAGGGCTCGCCCTGGGGTTCGTCCCGGAGCCGCGCCGCCGACCCCCCTTGCAGATGCTGAAGATGAAGAGGTCCGGAACCAGGCGGCAGAAGACTCTCAGTCTTCATCAGGTAGCGCACAGCACTGCAGCTGTGCGCCATTGTTGTCAGCACACTTCACACAGCGGTCACGGAGGGTGCAGGGCGCTGGGGGGGGGCGCCCTGGGCAGCAATGCATAATACCTGTATGGCGAAAAATACATCACATATAG
This sequence comes from Pseudophryne corroboree, assembly GCF_028390025.1. Taxonomy (NCBI): domain Eukaryota; kingdom Metazoa; phylum Chordata; class Amphibia; order Anura; family Myobatrachidae; genus Pseudophryne; species Pseudophryne corroboree. The sequence goes on from NC_086450.1 coordinate 419,136,610, forward strand.
CCCTTGAGGCTATATGGATGTATTTAACCCCTGCCAGATATCTAAAACTCCGGAGAAGATGCCCGCCGAAAAGGGGGCGGGGCCTATTCTCCTCAGCACACAGCGCCATTTTCCCTCACAGAAAGGCTGGTGGGAAGGCTCCCATGATCTCCCCTGCACTGCACTACAGAAACAGGGTTAAAACAGAGAGGGGGGGCACTGATTTGGCGATATGTATATATATTAAAATGCTATAAAAGGAACACTTATATAAAGGTTGTCCCTGGATAATTATAGCGTTTTGGTGTGTGCTGGCAAACTCTCCCTCTGTCTCCCCAAAGGGCTAGTGGGTCCTGTCCTCTATCAGAGCATTCCCTATGTGTGTGCTGTATGTCGGTACGTGTGTGTCGACATGTATGAGGAAAATATTGGTGAGGAGGCGGAGCAAATTGCCTGTAATGGTGATGTCACTCTCTAGGGAGTCGACACCGGAATGGATGGCTTATTTATGGAAATTACGTGACAATGTCAACACGCTGCAAGCCGGTTGACGACATGAGAGGGCCGGCGAACAAATTAGTATCTGTCCAGGCGTCTCAAACACCGTCAGGGGCTGTAAAATGCCCATTTACCTCAGTCGGTCGACACAGACCCAGACACGGACACTGATTTCAGTGTCGACGGTGAAGAAACAAACGTATTTTCTTTTAGGGCCACACGTTAAGGGCAATGAAGGAGGTGTTACATATTTCTGATACTCCAAGTACCACAAAAAAGGGTATTATGTGTGAGGTGAAAAAACTACCTGTAGTTTTTCCTGAATCAGATAAATTAAATGAAGTGTGTGATGATGCGTGGGTTTCCCCCGATAGAAAATTATTGGCGGTATACCCTTTCCCGCCAGAAGTTAAGGCGCGGTGGGAAACACCCCTCAGGGTGGATAAGGCGCTCACACGCTTATCAGAACAAGTGGCGGTACCATCTACGGATAGGGCCGTACTTAAGGAGCCAGCTGATAGGAGGCTGAAAAATATCCTAAAAAGTATACACACACATGCTGGTGTTATACTGCGACCAGCGATCGCCTCAGCCTGGATGTGCAGAGCTGAGGTGGCTTGGTCGGATTCCCTGACTAAAAATATTGATACCTTCGACAGGGACAGTATTTTATTGACTATAGAGCATTTAAAGGATGCATTTCTATATATGCGAGATGCGCAGAGGGATATTTGCACTCTGGCATCAAGAGTAAATGCGATGTCCATATCTGCAAGAAGATGTTTATGGACACGACAGTGGTCAGGTGATGCAGATTCCAAACGGCACAAAGATGTATTGCCGTATAAAGGGGAGGAGTTATTTGGGGTCGGTCCATGGGACCTGGTGGCCAGGGCAACTGCTGGAAAATTCACCGTTTTTTACCCTAAGTCACATCTCTGCAGAAAAAGACACCGTCTTTTCAGCCTCAGTCCTTTCGTCCCTATAAGAGTCATATCTGCCCAGGGATAGAGGAAAGGGAAGAAGACTGCAGCAGGCAGCCCATTCCCAGGAACAGAAGCCCTCCACCGCTTCTACCAAGTTCTCAGCATGACGCTGGGACCGTACAGGACCCCTGGATCCTACAAGTAGTATCCAAGGGGTACAGATTGGAATGTCGAGAGGTTTCCCCCCTCGCAGGTTCCTGTAGTCTGCTGTACCAATGTCTCCCTCCGACAGGGAGGCAGTATTGAAAACAATTCACAAGCTGTATTCCCAGCAGGTGATAATAAAATTACCCCTCCGACAACAAGGAAAGGGGTATTACTCCACACTATATGGTGGTACTGAAGGCTAGGTGAGACCTATTCTAAATCTGAAAAATTTGAACACTTGCAAGGGTTCAAATCCAGATGGAGTCACTCAGAGCAGTGATAGCAAAGAACAAGGGGACTATATGGTGTCCCGGGACATCAGGGATGCTTACCTCCATGTCCCAAAATGTGCCTTTTCTCACCAAGGGTACCTCAGGTTCGTGGTACAGAACTGTCACTATCAGTTTCAAGACGATGCCGTTGGTTTGTCCAAGGCACCCCGGGTCCTTACCAAGGTAATGACCGAAAGGAGGATTCGTCTTCAAAGAAAATGGACGACCTCCTAATAAGAACAAGGTCCAGAGAACAGTTGGAGGTCGGAGTAGCACTATCTCAAGTAGTTCTACGACAGCACGGGTGGATTCTAAATATTCCAAAACCGCAGTTGTTCCGACGTCACGTCTGCTGGTCCTAGGGATGATTCTGGACACAGTCCAGGAAAAGGTGTTTCTCCCAGAGGAGAAAGCCAGGGAGTTATCCGAGCTAATCGGGATCCTCCTAAAACCAGGAAAAGTGTCAGTGCATCATTGCACAAGAGTCCTGGTAAAAATGGTGGCTTATTACGAAGCGCTTCCATTCGGCAGATTTCACGCAAGAACTCTTCAGTGGGATCTGCTGGACAAATGGTCCGGATCGCATCTTCAGATGCATCAGCGGATAACCCTATATCCAAGGACAAGGGTGTCTCTCCTGTGGTGATTACAGAGTGCTCATCTTCTAGAGGGCCGCAGATTCGGCATTCAGGATTGGATGCTGGTGACCACGGAGGCCAGCCTGAGAGGCTGGGGAGCAGTCACACAAGGAGTGTGATCAAGTCTGGAGAATTCTCTCCACATAAATATACTGGAGCTAAGAGCAAATTTATAATGCTCTAAGCTTAGCAAGACCTCTGCTTCAAGGTCAGCCGGTATTGATCCAGTGGGATAACATCACGGCAGTCGCCCACGTAAACAGAAAGGGCGGCACAAGAAGCAGGAGGGCAGTGGCAAAACTGCAAGGATTTTTCGCTAGGCGGAAAATCATGTGATAGCACTGTCAGCAGTGTTCATTCCGGGAGTGGACGACTGGGAAGCAGACTTCCTCAGCAGGCACGACCTCCACCCGGGAGAGTGGGAACTTCATCGGGAAGTTTTCCGCATGATTGTGAACCGTTGGGAAAGATTAAAGGTGGACATGATGGCGTCCCGCCCGAACAAAAAATGGGACAGGTATTGCGCCAGGTCACGAGACCTTCAGGCGATAGCTGTGGACGTCCTGGTAACACCGTGGGTGTAACAGTTGGTGTATGTGTTCCCTCCTCTGCTTCTCATAACCAAGGTATTGAGAATTATAAGACATAGAGGAGTAAGAACTATACTCGTGGCTCCGGATTGGCCAAGAGGGACTTGGTAACCGGAACTTCAAGAGATGCTCACAGAGGACTAATGGCCTCGGGAGCTAAGAAGGGATTTGCTTTCAGCAAGTACCATGTCTGTTCCAAGAGGAACCGTGGCATCGGCCTTTAAGAAAGGACCTGCTCCAGCAGGGACCTTGTCTGTTCCAAGACTTACCGCGACTGCGTTTGACGGCATGGCGGTTTGAACGCCGGATCCTAAGGGAAAAGGCATTCCAGAAGAGGTCATACCTACCCTGGTCAAAGCCAGGAAGGAGGTGACCGCACAACGTTATCACCACATGTGGTAAAAATATGTTGCGTGGGTGAGGCCAGGAAGGCCCCACGAAAAAATTTCAACTAGGTCGATTTCTGCACTTCCTGCAAACAGGAGTGTCTATGAGCCTCAAATTGGGGTCCATTAAGGTTCAAATTTCGGCCCTATAGATTTTCTTCCAGAAAGAATTGGCTTCAGTTCCTGAAGTCCAGACGTTTGTCAAGGGAGTATTGCATATACAGCCCTTGTGTGCCTCCAGTGGCACCGTGGGATCTCAACGTAGTGTTGGGATTCCTCAAATCATATTGGTTTGAACCACTCAAATCTGTGGATTTGAAATATCTCACATGGAAAGTGACCATGCTGTTGGCCCTGGCCTCGGCCAGGCGATTGTCAAAATTGGCGGCTTTGTCTTACAAAAGCCCATATTTGATTTTCCATTCGGACAGGGCAGAACTGCGGACTCGTCCCCAGTTTCTTCCTAAGGTGGTGTCAGCGTTTCACCTGAAACAACCTATTGTGGTGCCTGCGGCTACTAGGGACTTGGAGGACTCCAAGTTGCTAGACGTTGTCAGGGCCCTGAAAATATATATATATATATATATATATATATATAATTCCAGGACGGCTGAAGTCAGAAAGTCTGACTTGCTGTTTATATTGTAGGCACCCAAAAAGCTGGGTGCTCCTGCTTCTAAGCAGACTATTGCTCGTTGGATTTGTAGTACAATTCAGCTTGCACATTCTGTGGCAGGCCTGCCACAGCCAAAATCTGTAAATGCCCATTCCACAAGGAAGGTGGGCTCATCTTGGGCGGCTGCCCGAGGGGTCTCGGCTTTACAACTTTGCCGAGCAGCTACTTGGTCAGGGGCAAACACGTTTGCAAAATTCTACAAATTTGATACCCTGGCTGAGGAGGACCTGGAGTTCTCTCATTCGGTGCTGCAGAGTCATCCGCACTCTCCCGCCCGTTTGGGAGCTTTGGTATAATCCCCATGGTCCTGACGGAGTCCCCAGCATCCACTAGGACGTTAGAGAAAATAAGATTTTACTTACCGATAAATCTATTTCTCATAGTCCGTAGTGGATGCTGGGCGCCCATCCCAAGTGCGGATTGTCTGCATTACTTGTACATAGTTATTGTTACAAAAAATCGGGTTATTATTGTTGTGAGCCATCTTTTTTAGAGGCTACTTCATTGTTATCATACTGTTAACTGGGTTCAAATCACAAGTTGTACGGTGTGATTGGTGTGGCTGGTATGAGTCTTACCCGGGATTCAAGATCCTTCCTTATTGTGTACGCTCGTCCGGGCACAGTACCTAACTGAGGCTTGGAGGAGGGTCATAGGGGGAGGAGCCAGTACACACCATGTGATCCTAAAAGCTTGCTTTTGTGCCCTGTCTCCTGCGGAGCCGCTATTCCCCATGGTCCTGACGGAGTCCCCAGCATCCACTACGGACTATGAGAAATAGATTTATCGGTAAGTAAAATCTTATTTTAATATCTGTATGAAGAAAGCCTTATTACATTTAGCCACTGGCAGTGTTGAATGTAAGTAAAGTGAGCAGTAAAATGAACATAATACGGTCAGATTTGATGAACATTCTAGTTAATTTTTACCAGCCGTATATGTTGTGTAGTATCACAGTGATACTGATGAATATGCTGTGGGTATTAAACATTACTCAGTGATGTCTCCTGCCTTGGCCGCATCCTCCGCGCTATTACTGGCAACCTATTGCTGCCAGCGACGGGCTGTTGTGTCATACACATGCGCAATGGCCCGTCTATGTATTACACTTTTACCAGGCGGGGACTCTGCAATGCCTGGCCTGGAAGGCCTTGCTGGGTCCCTTTTGCTGGCAACAGGGACCGTATCGCTATCACTTTTTAATATCTTTATTGGTGACATTGCAAATGGCATTAAAGGGAAAGTATGCCTTTTGCAGATGACACAAAGGTATGCACCAGTGTAGACACACCATGAGGGGTAAAACAAATGATTGAGGATGTAGGTAGACTAGAGGAATGGCCAAGAACGTGGCAGCTACAGTTTAATGCCAAAAAATGCTAAATCATGCACTTGGGTCTCAAAAACCCAAAGGCTAATAATATAGTATTAATGGCACTATACTGGAAGCTACTGAGGAGGAAAGGGATCTAGGAGTCACTATTTCAGATGACTTAAAGACAGGTAAGCAATGTAACAAAGCAATGAGGAAGGCTAGTCAGATGCTTGGCTGCATTGGGAGAGAAATCAGCAGCAGAAAGAAAGAAGTAATAATGCCACTATATAGGTCATTGGTACGGCCTCATCGTGAATACTGTGTTCAGTTCTGGAGGCCATATCTTCAGAAGGATATAAATACATTAGGGACTGTACAAAGAAGGGCAACTAAAATGGTGCATGGCCTAAATCACAAAACATACCCAGAAAGACTAAAAAATATCAATATGTATAGCTTGGAGCAGAGAAGGGAAAGGGGAGACATGATAGAAACATTCAAATATATCAAGGGTTTTAACAAAGTCCAGGAGAGAAGCATTCTACAAATGAAGAGAAGTATAACACAAGGACATACACAAACTGGAGGGAGGTAGGTTCAGGGGGAAATTTGAGGACAAATTACTTCACAGAAAGGGTTGTGGACAAGTGGAATAGCCTCCCACCAGAGTTGGTAGAGGCTAAGACAGTAAAGAAAATGTAAACATGCATGGGATATCCTTACAAAGAAATAAGGATCAAATTAGGTTTGAGGTAAAAATATGATAAAAAAAGGGGGGCAGACTAGATGGGCCAAGTGGTTCTTATCTGCCGTCAAATTCTATCACCAGGGTCCTCAGTGTTAGCAAATTGGACAAGAAAAATACAGAATAATACGTTATACAGCTATTTATGCCTTAGATTATACATACTTTATTTAGTCTGTTTTATGTTTAAAAAAAAATTAAGTCCAAAATGTATTATGCTTTCATATTAGCTTCTAGCTAGCAATTATCAAGTACATACTATAAAAAGTTAGGTTGCTATGGGCAATTTCTTCACTTGATACATCTCCCCCCAGATTCCAAACAAATGGAAATGCCCGACACTATTGAAACAATCCACTTGTGGATAAATTATCACACTTCCTCATGTAACATCATCATTCTCCACCTCATATCACATCTTCTTCACAACTATTCATCTTGCACTTGTATTTCCTCTCACCTTTCTCAAACCCACACATTTCTCCTCACCTTTCTCTATTTCCACTAATTTCTCCTCACCTTAACCTAGAATTTGATGGCAGATAAGAACCACTTGGCGCATCTAGCCCATGTACACGCACACACTCACACAGTAGGGTTCATGTCAGGAACCAATGAAACTACCAGTAGATTTTTGGATTGTGGGTGGAAAGTGGAGTACCCGGAGGAAACCCACACAAATAGAGGAAGAATATACAAGCTCCACACAAAGCCATTATGAGAATCAAACGGAGACCTCAGTGCAGTGAAGCTGTAATGGTTAGAATTACACCATCCTTTCTCCACACCATCTCATTTCATGGTCACCTCAACCTTCTCCACCTACAACTTCATTATCTTGTCTATCCCATTTATTTAACGCCCATTATTAACCTCTTCATTCTCTGCATTCATTTAATTTCACTTCACCTTTCTCCAAACACACTCATTTCATCTCACCATTCTTTATATCTGCTCATTTCACCTCATGCTCCTTCACTCCCCCTCATTTTACTTCACGCTCCTCCTAGGGCTGAATTAAGGGCCACATGGGCCAAAAATATATACTGGGAAGGGGAGGAGCTGTGACCAGTGCTTTGTAGTTGGGCGCCCCTACACTATCAGCCCAAAGTCTCCTTAAATACATGAAAATAGAAAAGATATAATTTTGAGAGAAATCCAGACCCTCCAACATGACCCCTTCCATCAGGCGCAAAATGCTCTGCTCCTGGGCTACCCTCATAATTTCTGATTGCCATCACCTGTGTTTGAAATAGTTCAGAAAGATGTTTTAATACAGGTGACTGTAATAATAAATTAAGAGGGAAGTCCAGGAGCAGAGCATTTTATAGCCGTTGGTCATGTTTGAGGCCCTGGAAAACTATAAACACAATACTTTTTTTTTAATACTTATGATTTTCGGCCGATACAGCTACACAGGTGGTCATCATCATGTAATCATAATGATGGGCCTATTTTTATGTGGAGGCCTGGAGCTGTAGCTCCATTCAGCCCATTGTTAATATGGCCCTGGCTCCTCCATTCCCCCTCATTTTACTTCATGCTCCTCCACTCTCACTCATTTTGCCTGATCCTTCTCCACACCTGATTATTTTACCCCATCCTTCTCCATATCCACTAATTTCACCTCATCTTTCTCTACGTCTGCTGATTTCACATCATCCTTCTCCATACCGGCTCATGTCACCTCATCCTTCTCCATACTCGCTCATTTCACCTCCTCCTTCTCCACACCAGCTCATTTCACCTACTCCTTCTCCACACCCACTCATTTCACCTTATCAGTCTCCACACCCGCTCATTTCACCTCATCCTTCTCCATACTTGCTCATTTCACCTCATCCTTCTCCATACTTGCTCATTTCACCTCATCCTTCTCCATACCCAATCATTCACCTTATCACTCTCCACACCCCTCATTTCACCATATCACTCTCCACACCCTCTCATTTCACTTCATCCTTCTCCATACTCTCTCATTTCACCTCATCCTTCTCCATACATGATCATTCACCTTATCACTCTCCACACCTGCTCATTTCACCTTATCACTCTCCAAACCCGCTGATTTTACCTCATCCTTCTCCATACTCGCTCATTTCTCCTCATCCTTCTCCATACCCACTCATTTTATTTTAACCTTTGTTCAGTTTGCTTCGTCTGCTTATTTCGCCTAATCTTTCTTTCCATCGGCTTATTTCCACATATAATTTTCACCTATGTACAGACACTAGGTAACCTATTGGTTAGCGATTGTGCTGCTACACAGCTCAGACACGGATCACAACTTTTCATCCTGCTAGAGTTAATTGTAAGCTACTATAGTGCCACCACTCTGTGTCCCGGGTTGAGGAAGCCACTATTGGAGGATGTTGTATTGTGTGGTGGAATTGGGTGACAGATGCCCCCCCGATCTCCCAGTGGACTTCCCCCTGAGATAGGTTCCCGTAAGGGCTTGTATTAAGTAGGTAGACAGGAGACAAATGATTGATAAAACATTTCCCAGGAAGGATTAACTAACTTCTTGATGGCAAATAACCATTGTAACAAACACACAGCATTGTACTGTACGTAAGGTTATGCTAAATGAGTGACCAATCATTAACCGAACGTTATCCGTGCCACTGGGCCAGTTTGATATGCCCAATTGTTAATGTCCAAGAGTCCCTTTGTTGTCACACCATCTCTGAGTACATCTCGTCCTCTCTAGCTACTTGTAGAACCATTACAATTATTTTAAGACTTACTAGAGAGCGGAGAGGGTAGAGTTCTCCTGCAGGGCATTAGATAGCTCACACACACCCTCATCTCCGATGGCATTTTCCTGCAAACTGATCAGATTAGGAATACAGAATTAGACTGATTTCGTACATTTGTTATACAATGCCAAAGATGCGGCAAGTTTTTAAGTATTCTGTTGATATCATATATATGTAATTATACTTCTATACAAAGAGCTAAGATCACAGAGCACCAAGCCATTCCACTGTAACAACGCTGTTGTGCTTGACAACATATAAATTCAGCGCGCACTTACTCTAAACAACGTAGACACTGGTTTACCCGCAGAGCACCTGCAAGGGAGCGGGCTGATCCCACAAGCAGCAAATTCCACTGGAGACTGAAAGAGAGATGGCAAGGCCAAGATGTCAATGATTAGTATTCATAGCTCAGTATCGAGCATCCAACAAGAGGTCAGGTCCTCCAGCTGCTGTGGAACTACATATCCCAATAGGAATTTCAACAGTTTTAGCATGCCTTAATAGCAAAACTGTCACAGAGCATGCTGGGATGTGTAGTTCATAGCACCTGTATGGCCACATGTTGGATATCCCTGCAATATGTATTAAGCCTGGAGAGGTGATAAAGCAGTGATAAGTGGAAGGTGATTACGCACCAGCCAATCACCTCCTGTCAATTTACATATTGGAGCTGATTGGCTGGTGCGTTATCACCTTGCACTTATCACTGCTTTATCACTTCTTCAGGCTTAATATACATCTGCCCCATTGTCTCATACTGGGATAAAGTATCGTTGATTTGGGAATAAGGAAAAATTGACGTGTTACTGGCATAGGGCATGTTTTGGTGATTGTATTATTGTCCACATACAGTAGATTATTTAAGAAGACTTGTTGTCTGTTAAGTTGTTTTTTTGTGTTATACCCAGAAATAAAGTTTAGTAACTATTATCCCGTTATTCTTCTTTACAATGTCACAGAGACAGGAGCGACATTTCTACTTGAATTGCCTAGAACTCTCTCATTTGCATGGAATGCCTTTGGCATCAGACATTGCTAAAATGAAAGAAGAGGATGGAAATGTAAACTGTTAAATAAGAAAAGCAAGCTTTTAGACAATAAATGGTTAATACAGTATATAATGCCTTTTCTAAGTAATTTGGTCACATCTGTGTATGATGTATCCATGACATCATTGAAATATAGAATTGACTCAAGGGGCGGGATGTAATGAAATCCGAGGGGGCCATGCGGGATAACGGACAAACTCTGACTTTTTTTTTTTTAAAGGGGGCAATAATTTACAAGGCTAAACCATGCCTTGTAAATTATTGCCCATTTAAAAAAGGTCCGAGTTCGGCCGGCATCCTACACAGCCGCCAAACTTGGACTTCATTACATCCCGGCCAATATTTCTCTTCCTGGCAAAATACTTGATATTAAATATAGGTAATGTTTACTTATCTTTACATCAGAAAAGTGTTCAGTTAATGGATTTACTGAAAGGTGGGAACCTACTGTAGAGACTCCAGGCTCCGGTTCTCTCTCAGCGCTTCCGCGAGAGCCTCCACCCCGTCGTCGTGTAGCAGATTTGCAGTCAGGCTGTAGGCAGAGGGATAGATGCACTGTTGTATGTGTGTGCAGTATAGGCCTAATGATTACACAGTTCATAGTTGACATCACACGGCAATCATTAGACATACATATCTTTGGCACATCATTACAGAGGCTTACGTACTCCAAGTGTGCCAGAGTGGTGTATTTCGGGAGTGACTGTGCCAGAGCCTGGGCACCCTCAATGCTGATGGAATTCTCTCGTAGGCTGGAGTGCAAGAAAGAAAACAGGAGCATGTAGGAAAGCAGAACCGCATCACACGCTCTGCAAACTGGACAATAAAGGACAAGGGGGGTCATTCCGAGTTGATCGCTAGCGGCCGATGTTCGCTGCGTAGCGATCATTTTAAAAAATGGCAAAACCACGCATGCATATGGGGCGCAATGCGATTGGAGATCGCAAGGATATTGACAGGAAGTGGGAGTTTATAGGTGTCAACTGATCGTTTTCTGGGAGTGTTTGGAAAAACGCAGGCGTGTCCAGGCGTATGCAGGGCGGGTATCTGACGTCAATTCCGGGACCTTCATCGCAGCAATCATCGCACAGAATAAGTAACTACAGGGCTGGTCTTGTTTTGCACAAACTGTTTTTGTGCCGCACAGCTGCACAGGCGTTCGCACACTTGCAAAGCGAAAATACACTCCCCTGTGGGCGGCGACTATGCGTTTGCACGGCTGCTAAAAGTAGCTAGCGAGTGATCAACTCGGAATGACCCCAACGGTGGAGAACTATAAGGCCTAACAAACCATATCTAGCCCTCCCACCGTGACCACATCCCTGATGCTTGTACATTGGTTAGGCACCAGCTCTGGAGATAACTTTCTCAATGTACCTGGTGACATTTCAGCTCTACGGCTACTTGTGTTACATTCATAGATGACCGAATCAGAACTACAAACAATGGGGGCAACCAGAAAGAGCTTTCCATTATTGGGGCAGTTCTAGATGTAGCACACATTTGTATTATCGGAAGGCAGGCATAGGACATTACTCTTGCACGTGATACAGCTTTCACAAAGTGCTTACCCTCCAAGTAACTGAGATTATACAAATATGTTTTAATTAAAACACAGTTATAAACATCGATAATCACATTCAGAAAAGTTAAAAACACTCACATAAGGTTTTTCAGGCTGTGATTCTTACTCAAGCCATAGGTCAAGCATTTCAGTCCATGGTTGCTGATGGAATTACTCTGCAGACTGAACACACTATTTCAGTAAGTATAAACTGCTTAGAAGAAACGGTATCTGGATAATAGGTCGATAGTTAAAAGATCAACATGGTCAAAAGGTTGATCCATAACCATAACAAAAGACTAGAGACCTCCAGTACAGGAATGAGATCCACTATACAAAACTAAACATAATGCTAGCTAATATGTAGCAAGCAGTGGAATCCTCTTTTGTATTGTCAGTGTCTAGGAAAGAAGCAGGTCCAATTGCCTAGGGCTAAATTAAACATGGAAATCTGTAAGTACAAGACTGCAGGTTTACAGACATAATTAAACTCATAATGTCATATTATTAGTTAAACACCCGTTCTTTGTAGACACATTTAGTGATATGGGTAGTACAGTACCAGACGAGAAAACGTAATTAATAAAATAACTCCTGCTGTAAGTTACTGTCACAAAAATCACAAAAACTCACTAGATATTGGATAAACTAAAGATACTCGCTGCTTGTCAAAAAACTGGTTAATATAAATTATAGTAGTCCTTGATGTAGTCACTACTCATCCCAACAAGACCTGGAAATTCTGCTCATTAGACCAGGACCTGTACTCAGATAGTGGCCAATCCAAGAAGACCTGCTGATAACTACGATTTATCACAAGTCCTGCTTATTGACACTATTCAACCCAACAAGACCTGCTGATAACTATGACTTATTATAAGTCCTGCTTATTTTCACTACTGAACCCAACAAAACATGCTGATAACTACGATTTATCAGAAGTCCTGCTTATTGTCACTACTCAACCCAACAAGACCTGCTGATAACTATGACTTATTATAAGTCCTGCTTATTGTCTCTACTCAGCCAACAAGACCTGCTGATAACTATGACTTATTATAAGTCCTACTTATTGTCCCTACTCAGCCCAACAAGACCTGCTGATAACTATGACTTATTATAAGTCCTACTTATTGTCCCTACTCAGCCCAACAAGACCTGCTGATAACTACGATATCACAAGTCCTGCTTATTGTCTCTACTCAACCCAACAAGACCTGCTGATATCTATGACTTATTATAAGTCCTGCTTATTTTCACTACTGAACCCAACAAAACATGCTGATAACTACGATTTATCAGAAGTCCTGCTTATTGTCACTACTCAACCCAACAAGACCTGCTGATAACTACGATATCACAAGTCCTGCTTATTGTCTCTACTCAACCCAACAAGACCTGCTGATAACTATGACTTATCACAAGTCCTGCTTATTGTCCCTACTCAACCCAACAAGACCTGCTGATAATTACGACTTATCACAAGTCCTGCTTATTGTCCCTACTCAGACCAACAAGACCTGCTGATAACTATGACTTATCACAAGGCCTGCTTATTGTCTCTACTCAGCCCAACAAGACCTGCTGATAACTACGACTTATCACAAGTCCTGCTTATTGTCTCTACTCAACCCAACAAGACCTGCTGATAACTACAACTTATCACAAATCCTACTTATTGTCGCTACTCAGACCATCAAGACCTGCTGATAACTACAACTTATCACAAGTCCTGCTTATTGTCCCTACTCAGACCAACAAGACCTGCTGATAACTACAACTTATCACAAGTCCTGCTTATTGTCCCTACTCAGACCAACAAGACCTGCTGATAACTACAACTTATCACAACAAGACCAGCTTATTGTCAATACTCAACGCCACAAGACCTGCTGTCCCAACTCAACCCAACAAGACGTACTAATAACTACGACTTATCACAAAAAGTCTTTCTTATTGTCACTATTCGACCCAACAAGAACTGGGAATACTGCTCAATAGTCCAAGACCGGTAGACAGGGAACTGTCAATACAACAAGACCTGAAATCGTTATTCCCCAGTTTGTAGAATATAATTTCCTACGAGACGTGCAGATCTCTACCGTTACTATACTTGTAATGATGGACAGATGGACATGAGGACCAAAACTTAGTGCTCTTACATCATTATTAGGCCATAAAAAGAACCCCAACTGAGCTACAATTATATAAGGTACACTAGCTCACCCACTTTAGAGATAACTTTTTAAAGATCTCTGGAAAGATCTGTTAAAAATCTTCTGCATTTACCCCTAATATTACCAACACCTCTGTAGTGCATTTACCCACTTGGAATGGGACTTACTCGAGGGTGCTTAAACTTGAATTTGTGATGAGTGCTTCAGCTAGGGCTGCAGCTCCTAAGTCCCCCAGACTATTGCTTGATAACCTGCAACACAAAAGTAAGTCAAAGCAAATGGAAATGTATAAGTACAAATAACAGTAACATCAATGAAAAGGGCTTAAAGCTTAGATAGAGATTTTAAAAGCAGAGGGCAGACATCCTCTGATCTTGCATCCTGGGAACTAGTACATAGATAGATGTATATAGAACTTACCACAGGTCCTGTAGTACTTGGTTCTCTTTCAGACTCGCTGCCAGGCTCTTTGTTCCCTCCACCCCAATGCTGTTCTTCTTGAGGCTGTCGGGTAATATAGTAGTTGAGTCTTTTTAGCACACAGTCCAGAGTTATAGATCTGGGTGACCGGTAGACAAGTTGGCTCCCCAAAGTTTTGTGTGCGTGTGTGTGTGAACACTAAACTGCTCTTCGTGAGCCCAGCCAGTAGTGAAAGGTTCAGCTTGCTGGAGCTCTGTTACTACAAATGGGAGCACCAACTACAAAGTCACTGAATGAGTCTTCCACTCAGTAGACAGTAGCATAGGGGTCTATTTATTAAGCCTTGGAGAGAGATAGGCTGATCCCATAAGTCAGGAGGCCCCTGACTGCACACTGTCCAGTCTTGTGAAGGATCTGGCCCTAATCATGTTACACTGGAGGCTCAGCCTCGGATGTCAGGGCTGCAACTGGTTACTTTACTGCCTGGTCCTTTCCACCTGTGGAAGGTCCTCTGACCATGATGCTCCTAAGTGCCTTCACCAGCAAGCACTAACTGAGCCCCACTATTTCCCGAGGCCTATCCCGTCTATGGGAGTACCGCACCCACTCCCGGATCATGTCCCTCTGGGTTTCCTCCTGGGCAGGCTTCTTATTGAGTACACTATAACTGCCACAATTGCCACCATGTCTAAATCTGTGTTGTTACTCAACCCTACAGTAGGTTAAGCCTATATACTGGTTGTGATATCAGCAAATATGGGCACCTTACTGTCTAGGCCTTTACAAGGGCAGTAATACAGATGGAAAATGCCTGAGCTTAATACTGATCCTGCGTACACAGCTGTACACAAGTCTGAATAAGTTCCATATTTTATCCTCCAGAATCCTCTTAAGTAGGTTGCTCATGACTGAAGTCAGGTCTTGTGTGTTGTGTAGGATTGGCACCTGTATGGGGTGATATTTGTTGAAAAGACGTCAGTTTTCGACTTTTTAAGGTCGAATCAGGATTTGACCTATTCAATCACTGCAGTTTTTATTCGACAAGTTGTGGAATTCGACTTGTCAAATAGTACGTGAATCGGCGGTATAGCTGCCGATTCACGTACTTTTGAGTTAAACGGGGCCAAATTCGAGAGGATTTGGCCCCGTTTCCAACCATCTCAGTCAGACATAAAAAAATGTCGGACAGAGATGTGGGACCCAGAGGAGGAGAGAGGGGAGAGCCGCAGGGAGACGGGGGAAATCCGCGGACATACAGGGGAGAGAAGCGCTACAGCACAGTGCTGCAGCAGGATGTCTCACAGCCGCACCGCTCACGGCAGCGTCCACCCGGCTCCAGCAAGTGAGGTCGCGCTTGCTGGAGCCGGGTGGGCACTGCCGTCAGGTCAGGCGGCTGCGAGACATCCTTCTGCAGCGCTGCTCTCCTCCGTCTGCCCGCAGCTGTCCCCGCTGGTCTCCCCCCTCTCCTCCCTCTCCGGTCCCTCATCTCAATTCGACTTTTTTAAAGTCGAATTGAGATGAGATTGAATAGGGGTTGTCGGATCCATTCCGACAAATGCATGTCGGAATGGATCCGACCCTAATTGAATATACCCCATATACTGTAGGCACCAGTTAGAAATATAGGGACTAATTCAGACCTGATTGCAGCAGCAAATTTGTTAGCTAATGGGCAAAACCATGTGCACTGCAGGGGGCAGATATAACATGTGCAGAGAGAGTTAGATTTGGGTGGGGTGTGTTAAAAGTTAAAACTAAAAATCTAAATTGCAGTGTAAAAATAAAGCAGCCAGTATTTACCCTGCACAGAAACAATATAACCCACCCAAATCTAACTCTCTCTGCACGTTACATCTATTTATTATTGTAACTGAGTATAACTTGTTACTTATTTGCATGTTTTCATTATTGTAACTTAGATAAATAAATGCTTATCTTTTTTGATATGTCCTGTGTCAGTCTTCATATTTAACACATTGTATCCCAGAACCTGGTCGATTGAGTTTTTAAACCGACAGTAACACCACATCTGCTTTCTGACAATTTCTGAGTTAGTCCATAACTATAGGAGATATAGGGGGACATTTACTAAGCAGTGATGAGTGGAGAAGTGAGCCAGTGGAGAAGTTGCCCATGGCAACCAATCAGCACTGAAGTAACATCTATAATTTGCATGCTATAAAATAATACAGAGCTGCTGATTGGTTGATGGGACCACTTCTCCACTTGCTCACTTCTCTGCTCTTATCACTGCTTAGTAAATATCCCTCATAATGTAGGTCTATCAGCTTTAGTTTAGAACTTTAGTTCCTTTAGTGCACATGGGCAGGGCTGGCAACAGAAATCTTGGGGCCCCATACGGTGATATCTCTAGGGCCCATTCAGATTATATATATATATATATATATATATATATATATATATTTATTAAAGTGCAACGGAATTTATATTATATATACATGTGTGTGTGTGTATATATATATATATATATATATATATATATATATATATATATGTATTTATATATATCCTTCCTTCCACACACTCCACAGTCTGTTTCTCCCCAATGCCTCCATGCTGCATTCCCAGCTCCCCCACCCCATCCTAAAGCCCTGTATCCCCTCACCAATTCACTATATAGACTTCCCGGTATCCAGACCCGACTACCGCACTGCAGGAACCATGCGGCCCTCACACCCCACCAGAAGAGGCCGGCGTAGGGCACAGGAATCCTGGCCTGCTGCCATGTCCTGCAACTGCCTGCAACAGAGCTGGACCTAGAAGAGTGAGCGCATCCTGTGAGAGGATCCTGTCACTCTGAGGCTGCACACACACCACCTACAGCTCGCTGCCCTATTTGGACAAGATGGCTCACATCCCTGCCAGGCACTAAACAGCATATACTTGGTGTCATCCATAATCTTGCTGTAACCAAACCCTCTCCTGATACTGAAGAGTAAAAGTAAAAGGTGCACAATAGTTTGGTCACAACCAATTTCCAGCCATTTAGGGACTAGTTGCTGACACACTGTACAGTACTGTATGAGAATATTGTCAGGAACACCCTGCTGCTGAGACTGTACATTGCTTATGTGTCATACTGTCCCAGAGGATATTGGAATACCGCAATCCCCATCATGTCAGGTGTACAGTACATCATCTTAAAATAAGCGTCGTTTTTATTTAAAATGTGTCTTTTCAGTAAATATTATCTTCCAAAGCCTAGAGCATTAGAATAGGGTGTAAGAATACTGTGAAGTTGTTCAGTACGGAAAAATAGAGAAATGTGCAGTGAGAAAATGTCCAGACCTTGGAATGTCCTTATAAAAAGCAGGAACAATGCGACTCCCAAATTCTGCTGGCGTCTGTCATTCTGATGATACCGTACCCCATGTGTCTTTGGGACTGACACTTTTTGGATGGAAGTGTTTGCTCTTATGCAGGATGTTATAGGTCTCATCCTAAGCCCAGACCTCTCTTTAGCCCTTTGATATTGGTATCCCACCATTGTTCCCAGTTCTGCCCGTTATGTCCTTGGTCGCCCTGTAATTTCTGCAAGGGCGACTATAGCTCAGCGCTGAAAATCTCCCTCCCACCCTCCATGTGTGAATGTTATTTCCAAAACTCAATTTAATTTTGAGGTGGAGACTAGAGAGGTTCCTTACTCTACAACCTCTCTTCTCTACCATTATGAAGTGGTTCCCATGGTACGTATATGTCACAAAGGGTGAGGGTGCCCCCCACCCCTCCCCCACCCCGCTCATTTTAGTCCGCAGAGCACCTCCACTCCTTTCAATTTAAATAAACCCTCAATGGTAGATTCAGATGCTTGGTCTATACAATTAGAATTTCTAGTTTGTCTTTTGAGGTCGGGATGACCTATCGCTCTTGTTCCCCTTGTGTTTTTGCTTTCTCCCTTTTTGTTGTCCCTTGCAGTTGTTTTTTCTGTACCCCATAACTTAATTTTGCCTATACTACATGAAAATTTAATTTACGGAAAAAAAGGGCCAGTCAGTAACTATGCAGCAGTAATGCAGAGACTCTCTAGACCAGTGTTTTACAACCACTGTGCCGTGGCACTCTAGTGTGCCCTGAGCAGTCTCCAGGTATGCCGCCATAGAAGCAGAGCCAGGCCCGTCAGTGTTTTGCTGCTACTGAGGCCCTGGAACGATCAATACTGGTGGGTTTAGTGGTTGCAGAGCCAGTTCTAATTTTGGGCACGGACATTGTTGGGGTCTTCTGGCTTTCTCAGATGTGACTCAGGCGTTACCTATGGAGAAGCTGCAACATGACATCCTAGGACATGTAACTGCACCATGCATATCCATTATATTTGTGTGTGCCTTGGCAATATTTAAATCATGTTTATTGTGCCGCGAGTTGTAAAAGGTTGAAAATTTCTGCTCTAGACCTACGAGTATAATAGGATGTAAAAAAACATCTTTAATGCCTTTTATGTATATTTCTGTAGCCAGCTTAATGAGTTCTGTACCGATAGGGACGCAGAGACACCATTCAGCAACTTCTGTCCAGATTTATATAATTAAAGCATTGTAGAGGACAGTTCCTACCAGATGAAGGTCATGATTGCACACACTAAATATAGATGAGGAGTGGGAGTCTCAGGATGGAAGAATCTCATCTCTATTGTATCCACTTAGTGCACTTATGGTCACACACTTTACCCAGCAGCAGAGAACACTGAACAGGATATTACATATACTGCAGTGTAGCAGATGTGCTGTTCATATGTATAGGGTTCTGTATAAGGTTTTCTCCCTAGTGATTTTAGTCAAGTGTAGCATATAGGCCCTTGCTACTTACATCTTAGCTGTATTATGTTTTGAGAATTGTGGTGCTCTTTGTTACCGGTACTCTATTTTTGTTATTTATTTACTGTAATGCTAAGGTTTTGGCTCTCTGTACTGTCCTTTTTACGGCGTTGCGAAACACTTGTGGCACCCTATAAATAAAATGTAATAATAATAATAATAGGCCCTTTAACAAGAAACCAGCTGTAGCGTTGCCAAGATTTGCATCAGTCCCTGGTTGTTGAACATACTGAAAAACCTTTTATAAGAACCTTCAAGAAATAATATTCCTTTCTCTTACAAGTACACAGAGTAGAGTAGACCATACCTCCCAACTGTCCTGATTTTGGCGGGACAGTCCCGTTTTTCACGGTCTGTCCCGATGTCCCACCCGCGGGCTGTAGTGTCCCATGGGTGGGGGGGGGGGGGGCAGTTGGGAGTTCCCTCCCTGTCACTCGCTGCCCTGAGCAGAGCAGCTGTGTATAGATGCTGCGCGCATGCGCACAGCGTCTATTCACGGCAGAGAGGGACAGGGGGCATGACCAGCAGCTCTCACAGCGCTGTTCATGCCCCCATAATGATGAAAACGGGGGCGTGGCTTGCGATAGCGGCACTTGCCGCGAGACCACGCCCCTTTCCGGTAGGCCACACCCCCTAAAATCGGGGGGCCCTCCACTGAAATTAAAGTTGGGAGGTATGGTAGACACTATCTGCCACTGAGGGGTATATTTACTAAAATGGGAGTTCTATTTAAGATGGGATGTTGCCCATAGCAACCAATCAGATTCCAGGTATTATCTTCTAGAAGGTGCTAAATAAATGAGAAGTAAAATCTGATTGGTTGCTATGGGCAACATCCCATTTTCTCTAACGCCCTAGTGGATGCTGGGGACTCCGAAAGGACCAGGGGGATAGCGGCTCCGCAGGAGACTGGGCACAAAGTAAAAGCTTTAGGACTAGCTGGTGTGCACTGGCTCCTCCCCCTTTGACCCTCCTCCAAGCCTCAGTTAAGATTTTGTGCCCGAACGAGAAGGGTGCAGGCTAGGTGGCTCTCCTGAGCTGCTTAGAGTAAAAGTTTAAATAGGTTTTTTTATTTTCAGTGAGACCTGCTGGCAACAGGCTCACTGCATCGAGGGACTAAGGGGAGAAGAAGCGAACTCACCTGCGTGCAGAGTGGATTGGGCTTCTTAGGCTACTGGAGATTAGCTCCAGAGGGACGATCACAGGCCCAGCCATGGATGGGTCCCGGAGCCGCGCCGCCGGCCCCCTTACAGAGCCAGAAGAGTGAAGAGGTCCGGAAAATCGGCGGCAGAAGACGTCCTGTCTTCAATAAGGTAGCGCACAGCACCGCAGCTGTGCGCCATTGCTCTCAGCACACTTCACACTCCGGTCACTGAGGGTGCAGGGTGCTGGGGGGGGGCGCCCTGGGACGCAATGAAAATACCTTAAATGGCTAAAAATACATCACATATAGCTCCTGGGCTATATGGATGTATTTAACCCCTGCCAGTTTTCCACAAAAAAACGGGAGAAAGGCCGCCGAAAAAGGGGCGGAGCCTATCTCCTCAGCACACAAGCGCCATTTTTTCCTCACAGCTCCGTTGGAGGAAGGCTCCCTGACTCTCCCCTGCAGTCCTGCACTACAGAAACAGGGTAAAACAAGAGAGGGGGGGGCACTAAATTGGCATATTAATATATACAGCAGCTATATTAGGGAAAAACACTTATATAAGGTTATCCCTGTATATATATAGCGCTCTGGTGTGTGCTGGCAAACTCTCCCTCTGTCTCCCCAAAGGGCTAGTGGGGTCCTGTCCTCTATCAGAGCATTCCCTGTGTGTGTGCTGTGTGTCGGTACGCTGTGTCGACATTTATGAGGAGGAAAATGGTGTGGAGGCGGAGCAATTGCCTGTGTTAGGGATGTCACCCCCTAGGGAGTCGACACCTGACTGGATGGTCTTATGGAAAGAATTACGTGATAGTGTCGGCACTTTACAAAAGACTGTTGACGACATGAGACAGCCGGCAAATCAGTTAATACCTGTACAGGCGTCTCAAACACCGTCAGGGGCTATAAAACGCCCGTTACCTCAGGTCGATACAGACACTGACACTGACTCCAGTGTCGACGGTGAGGAAACAAACGTATTTTCCAGTAGGGCCACACGTTACATGATCACGGCAATGAAGGAGGTTTTGAACATTTCTGATACTACAAGTACCACAAAAAAGGGTATTATGTGGGGTGTGAAAAAACTACCCGTAGCTTTTCCTGAATCAGATGAATTAAATGAGGTGTGTGATGAAGCGTGGGTTTCCCCCGATAAAAAACTGCTAATTTCTAAAAAATTATTGGCATTATACCCTTTCCCGCCAGAGGTTAGGGCGCGTTGGGAAACACCCCCTAGCGTAGATAAGGCGCTCACACGCTTATCAAAACAAGTGGCGTTACCGTCCCCTGATACGGCCGCCCTCAAGGAACCAGCTGATAGGAAGCTGGAAAATATCCTTAAAAGTATATACACACATACTGGTATTATACTGCGACCAGCAATCGCCTCAGCCTGGATGTGCAGTGCTGGGGTGGCTTGGTCGGATTCCCTGACTGAAAATATTGATACCCTGGACAGGGACAATATATTATTGACTATAGAGCATTTAAAGGATGCATTTCTATATATGCGAGATGCACAGAGGGATATTTGCACTCTGGCATCAAGAGTAAGTGCGATGTCCATTTCTGCCAGAAGAGGATTATGGACGCGACAGTGGTCAGGGGATGCGGATTCCAAACGGCATATGGAAGTATTGCCGTATAAAGGGGAGGAGTTATTTGGGGTCGGTCTATCGGACCTGGTGGCCACGGCAACGGCTGGAAAATCCACCTTTTTACCCCAAGTCACCTCGCAGCAGAAAAAGATACCACTTTTCAGTCTCAGTCCTTTCGTCCCCATAAGGGCAAGCGGGCAAAAGGCCACTCATATCTGCCCCGGGGCAGAGGAAGGGGAAAAAGACTGCAGCAAACAGCCTCTTCCCACGAACAGAAGCCCTCCCCCGCTTCTGCCAAGTCCTCAGCATGACGCTGGGGCCTTACAAGCGGACTCAGGCATGGTGGGGGCCCGTCTCAAGAATTTCAGCGCGCAGTGGGCACACTCGCAAGTGGACCCCTGGATCCTGCAGGTAGTATCTCAGGGGTACAAATTGGAATTCGAGACGTCTCCCCCTCGCCGGTTCCTGAAGTCTGCTTTACCAACGTCTCCCCCCGACAGGGAGGCGGTATTGGAAGCCATTCACAAGCTGTATTCCCAGCAGGTGATAATCAAGGTACCCCTCCTACAACAGGGAAAGGGGTATTATTCCACGCTGTTTGTGGTACCGAAGCCGGATGGCTCGGTGAGACCCATTTTAAATCTGAAATCCTTGAACACTTACATAAAAAGGTTCAAGTTCAAGATGGAGTCACTCAGAGCAGTGATAGCGAACCTGGAAGAAGGGGACTATATGGTGTCTCTGGACATCAAGGATGCTTACCTCCATGTCCCAATTTGCCCTTCTCACCAAGGGTACCTCAGGTTTGTGGTACAGAACTGTCACTATCAGTTTCAGACGCTGCCGTTTGGATTGTCCACGGCACCCCGGGTCTTTACCAAGGTAATGGCCGAAATGATGATTCTTCTTCGAAGAAAAGGCGTCTTAATTATCCCTTACTTGGACGATCTCCTGATAAGGGCAAGGTCCAGAGAACAGTTAGAGGTCGGAGTAGCACTATCTCAAGTAGTACTACGAAAGCACGGATGGATTCTAAATATTCCAAAATCGCAGCTGATTCCGACGACACGTCTGCTGTTCCTAGGGATGATTCTGGACACAGTACAGAAAAAGGTGTTTCTCCCGGAGGAGAAAGCCAAGGAGTTATCCGACCTAGTCAGGAACCTCCTAAGACCAGGCCAAGTGTCAGTACATCAATGCACAAGGGTCCTGGGAAAGATGGTGGCTTCTCACGAAGCGATTCCATTCGGCAGATTCCACGCAAGATCTTTTCAGTGGGATCTGCTGGACAAATGGTCCGGATCGCATCTTCAAATGCATCAGCGGATAACCCTGTCTCCAAGGACAAGGGTGTCTCTCCTGTGGTGGTTACAGAGTGCTCATCTCCTAGAGGGCCGCAGATTCAGCATTCAGGATTGGGTCCTGGTGACCACGGATGCCAGCCTGAGAGGCTGGGGAGCAGTCACACAGGGAAGAAATTTCCAGGGCTTGTGGTCAAGCATGGAAACGTCACTTCACATAAATATCCTGGAACTAAGGGCCATTTACAATGCCCTAAGTCAGGCAAGACCTCTGCTTCAGGGTCAGCCGGTGTTGATCCAGTCGGACAACATCACGGCAGTCGCCCACGTAAACAGACAGGGCGGCACAAGAAGCAGGAGGGCAATGATGGAAGTGGCAAGGATTCTTCGCTGGGCGGAGAATCATGTGATAGCACTGTCAGCAGTGTTCATTCCGGGAGCGGACAACTGGGAAGCAGACTTCCTCAGCAGACACGATCTTCACCCGGGGGAGTGGGGACTTCACCCAGAAGTCTTCCACATGATTGTGAACCGTTGGGAAAAACCAAAAGGTGGACATGATGGCGTCCCGCCTCAACAAAAAACTGGACAGATATTGCGCCAGGTCAAGGGACCCTCAGGCAATAGCTGTGGACGCTCTGGTAACACCGTGGGTGTACCAGTCAGTGTATGTGTTCCCTCCTCTTCCTCTCATACCAAAAGTACTGAGAATCATAAGAAGGAGAGGAGTAAAGACTATACTCGTGGCTCCGGATTGGCCAAGAAGGACTTGGTACCCGGAAATTCAAGAGATGCTCACGGAAGACCCGTGGCCTCTACCTCTAAGAAAGGACCTGCTCCAGCAGGGACCATGTCTGTTCCAAGACTTACCGCGGCTGCGTTTGATGGCATGGCGGTTGAACGCCGGATCCTGAAGGAAAAAGGAATTCCGGATGAAGTCATCCCTACCCTGATCAAAGCCAGGAAGGATGTAACCATACAACATTATCACCGTATTTGGCGTAAATATGTTGCGTGGTGCGAGGCCAGGAAGGCCCCTACAGAGGAATTTCAACTGGGTCGTTTCCTGCATTTCCTGCAAACAGGACTGTCTATGGGCCTCAAATTAGGGTCCATTAAGGTTCAAATTTCGGCCCTGTCAATATTCTTCCAAAAAGAACTGGCTTCTGTTCCTGAAGTTCAGACGTTTGTCAAGGGAGTACTGCATATACAGCCTCCTTTTGTGCCTCCAGTGGCACCTTGGGATCTCAATGTAGTTTTGGGATTCCTAAAATCACATTGGTTTGAACCACTCACCACTGTGGACTTAAAATATCTCACATGGAAAGTGGTAGTGCTGTTAGCCCTGGCTTCAGCCAGGCGTGTCTCAGAATTGGCGGCTTTATCCTATAAAAGCCCTTACCTAATTTTTCATACGGACAGGGCAGAATTGAGGACTCGTCCTCAATTTCTTCCTAAGGTGGTTTCAGCATTTCACTTAAACCAGCCTATTGTGGTGCCTGCGGCTACTAGGGACTTGGAGGATTCCAAGTTGCTGGACGTAGTCAGGGCCCTGAAAATATATGTTTCCAGGACGGCTGGAGTCAGAAAATCTGATTCGCTGTTTATCCTGTATGCACCCAACAAGCTGGGTGCTCCTGCTTCTAAGCAGACGATTGCTCGTTGGATTTGTAGTACAATTCAGCTTGCACATTCTGTGGCAGGCCTGCCACAGCCAAAATCTGTAAAAGCCCATTCCACACGGAAAGTGGGCTCATCTTGGGCGGCTGCCCGAGGGGTCTCGGCTTTACAACTTTGCCGAGCAGCTACTTGGTCAGGGGCAAACACGTTTGCTAAATTCTACAAATTTGATACCCTGGCTGAGGAGGACCTGGAGTTCTCTCATTCGGTGCTGCAGAGTCATCCGCACTCTCCCGCCCGTTTGGGAGCTTTGGTATAATCCCCATGGTCCTTTCGGAGTCCCCAGCATCCACTAGGACGTTAGAGAAAATAAGAATTTACTTACCGATAATTCTATTTCTCATAGTCCGTAGTGGATGCTGGGCGCCCATCCCAAGTGCGGATTGTCTGCATTACTTGTACATAGTTATTGTTACAAAAATCGGGTTATTGTTGTTGTGAGCCATCTTTTCAGAGGCTCCTTCTGTTATCATGCTGTTAACTGGGTTCAGATCACAAGTTGTACGGTGTGATTGGTGTGGCTGGTATGAGTCTTACCCGGGATTCAAAATCCTTCCTTATTGTGTACGCTCGTCCGGGCACAGTATCCTAACTGAGGCTTGGAGGAGGGTCATAGGGGGAGGAGCCAGTGCACACCAGCTAGTCCTAAAGCTTTTACTTTGTGCCCAGTCTCCTGCGGAGCCGCTATCCCCCTGGTCCTTTTGGAGTCCCCAGCATCCACTACGGACTATGAGAAATAGAATTATCGGTAAGTAAATTCTTATTTTAACTGGAATTCCCATTTTAGTAAATTTATCCCTGAGTGTCAAGGGTCTGACATGTTGTGAGTGGCAGACATGTTGCGAGTGGCAGACATGTTGCGAGTGGCAATGTAACTACATATACTTACTTCAGGGCCTTCAGGTGGCGATTCAGCAGTAGAGACTTAGCCAGATACTGCGCCCCCTCCGATTTAATATGATTGTTCTGTAAACTGAAAGAGAGACGTTGGTAGGAAACGTTTGAGGGAAATGTTGATACAAACTTTTTCGGGCTAGGCTGTGTAAAGGGGGGGGCTTTTGGTTAGGCCCTAGAGGGGAGGTTAGGGCTAAGGTGCGGTAACAGGACTGGGGGTGGGGTAGAATACTACCTCGTGAACATCGGGATGTCGGCATCAGTATTGTGACCGCCAGCATGACGTCCACCAGGATCACATACCGATCCCGCAGAGACATTGAACATACTCAGTATAGTGTGGTAGAAATTATCTATTCAATTCATACAGAGACTGAAGTAAAACTATCCACACGCTGAGGTAATACAGTCACTATTGTCTTTAGTTCCTGATAGCAGCAGTTCCCCTTTGCAGTATACCAAGCATAGAATTTAACTTTTTTGGGGGGGAGTGGGTGTAGCGATATGCCCCAGATTTGGCCACACCCCCATAGTAGCACCCGAACCCCACAGATGTGTCAATGGTCCTGCCTGATAGTGGAGCATAAGTAATCTACCAAAGTGTAATATATTTTATAGAATTATCACCAGTGACTGTGGAAAGTGTACATGGGCCAATAGCGGCCATTTTCCAGGCCAAATTAAACAAGAATTCTGTCTCTTGAGCCTGCAACTGCATGTTCTCCTGAATCAGGCCCACATGACTCTAAAGTGGCTCTTTTCTACGAGCTTATATCTATAAACCTACCATTTAAAATCATCATCGAATCTGATGAAGCTGGCAGTCATCCCACGAAACGCGTCATTTATCATCTCTGGCCAAATGCCATAATCACGCACTTTACTAAAGGAACTCTGAGACCATTGTTCCCTCTTTGGGTGATAAAATAAAAAATAAAAACTTTTTCTATCATTAATTGCCAGATTGGACGATGTATATTATGCAGTAATCTGGTTAATCCTGCGCCCAGAGAAAAAGCTGCATTTCCTGCTATATGCCCTCCATAGTGACTCTTGCTAATTATTTTCCCATCATTAGTTGATCTTTATAGATATCTGAATGCTGACAACACTGTGTAGACAAATAACAGGGGACTGACAGCCTGATCCAGAGGTGGATGTAAATGTCGCCAATACTACTATACCATACGCAGCGAATCTGCAGAAATATTCTAACGTCGCAGCTGCTGCATTTTGTATAGAGATGCCCACCTGCAGCGTCGCTGATCCGCCGCTTGCATACAAAAACGCACCATCGGTCGCACATCGGATGCACCATCAGATCTCTGAGCAACCTTACAGTTGCAAAGAATGTCCGTCGCAACTAAACCATTGACTATTAATAAATCCTCACCGCATTTGCCGTCGTATAAAAAACATGGCTGAGATCTGCAAATGTCGGCATTGTGTTCACCTCGGAATTAGTCCCTGAATCTCTGAGTGTATTACTCCACTTACTTTAGGCTCAGTAGCACTTGATTGTTCCGCAGAGCCTCAGCCAAGGCCCTGGCACCACTGGGTCCAATGGCGTTTCCATGGAGGCTGAGGCATATAATACAGAGAGTTAGAGGCATGTTTACCCACAGTGACATGTAACAGACTCCTCCAGATCCCAGAGGACTCACTCGATAGAGGAGAGAGTGCGGTTCACCATCAGGGCTCTTCCCAGCACCTTCACACCGCGGTTACTCAGCTGGTTCTCTGCAAGGCTGAAACAGAGCATGTTGCTGCTTAGTGCATCTGATCGGTTGCTATGGGCAACTTCCACACTTATCCTCTCTAGAAGGCTTGACACATCTTTTACTTAGGGGTTTATTTACTAAGCCTTGGGGGCATATGTAATAGGGTCTGAGTTTGCTGGAGGTGCGGGATGCCGGCCAATCTTGAACGTTTTTGTTTTTTTAAGCGGCATATCATTTACAAGGTCAAACCATGCCTTGTAAAGGATTGCCGCTTTAAAAAAAGGTCCGTTATCGACTGGCATCCTGCACATCTCACAAACTCAGGCCCTATTACGTATGCCCCCTGGAGAGAGATAAAGTGGAGAGAGATAAAGTAGCAACCAACCAGCTCCTGTCATTTTTCAAGCACAGCCTGTGACATGGAAGTCAGGAGCTGATTGGCTGATACTTTATCTCTCTCCAAGGCTTAGTAAATAGACCCTGCATGTAGTTCTTTAATGTAACAGTTCTATCACGATATAACATTTCAAATAAATGTACAACTGATAACACCAGGGGCGTCACTGCCCCTGATGACACCCAGTGCGGATGGTTGTGCGGAGGGGGGTGTCTTAGCAGGAGAGAGGTGGCCTCATGGCCCGAACGCCCGTTTTCTGCATTCCATGGGGTTCTGGAGATACGGGCTGCCCCCCGGGGTGTGCTATGGCCACAGTGCCGGCTGCTACAAGGCAACAGGAGCCAAGTGCTGTACATAATGTTCAAGAGCACTGAGCAGGAGCCGGCATTTAGGTGTCATCCCTTGAAGGGTGATACCTGGGTGCAGTCCGCACCCCCCTTATCACCCCACTGAATAACACATCCCATTTCTTCCAGAAACCCTCTTGATAGGAGTCAGTTTATAGCTGCTTCTTTCATTTGGTAAAATACACAATTCTGACATAAACAGCAATTTCCCCACTTCAGGATTACTCTGTAGCTCTAAATATCGATCTGTCCAATCGGGAGGCACTCGATATCCCGGCTGTTGGGATCCCGGCGCTCTGCATACCGGCGCCGGGATACCGACAACTATTCTCCCTCTTTGGGTGTCAACGACACCCCTGGAGGGAGAATAAATAGCAAATAAATAGCGTGATAGCGGCGCCAGTGATGTGCGGTGGGGTGAGGCAGGTGAGGCAGAGCCTTTCCTGTCATACTTACGTTTAAACCAGAGTTTTGACTGAATAAAATATATGACAAATACTAATAATTTGTTTGAAATATCTTCTTTGCATTATTCTAATAATTTTTATAGCCCAAACTCTGGAGTAAAAAGCCTATGGCAGGTGAGGCAGTGCCTCACCTGTGTATCCTTTCCGCACATCTCCGATCAAAACTCACCAGATTTCCAGGAGTTTATACTGCTGCACCTGTGTATAATGCCCACATGTACCATTCGGCTCATATATTGCGTGTAAATCTGGCTCTGGGGCTAGCCAGTGACTCCTGAGCCATTTAGCTTACCGCACGTCACTGGATAGCACGCCACCATGCCTGCAGCACGGCGAGCGCCGGTATATCGTAGTACACCCGTCCAATCTGTCTGGTGGGAACACAAATCTGGTAATGTACGGGAGCGAATGACAATCAACCATTTGCTCCCAAACACTGGGAAACAGACACATTTGTTAAATCAAATGGATTTAGCCAATTTGCCTGAACGACCATGGTCTGATATCCAGCGTTTGGGAGCAAATGGTTGATTGTCATTCCCTCCCATACATTACCAGATTTGTGTTCCCACCAGACAGATACATCTTTTGGTGTGTACCCAGCTTATGATGATAGGTAATAATATTATAAGGGTATTAGAAGCCAATGACATGACCTGTGTAAAGCTAGCCCGCAGCCTTCTGTCTGTATATGGCCTGTGTATGGCCACGGATCTCCGCTACAGCCTATGGGGGTCATTCCGACCCGTTCGCACGCTGCGGTTCATCGCATGCGGACAGGAGGAAGGCGTTCCAGGGTGTCTTCTTCCTGTCAATCTTCTTGCGTTCACCGCTGTGACCGCTTTCTTCGTACGCGGCATCGGAACTGCGAATGCGCGGCGGCGGCATTGCACAGGCACGGCGTTGGCCGGCGATGGGCAGCGACGCCGTGTACGAAGAAATCTGTCGCAGCGGCGAACGCAAGAAGATTGACAGGAGGAAGGCGTTCCAGGGGCGTCAACTCACCGTTTTCTGGGCGTGGAGATTCGAACGCAGGCGTGTCTAGGTGTTTGGAGAGCGGATGTCTGACGTCAATTTTGGGACCTTCATCGCTGGATCCATCGCACAGGGTAAGTAACTGCAAGCGATCGCAGCCCTGCTATGCTAAAATTCATTCCCCCATAGGTGGCGTCTAGTTGATTGCATGAGCAGCAAAAAGTTGCTACGTGTGATCAACTCGGAATGACCCCCAATATACAGTATACATAGGACAGGATATATAATTTCCCTGCTAAGAACTACTATACACATGTAGCCCTTCCCCAGTTCTGTCACCTGATCCTCTGGATGGTACAGTCCTTAGAGCACAGGATGCTGGCTAATAGTTCCATCACATCGTCTTTAAAGTTGTTATTCTCCATCCTGGGTACAACATAAATAAAGTGACATAAGATGAGCTATAGCTGTGTCACATTTAATATATACATATATACTGTAATATTTAATGGCCAGTAAGTGTGACATGTGCGTGGCAGCGTGTTACATTAACCGGTTGTAATATTCCGCAAGTGGCTAATTACATGTAATAGGTCTGAGTCACTTGCAAGTCTGAATGCACCCGTATTACGTGCATGCGTCATAGGTGGTAATTCAGACCTGATCGCTGCTGTGCGCTTTCACACAGCGGGCGATCAGATCTGAACTGCGCATGCGTATGCACCGCAATGCGCCGGCGCATCGGAACGACTGCACCAGGCATCAGTGCCTAGCGACGGGATGGTGCGAAATAAGCAATTGCACGGGCGATCGCAAGGTGACTGACAGGCAGAGGGCGTTTGTGGGTGGGAACTGACCGTTTTACAGGAGTGTCCGGAGAAATGCAGGAGGGACCAGGCATTTTGAGGGAGGGTGTCTGACGTCAGCTCTGGCCCCGATCAGCAGCATTACATCGCAGCGGCAGAGTAAGTCCTGGGCAGTGCAGAGACTGCGCAAACTGATGTTTGTGCAGGTCTCCTACAAAAGTGAACGCACACTTACACACAGCAAATACCCTTCCAATGTAGGCGGCAACTGATCGCAGGGATGCAAAAAAACGCACCCTAGTGATCAGGTCTAAATTACCCCCCATAGGCAGCACAATAAATCCTGTAGGAAAATTAATGATAAGGACTGATCGCTCATCATTACCCCCACCCCCCTTTGTTGAAATGGCATAACACGAGGGGCCTTATTCAGCACAGGTTGGAGATGCATTGCGTTCCCATTCTCCCCACACGCGCTGTAGTGTGCACGCGCATCGGCGGCAATGCATATGCGCAGGCTGGCATATTGCAGTCACATCCTGGAAGGATGCGACCGCAACATGTTTGACAGCGGTGGGCGTCGATTTAGCATTGCGGGGACGGGGCGGCACCATTTTCGAGGCGGCTACGTGGCGTCACACGCGGCCGCTGCAAGTGAAAACATGGCCACCCTGCGTCTGCTTTCGCAGCCAGGATGCGGAGGCAGGGGACTTTCACAATTCAGCGATGCGATCGCAATACACATCATTGCCGGGTTATTTCCAAGCTGGGCGGCCTTGCCCTGTGCTGGGCGGCCCAGCATGCGATCGCAGCCAGTTTTGCTAAAATAGCAAAACTGCAACCTAAGCTGAATGAGGGCCCAAATCCTACACATGCTGTTTCTGACAAAATGCTACCAAAGAGTATATACTGCACCACAGGCTGCTAGGCAGATTGACAGGCAGAAGCGTTCGCGGGCAAGTCGAGGGTGGCAACACGCCATTGTGGGAGTGGGGCGTTCGGAACACGAGCGTGTCTGGCCCGTTTTCGGGGAGACCATGTGGCGCCATACGTGGCCGCTGCAACAGGTAAGATGGCCGACCAACGCCTGCCTTTGTAGCCAGTCTGCGCAGGCAGGGAGTCATCTCTTAATTTGCGAGGACAGCGATGCGATTGCAATTGAATTGCATTTGCATTGCTGACGGCCATTTGTATGCTGGACGGCCTCGCCCTGTGCTGGGCGGCCCCCATCATGCGATCGCAAGCAGTTGCAATTTTGCTAATTTAGTAAAACTGCAACTGATGTTGAGTGTTGGAAAATGATTGCAAATCATCACATTTTGGAGTTACATCTGGTGTTAGCATTACCCATTAGCCATAAACACTTTTATGGTTACTTTTGTAGTAGCCGAGTACGGAGACGTGCACAAATATGCCAAGAAGGGTGCGGATACAAGTCACCTGGGCCTGTCATAGGCAAACCCAGAGGGAGGGGGGGGGGGGGGGTCGGTTGCCTGGAAACCCCCTCTCTAGCCCACACCATGACCACTATACAGTAGCAATTGTATATGGTACAATTTTACTAGAGCTGCATGTTTTACAGATCTTCACAGTGTTACAAATAAAATAATCAGCAACAATGGCCCTCATTCCAAGTTGATCGCTCACTACCTATTTTTTGCAGAGCAGCGATCAGATAGTCGCCGCCCACGGGGGAGTGTATTTTCGCTTTGCAAGTGTGCGAACGCATGTGCAGCCGAGCGGGGCGAAAATGTTTTTTGCAGTTTCTGAGTAGGTCTGAACTTAGTCAGCCCTTGTGATCACTTCAGCCTGTCCGGTCCTGGAATTGACGTCAGACACCCGCCCTGCAAACGCCTGGACACGCCTGCGATTTCCCTACCACTCCCATAAAACGTTCATTTGACACCCATAAACGCCCTCTTCCTGTCAATCTCCTTGCAATCAGTTGTACGAATGGATTCGTCGCTAGAAGCATTGCACAGCAACGATTCTGTTTGTACCCGTACGACGCGCGTGCGCATTGCGGTGCATACGCATGCGCAGTAGTAACCTGATCGCTGCCCTCCGAAAAATGGCAGCGAGCGATCAACTCGGAATGAGGGCCACCGATGGATCTGTTAAAACATGTCAGCCAGTAATTAACACACGTGTGTGCACCAACTAGTAGATCTGTAAAACATGCACTGTTAGGCAGGGCCGTAACTACGTGTGTGCCAGGTGTGCCTGGCACACAGCACAGTTGCCCTGAGGGCGCACGGCCAGCGGCATGTAATGAGTCAAATTGACCCATTACATGCCGCCTCTGCTGTGTGCGCCGTGCGCCGCCACCGCGCTGCGGAGGAGAGAGCAGCGCCGGGCAGCGGAGAAGGAGGAGGAGAGAGGGGGACTGGAGCCAGCAGCGCTATGTCATTGGTAGTAAGCGCCGCTGCAGCAGTCCCCTCTCCTTCCGTATAGGCTGCCCGGCGCCGCTGTGAATGCTGGGATGCGGTTCCTCCATCCCAGCATTCACAGCGGCACCGGGCAGCCTATACGGAAGGAGAGGGGACTGCTGCAGCGGCGCTTACTACCAATGACATAGCGCTGCTGGCTCCAGTCCCCCTCTCTCCTCCTCCTTCTCCGCTGCCTGCACCAAGGGAGCTGCCAGCACGAGGAGCCTGTCAGCGGGGAGATGGTAAGTATCTCTCTCTCTTTCTCTCTCTCTCTCTCTCTCTCTCTCTCTCTCTCTCTCAGGGGGACACCATCTGCCGTAATGTGTAAAAAGGGGGACTGGCTGCCGCAATGTGTAAAAAGGGGGTCACCGTCTGCCGTAATATGTAAAAAGGGGGCCTGGCTGCCACAATGTGTAAAAAGGGGGACTGGCTGCCGCAATGTGTAAAAAGGGGGACGCTGGCTGCTGCAATGTGTATAAAGGGGGACACCATCTGCCGTAATGTGTAAAAAGGGGGACTGGCTGCCGCAATGTGTAAAAAGGGGGTCACCGTCTGCCGTAATATGTAAAAAGGGGGCCTGGCTGCCGCAATGTGTAAAAAGGGGAACTGGCTGCCGCAATGTGTAAAAAGGGGAACGCTGGCTGCTGCAATGTGTATAAAGGGGGACACCATCTGCCGTAATGTGTAAAAAGGGGGACTGGCTGCCGCAATGTGTAAAAAGGGGGACGCTGGCTGCTGCAATGTGTATAAAGGGGGACATCGTCTGCCGTAATGTGTAAAAACGGGGACGCTGTCTGCTGTAATGTGTAAAAAGGGGACGCTGTCTGCCGCAATGTGTAAAAAGGGGGACACCGTCTGCCGTGATGTGTAAAAAGGGGGACTGGCTGCCACAATGTGTAAAAAGGGGGTCACCGTCTGCCGTAATAAGTAAAAAGGGGGCCTGGCTGCAGCAATGTGTAAAAAGGGAGACACCGGCTGCAGCAATGTGTAAAAAGGGGGACACCGTCTGCCGTAATGTGTAATAAGGGGGACTGGCTGCCGCAATGTGTAAAAAGGGGGTCACAGTCTGCCGTAATATGTAAAACGGGGGCCTGGCTGCCGCAATGTGTAAAAAGGGGGACTGGTTGCCGCAATTTGTAAAAAGGGGGACGCTGGCTGCTGCAATCTGTATAAAGGGGGACACCATCTGCCGTAATGTGTAAAAAGGTGGACTGGCTGCTGCAATGTGTATAAAGGGGAACACCGTCTGCCGTAATGTGTAAAACGGGGATGCTGTCTGCTGTAATGTGTAAAAAGGGGACGCTGTCTGCCGTAATGTGTAAAAAGGGGACGCTGTCTGCCGTACTGTGAGAAAAGGGGACGCTGTCTGCCATAATGTGTAAAAAGGGGGACGCTGTCTGCCATAATGTGTAAAAAGGGGGACGCTGTCTGCCGTAATGTGTAAAAAAGGGTACGCTGTCTGTCGTAATGTGTGAAAAAGGGGGATGCTGTCTGCCGTAATGTGTAAAAAAGGGGACGCTGTCTGCTGTAATGTGTAAAAAGGGGACGCCGTCTGCCGTAATGTGTAAAAAGGGGGACGCTGTCTGCCGTACTGTGTAAAAAGGGGACGCTGTCTGCCATAATGTGTAAAAAGGGGACGCTGTCTGCCATAATGTGTAAAAAGGGGGACGCTGTCTGCCATAATGTGTAAAAAAGGGGGACGCTGTCTGCCGTAATGTGTAAAAAAGGGTACGCTGTCTGCCGTAATGTGTGAAAAAGGGGGACGCTGTCTGCCGTAATGTGTAAAAAAGGGGACGCTGCCTGCCGTAATGTGTGAAAAAGGGGGACGCTGTCTGCCGTAATGTGTGAAAAAGGGGGACGCTGTATGCCGTAATGTGTAAAAAAGGGGACGCTGTCTGCCGTAATGTGTGAAAAAGGGGGACGCTGTCTGCCGTAATGTGTTAAAAGGGGACTATGCCTGCTGTAATGTGTAAAAAGGGGGGACGCTGTCTGCCGTAATGTGTAAAAAGGGGGACTGGCTGCCGCAATTTGTAAAAAGGGGGACGCTGGCTGCTGCAATGTGTATAAAGGGGGACACCATCTGCCGTAATGTGTAAAAAGGGGGACTGGCTGCTGCAATGTGTAAAAAGGGGGACGCTGGCTGCTGCAATGTGTATAAATGGGGACGCTGTCTGCTGTAATGTGTAAAAATGGGGACGCTGTCTGCTGTAATGTGTAAAAAGGAGACGCTGTCTGCCGTAATGTGTAAAAAGGGGGACGCTGTCTGCCGTAATGTGTAAAAAGGGGGACGCTGTCTGCCGTACTGTGTAAAAAGGGGACGCTGTCTGCCATAATGTGTAAAAAGGGGACGCTGTCTGCTGTAATGTGTAAAAAGGGGGGCGCTGTCTGCCGTAATGTGTAAAAAGGGGATGCTGTCTGCTGTAATGTGTAAAAAAGGGGGACGCGGTCTGCCGTAATGTGTAAAAAAGGGGACGCTGTCTGCCGTAATGTGTGAAAAAGGGGGACGCTATCTGCCTAATGTGTAAAAAAGGGTACGCTGTCTGCCATAATGTGTAAAAAAAGGGGACGCTGTCTGCCGTAATGTGTAAAAAAGGGGACGCTGTCTGCCGTAATGTGTAAAAAGGGGGACTGTCTGCTGTAATGTATAAAAGGGGCTCTACCTGGTGTAGTGGCGCTACTGTGCAGCGTAATTTGAATAATGGAGACTACTGTGCACCGTAGTATGAATTGCTATTATTTTGTGGCCATGCCCCTTCCCCATGAAGCCACGCCCCTATATTTTTTGCGCGCCTATGGCGTGCACTGCCCCTATGGCGCGCACTGCCCCTATCTTGCATGGGGGGGCGGCAATGTAGTTTCTTGCACACAGCGCTGAAATGCCTAGTTACGGCACTGCGTGTTAGGGGTGCTCTGCTATAGACCATCTATACCAGAGGTTCTCAAACTCGGTCCTCGGGGGCACACACAGTGCATGTTTTGCAGGTAACCCAGCAGGTGCACAGGTGTATTAATTACTCACTGACACATTTTAAAAGGTCCACAGGTGGAGCTAATTATTTCACTTGCGATTCTGTGAGGAGACCTGCAAAACATGCACTGTGTGTGCCCCCGAGGACCGAGTTTGAGAACCTCTGATCTATACGATTCATAATACTGTAATGTGTACTTATATGTCCAGGGCAGTTCTAGGATCTTCTGCTGTTCCCCCAGCCTTGCTCCAGTGCCCTGGATTGGTGGCCACATCTGATATAAAGCATTCAGCCCAGACAGGATGTCCCTACTGCACTGTATATGTGGGAATTAGGACATACAGTACAGTGCACTTTGTATGATGCATGTTATAGCTGCTTCAGTATTAATTATGCCCTCTTCATGGACTGGCCACAGGCACTCTAAAATCAAGCAGTTGGAGAACCCCGGCTAGAAATCCTGCATTTACCACTGCCCGTATGGAGGCTAGGATCAACCAGAGGCCGTAACTTTGTCCTCAGAAAAGCGAGGTCATGTCCTCATTGGGGGTGGGCAGCATGCAGCTCCTGCAGTGGGCCACGGTATTCATAAGGTGTGACCATGTGCCCAGGCATTTTTAAGGAGGGCCTCTGACGTCAGCGATAACCACCTCCAACCTCTTGTGTTGCAAGAATTGTGGACGACCTTGCCTGGCGCAAATAGGAAAAATCTTCAATTGTAATTGCGTATGGTTTTACGATCAGCCCGCATATTGCGATGCATTTGCAATTTCTGCAATGGGCGTTTTTTCTCTATTTTGGGGCGGCAACAATTTGATCGCAGCAACTGCTTTTTAGCAGAAACTGCAATCCTTGCTGAATGAGGTCCAATATACACTAATATGGTCTCCAAAAATACATTTGGACATAGTATAACTAAAGTTCCACCATCCATTTTCCCACCTTTATGCTAAACATGTTTTAAGCTATATCATTTATATATAAATTATTAGATGGTATCCCTCTGGAATAAATAATACTCCCTTGATTGTCCAATAAACAACTATTCCGAGAAAAAAAAAGGATAACTGTTTAAAACACAATTATCCTAAATACAGTCTAAAAATAAATTGAGTCACATACTAGAAGCGTGTCCTAAATTTACCTGGCAGCAGCATTACCTGCTGGACTGATAACAAGTTATTACACAGGCAAGAGGAAGGGGAGAAGATGACAAATACCTTAAGTTGGTACAGTATTGTAGCTGCGGTAGGAAGTTCTTTACGAGGTTGTAATTCAGGCACTGGGATAAATTTATGTCTTGAACACAGCTGTCTGATGTTCGCAGCAAGTAAGCAAGAGCAGAACATGTCAGTGGGTTCAACTTTCCACCAAGCGTTCCACTGTTCATAGACTCTTCAACTGTGCGGATCAACTCTGTGTGTCCCATCTCATGCAGGCAGCACACCAAGTTAACCATTTCACATGAGATGGTCTTTCCTACACTGAGCAAGCTCTGTAAGTAGTCAACTGCTTGTCCATGGTAGCTGTTTGGCTCCTCCTTACTTGGAAGACATCCGGCTAATATACGCAGAACCTGTGGTGACAGAAGTCCTGAGAGGAAGCGGAGGAAGATGGACAGCTGCACTCCATCAGCCTGTAAAACACGTTGCGTTGCACTTTTATAGTGGTTGAGAAAGCCCAACTTGGGCCAGGAAACTCCACCATCTGCAAACAAGTCAAAGATTGCACGTTTGGCAGCAAAGTAGTAGTGGACAGCGCCTAGGAACTCCTGCAGCAAAATATGGGAGAAGCAGAAAGCTGGGCATGAGGGGGAATGCTGGGCAAGCAGCAGTCGGGAACAAAGGCTTCCAGGTATTATCGGGGTCTCAATCCCACAAGATTTCAAATCTGACTCATAGAAAACTGAACGTTTCCGAACCAATCCTTGGAATGCCAGCTTTCCTAGGTTGCCTACTGTTCGCCTGGCACTACTTGGTTGTTCTATTACCTCCAAGTCATAAAACTGGGCTTTCAAATACCAAGCAAAGATGGTTGACAATGTCTCTGGTAGAAGCTGATTAGTGGAGTCTTGGGCATGCAGAGCAAACCCAAGAGAAACCCCTATAATGTGGCACAAAGTGGGAACTATACATAAGGCCTTCAAAGAATGATGACACTGTAGATGATTCCAGATCCTCTCCACTGTACCATTGGTGTCATGTAGCAGCTGATCCAAAAACACTTTCATTTCATTTGACTCTAGTCCAGTTATCTCTGTCATCCGATCTACAAGCCCTGCAGGAATCCTAGCAGCTGCTCCCGGCCTGGATGTAATCCACACGCAGACGTCTGGAAGTAGGTTGCCCCGCAGAATATTAGTAATGAGACACTCAGGAGGAAGTTCTTTCTGGGGGTCAGTGCTGGCCGCAGACTCTGAGAAATCCAGGGGGGCCCGTAACTCGTCCAAGCCATCCAAAATAAGGAGAGAGCTTGGAGGTGGAACAGAACAACATGGGTAGGCGATGCGTACCAACTTCTCCGCAGAGAGACGGTCATAAATATTCAACTCCCAGAGATTCAAAGCCAGCACAGAGGTAATGTTTGTGCACAAATCTCCCCGTGCCCATTTTTCCACAAACAGTCTCACCAGTGTGCTTTTACCAACCCCGGCCACTCCCACAGTGACATTGATACGTGGGGGGAGGCAGACTTTTGACAGTGGCATTAATAGCTTTTCCAGTGGCAACTTCTTGGGGTTTCCTCTCCCACCCTGCCCTAGCTCCAGCTGAACAATATCATGTTCTTGAAGCTGTGCATCGGTGAAGCCTTCCAGCAGTTTCAGGGAGTCTAACTGTGTCAAGAGTGAATGATGATCCATGTATTCCACATTGTCCAAAAACTTCTTAACCAGTGGATCTGAAAAAAAAAAAACAACAACCCACAAATACAGTTAAACTAATGTAACCAGAGCTTAATTAGTAGGTCACAGGCACAGCTCATGACTTACCATAGTGGCGCATGCGCAGGTATAGACAGGTACCGCTGTTCTCTATGCAGTTCTGGAGCCCTTGAAGGTACCACTTGCCCTTCCCACCTAGTATGTCCATCAGGGTCTCTGCCCACTTAGGCAATGAGGTTAATTTCTGAAGACGTTGGACCTCCTCCACATTCAACATCTGAAGCTCCTGCAGCTTCATCATGATCTCCTGGAGGGATTCCAGACAGGCACTGGATGTGAGCTGTCTCCTGTACCTTAGAATCCATAGACCTACCAGAGCAAGGACAAATCAGCAGATGGGGGAGATTTAAAGATGGTTTCAGAAACTAGTGACTCTAACAAAATAGGCTGTATAAAGCCCAGTAATACTATAATTACTGGAACCAAATATCTTAACTTAAACTGGCGTCAGAGACAAATCACAATTCTAGGTTACCTGTAGATATCCTCCTAAACTGCGTTAAACTAAATGGGTATAAATTCAGATTATTATATGAGGACATCCATGTACCTTCCATATCATTGTTTTAAAAGATAATGGGGTCCAAGTATTCTTAACTTGTTCAACGTCCATGTCATCTCTAGGTTTTGGCTGGTGGCAGACCTACCTCTGAGATCATCCTGTGAGAAAACACAATTGTTAGGACAGCCTGAATGTGGGGCAAATGTAGAAAGTCATACAGGACAAATGGGATGCAGACAGGATTGTGACTGCCAGGATTTTGGGCCTAATTCAGACCTGATAGCTAGCAAGCGTTTTTTGCACTGAGCTTTGGAACTCAGATAATGTGTGGGTGTATTGTTTTCTCTTATGGGATGCAGTGTTTTGCGATGTATAGCGCACATTTATGAGATATGGTAATAAGAGATGCAGGCATTTACAATATATATTAGAGCGGGCATTTTAAATATTTGTGAGAAATCAATTTGGCATTCATAGATGGGGGCTGGTCCGGGATATCACGTTCTTAAAGATGCACTGTACATTATAAATGCGACGCTGTGGTCGATCAGCTTGTGATGGACGCATCCTAAAAGCTGAGAAAATCATATCCGTGTGTATTGTTGTGTTATTAGTAAGACGCTGATATGAAATTCAAGGGACAATGCGTTTCTCATAATATTTAAGATGCTAAAATTTATTTTTATTGTTGCAAAACAAGGTTCAAATAAGTCATATTGTGTTTGATTCAGATTGGATTGTTTATCTGTTAAGTAGGTTTAAAAGTTGCTGCATAGCCCTGATATAGTTTTTTTTTTTAACTCAGGCCTAAAATAACTTCTGGTGCTTGTATGATGTGGGATTTCTTTGTGACAAAGGAAGCCGCATGGTCTGTCCTCCATTTTGGACTAACCACATGGCCCGTCCACCATTTTGTGTAACCCTCATGGATGTGGAAGGGGGAGGAGCAGTGGCCATTTTGGGAAGGTCATTTTCTAAATTGCTGATTTTCACTGCTCAGAATAATCAGCTTTCCTTGGTCACATCAAACACCATTTATGAGTTACCAATGCATTTATTTAACCCATGCCATAGTCAATTACAAATAGTTTCAGCTGGGCCTAGTGAGAGTTAATAGATGAATACTTGATGTAAGAATTACACACAGATATAAACAAAGTTTTTTTTCTTTTTCCTCCAGGATTTAGTTAAATCTGCTTGCTAGTTTAGGATAGCCATTGAAATGTTAATTAACCTGTCCCACTACCCTCTTGAACAGGCATATGAACCTCTGATATGCAAATTAGAAGCACTGAATGGGTAAGGTGTCTCATAGGAGACCAGTGAATGGTATATTATATATAATATTATTATAATTACTTGTATATTTATATCAGTGTATGTTCTGCAAGATAGCTATCCAATCTGAATCATATCATTTAAACTATTGATTATTGCTAGAGTCATTATAGATCTGTGTGAAATAGGATACATTTGTTGCTATATAGTTAAAACTGAAATAACAGTATTTTAAGGAAGTAAGCGTAAAGACACAAATGCAGGTCTGCATAAAAGTTTATACAGAACAAGTTGTGTCTAGTGGGCAATAGTAAATAGTATTGTTCACATTTATACTTAGAGCTGTGTGATTTGTTTAATTGCGGACGCAGGGTTTTGTACACGTGTCTCGGACAATGTAAAGGACTGCGCACGCAGCGTAAGAGACACGCACGGTCGCGTGTTTGCGCAAAGTGCAAAAGAATGCGGGCGCTGAGTACAAATTATACAATAGTGTTGTTTAGTTCAAAGGTGGGATAGGAGACATTTAATACAATAGCACATAACTATCAGATTTCAAAAGCAGGTTACACTAAATTTAGTTTAAAAACTGTATTGCCTCTGGGGTAAAACTGCCTATCTGAATGAATCCAAATTTTCTGTACAGAAAAACAAAGTGTATTTGAGTGAGCGAACGTAGGAGGAAGTGGATATTTGAACCCCGGAAAATCGGGATCCCGTCGTGTGGTACATCAAGTAAGAGGAGGCTTGGTGGCATGAAGTGGCTGACTCACGTTAGTATAAGGTTTAATACGCAAATGGTGAGGGGATTTGCAAAGGAGCGTGATAGTGCATAAGTATTGCGAAGTATTGAAGTAAAAAGGTTTTTGTATTACGCTCCGGGCTGAGGGTCACAGTTTGTACATTGAGCCGTAGTTGTACGGCGTACCCCTTTACGAACTGTTGCGTAAAATCGCGGTATCATTAGCGCTGTGTAGAGTATACGCAAGCGTGATTTGTGTATAAGTGTATAGGGAGTTTTCGCTGGTCTCTCTCAGGAAAATCTCCAGCTGTGTATATTCACTGGAATAGGTAAGTCACTCCTAAACACTTCCAGTGAATAGAAACCAGATAGGGGCCTCACTGGGTTCGCGGTGGTCACTATTGGAGTGAGTCGTGGTACTCGGCGGAGAAGGAGTGGGTGAAAGCCTTCTAAGAACTTTCACCGTCTATTCGTATTGTGCATTGGGGATTGCGTAAAAAGGAAAAAGTCCGCGATGGGATCCAATTGCACAAGCGGTGGACGTTTTGTAGCCAGGGTTCAGGTTGAAGAGCTGCGGCCCAAGGGGTCAGCGAGGTTTGTTATGTGTGGTAAATATGGATCACACACGGAAGACTTTTTGTCTGAATGGGTACGTATGACTGACAAAGATAGGGTACCATTCCCTAGGGTGGGCAGCTTTGAACCAGAGGTATTGCAGAACTTAAGGATAAGAATATGTCTGATAAAATCCCGAAAACAAAGGGTCAGACATACAAATTGTTTAAACCTGTGACAGCAAGAGGGGTTGGTGAGTTTGATCCTAAGGTATTGCAGGTGGTATGTTTAACCAAAGTCATATAAGACAAGAATGGAAATATAAGAACTGTTTGAACTTGTAGTAACAATAAATAAGTAGGAAGAAAAAAAAAGAGAATGCAAGTACACTGCCTTATGTAGATGTGGAAACAGTTACGGCCAGCATACAAACTATAGAAAATAATAAAAATATGAAAAATATGA
The DNA here is from genome assembly GCF_028390025.1 of Pseudophryne corroboree. Lineage (NCBI taxonomy): Eukaryota > Metazoa > Chordata > Amphibia > Anura > Myobatrachidae > Pseudophryne > Pseudophryne corroboree. The sequence continues at coordinate 419,178,863 of NC_086450.1, forward strand.
CTGTAACCTACATATGTACTAATGAATGTTGAAGTTTTATTTAGGAGGAGAAGGTGACCTGATCGTTTTCAGCCATTTCTCATGCACCCAGAGGAGTATCCAACCGGTAAAAGAAGAGCAGTAGCCTGTGGGGAAAGTGGCTGAGACCAGTGGAACAGGTAAGTATGCTATCATTTGTGTACATATATAGTAAACCCCCCCCCCCCCCCCCCCTCCAAAAAAAAAACAAAAAAAAAAAAAATCAAGAGTAACATCAGAAAGGGAGAAAAAACCTGTCCGCACATTAGTATTTGCCAGTAGGAAAGCGGACAGAGACAAGGTAACCCCAGGGTATTTCTTTTAGTTACCATATAAGAAGTATTCATTCCTAGTAATGCCCCTAGTCAAGATGAGCTCGGAAATGTTTGTTGGACCATGTACAGTACCTTAATACGGGATGAGAAGGATTGAATGAAATACTTTGCATGACCTAGAAGCATGTTAAACTTTTTTTTGTTTTTGTCTCTTGCAGAAATAGAAAACTCTCCATCTGGATAAGACCACTGGTAAACACTAATTCGGCAAATGGGAGATGGCTGTCTCTGTGCAAATGGACGGGCTCAATAAGGCATTGAGTGTCAGGGTGCAGACTTCTTTGCAAAATTGGAAAGGTCACAGTAGCTAATCTTAGAGTGCTATTGAACATCACAAGAATAGTGTTAGGCGCAGAGAACAACAGGTGGAGAGGTTGAGGATGGTAAGTATACTGGCACATACAGGAAAGACCCATCAGTCCAAACCCCAGATCCCTAATGGTCAATAATATGTTACACTTGTAGGAAGGAAGGGCATTTTGCCAGAGATTGTAGGAGTAGTAGGACACATAGTCAATATAGATCCCCTAGACAGAAAACACAAGCCACATTATTAAACACATAGACGGGACCAAGGGACATATAGAAAGGAATCAAGAGCCATATAGAAAACACAGATTCGGGCAATGGGAGTAACAGGAACGATGCAACAATACCCTTTGAGTAGACCTGCAGAGATTACGATAGGGCCCTTGCAAACCAAACAGTCTTTTCTGCTGGCTGCATCGGCTCCGACTAATCTACTCGGCAGAGACTTAGTGTGTAAAATGCGGTGTGTCACATACTGTACTCCTGAGGGTGTCTTCTTGGATATACCTGAGAACCATGCTCAAGAAGTACAAAATATACAAGACACCCCTCAAAGGCTAATGTCGCATTCTACTGTTCTAGATGCATGTCCATCACAGGTAGAGGAAATTATCTCACAGATACCGGGTTCCCTATGAACTTAGGATGGACAGGACACTGGATTGATGGCTGGGATAGTCCCAATAGCGATACGATAAACACTAGTGATGTGCACCGGAAATTTTTCGGGTTTTGTGTTTTGGTTTTGGGTTCGGTTCCGCGGCCGTGTTTTGGGTTCGAACGCGTTTTGGCAAAACCTCACCGAATTTTTTTGGTCGGATTCGGGTGTGTTTTGGATTCGGGTGTTTTTTTCAAAAAACCCTAAAAAAACAGCTTAAATCATAAAAATTTGGGGGTCATTTTGATCCCATAGTATTATTAACCTCAATAACCATAATTTCCACTCATTTTCAGTCTATTCTGAACACCTCACACCTCACAATATTATTTTTAGTCCTAAAATTTGCACCGAGGTAGCTGTGTGACTAAGCTAAGCGACCCAAGTGGCCGACACAAACACCTGGCCCATCTAGGAGTGGCACTGCAGTGTCAGACAGGATGGCCCTTCAAAAAAATACTCCCCAAACAGCACATGACGCAAAGAAAAAAAGAGGCGCAATGAGGTAGCTGTGTGACTAAGATAAGAGACCCAAGTGGCCGACACAAACACCTGGTCCATCTAGGAGTGGCACTGCAGTGTCACGCAGGATGGCCCTTCAAAAAAATACTCCCCAAACAGCACATGACGCAAAGAAAAAAAGAGGCGCACCAAGGTCGCTGTGTGACGAAGTTAAGCGACACAAGTGGCCGACACAAACACCTGGCCCATCTAGGAGTGGCACTGCAGTGTCACGCAGGATGGCCCTTCAAAAAAATACTCCCCAAACAGCACATGACGCAAAGAAAAAAAAGAGGCGCACCAAGGTCGCTGTGTGACTAAGATAAGCGACACAAGTTGCCGACACAAACACCTGGCCCATCTAGGAGTGGCACTGCAGTGTCACGCAGGATGGCCCTTCAAAAAAATACTCCCCAAACAGCACATGACGCAAAGAAAAAAAAGAGGCGCACCAAGGTCGCTGTGTGACTAAGATAAGCGACCCAAGTGGCCGACACAAACACCTGGCCCATCTAGGAGTGGCACTGCAGTGTCACGCAGGATGGCCCTTCAAAAAAATACTCCCCATACAGCACATGACGCAAAGAAAAAAAGAGGCGCACCAAGGTCGCTGTGTGACTAAGATAAGCGACACAAGTGGCCGACACAAACACCTGGCCCATCTAGGAGTGGCACTGCAGTGTCACGCAGGATGGCCCTTCAAAAAAATACTCCCCAAACAGCACATGACGCAAAGAAAAATGAAAGAAAAAAAGAGGTGCAAGATGGAATTGTCCTTGGGCCCTCCCACCCACCCTTATGTTGTAAAAACAGGACATGCACACTTTAACGAACCCATCATTTCAGCGACAGGGTCTGCCACACGACTGTGACTGAAATGACTGGTTGGTTTGGGCCCCCACCAAAAAAGAAGCAATCAGTCTCTCCTTGCACAAACTGGCTCTACGGAGGCAAGATGTCCACCTCATCATCATCGTCCGATTCATCACCCCTTTCACTGTGTACATCCCCCTCCTCACAGATTATTAATTCGTCCCCACTGGAATCCACCATCTCAGGTCCCCGTGTACTTTCTGGAGGCAATTGCTGCTGGTGAATGTCTCCACGGAGGAATTGATTATAATTCATTTTAATGAACATCATCTTCTCCACATTTTCTGGAAGTAACCTCGTACGCCGATTGCTGACAAGGTGAGCGGCGGCACTAAACACTCTTTCGGAGTACACACTGGAGGGAGGGCAACTTAGGTAGAATAAAGCCAGTTTCTGCAAGGGCCTCCAAATTGCCTCTTTTTCCTGCCAGTATACGTACGGACTGTCTGACGTGCCTACTTGGATGCGGTCACTCATATAATCCTCCACCATTCTTTCAATGGTGACAGAATCATATGCAGTGACAGTAGACGACATGTCAGTAATCGTTGCCAGGTCCTTCAGTCCGGACCAGATGTCAGCACTCGCTCCAGACTGCCCTGCATCACCGCCAGCGGGTGGGCTCGGAATTCGTAGCCTTTTCCTCGCACCGCCAGTTGCGGGAGAATGTGAAGGAGGAGCTGTTGACGGGTCGCGTTCCGCTTGACTTGACAATTTTCTCACCAGCAGGTCTTTGAACCTCTGCAGACTTGTGTCTGCCGGAAAGAGAGATACAACGTAGGTTTTAAATCTAGGATCGAGCACGGTGGCCAAAATGTAGTGCTCTGATTTCAACAGATTGACCACCCGTGAATCCTGGTTAAGCGAATGAAGGGCTCCATCCACAAGTCCCACATGCCTAGCGGAATCGCTCTGTTTTAGCTCCTCCTTCAATGCCTCCAGCTTCTTCTGCAAAAGCCTGATGAGGGGAATGACCTGACTCAGGCTGGCAGTGTCTGAACTGACTTCACGTGTGGCAAGTTCAAAAGGTTGCAGAACCTTGCACAACGTTGAAATCATTCTCCACTGCGCTTGAGACAGGTGCATTCCACCTCCTTTGCCTATATCGTGGGCAGATGTATAGGCTTGAATGGCCTTTTGCTGCTCTTCCATCCTCTGAAGCATATAGAAGGTTGAATTCCACCTCGTTACCACTTCTTGCTTCAGATGATGGCAGGGCAGGTTCAGGTGTTTTTGGTGGTGCTCCAGTCTTCTGTACGCGGTGCCTGTACGCCGAAAGTGGCCCGCAATTCTTCTGGCCACCGACAGCATCTCTTGCACGCCCCTGTCGTTTTTTAAATAATTCTGCACCACCAAATTCAAGGTATGTGCAAAACATGGGACGTGCTGGAATTTGCCCAGATGTAATGCACGCACAATATTGCTGGCGTTGTCCGATGCCACAAATCCCCAGGAGAGTCCAATTGGGGTAAGCCATTCTGCGATGATCTTCCTCAGTTGCCTTAAGAGGTTTTCAGCTGTGTGCGTATTCTGGAAAGCGGTGATACAAAGCGTAGCCTGCGTAGGAACGAGTTGGCGTTTGCGAGATGCTGCTACTGGTGCCGCCGCTGCTGTTCTTGCAGCGGGAGGCAATACATCTACCCAGTGGGCTGTCACAGTCATGTAGTCCTGAGTCTGCCCTGCTCCACTTGTCCACATGTCCGTGGTTAAGTGGACATTGGGTACAACTACATTTTTTAGGACACTGGTGACTCTTTTTCTGAGGTCTGTGTACATTCTCGGTATCGCCTGCCTAGAGAAATGGAACCTAGATGGTATTTGGTACCGGGGACACAGTACCTCAATCAAGTCTATAGTTGCCTCTGAAGTAACGATGGATACAGGAACCACATTTCTCACCGCCCAGGCTGCCAAGGCCTCAGTTATCCGCTTTGCAGCAGGATGACTGCTGTGATATTTCATCTTCCTCGCAAAGGACTGTTGGACAGTCAATTGCTCACTGGAAGTAGTACAAGTGGTCTTCCGACTTCCCCTCTGGGATGACGATCGACTCCCAGCAGCAACAACAGCAGCGCCAGCAGCAGTAGGCGTTACACTCAAGGATGCATCGGAGGAATCCCAGGCAGGAGAGGACTCGTCAGACTTGCATGTGACATGGCCTGCAGGACTATTGGCTTTCCTGTCTAAGGAGGAAATTGACACTGAGGGAGTTGGTGGTGTGGTTTGCGGGAGCTTGGTTACAGATTTAGTGGTCAGTGGACTGCTTCCGCTGTCACCCAAAGTTTTTGAACTTGTCACTGACTTATGATGAATGCGCTGCAGGTGACGTATAAGGGAGGATGTTCCGAGGTGGTTAACGTCCTTACCCCTACTTATTACAGCTTGACAAAGGCAACACACGGCTTGACACCTGTTGTCCGCATTTGTTATGAAATAATTCCACACCGAAGAGCTGATTTTTTTTTTGTATTTTGACCAGGCATGTCAATGGCCATATTCCTCCCACGGACAACAGGTGTCTCCCCGGGTGCCTGACTTAAACAAACCACCTCACCATCAGAATCCTCCTTGTCAATTTCCTCCCCAGCGCCAGCAACACCCATATCCTCATCCTGGTGTACTTCAACACGGACATCTTCAATTTGACTATCAGGAACTGGACTGCGGGTGCTCCTTCCAGCACTTGCAGGGGGCGTGCAAATGGTGGAAGGCGCAAGCTCTTCCCGTCCAGTGTTGGGAAAGTCAGGCATCGCAACCGACACAATTGGACTCTCCTTTGGGATTTGGGATTTCGAAGAACGCACAGTTCTTTGCTGTGCTTTTGCCGCAAGTCTTTTCTTTTTTCTAGCAAGAGGATGAGTGCTTCCCTCCTCATGTGAAGCTGAACCACTAGCCATGAACATAGGCCAGGGCCTCAGCCGTTCCTTGCCACTCCGTGTCGTAAATGGCATATTGGCAAGTTTACGCTTCTCCTCAGACGCTTTTAATTTTGATTTTTGAGGCATTTTACTGATCTTTTGTGTTTTGGATTTTACATGCTCTGTACTATGACATTGGGCATCGGCCTTGGCAGACGACATTGATGGAATTTCATCGTCTCGGCCATGACTAGTGGCAGCAGCTTCAGCATGAGGTGGAAGTGGATCTTGATCTTTCCCTATTTTTTTAACCTCCATATTTTTGTTCTCCATATTTTGCGCACAACTAAAAGCCACCACAGGTATACAATGTAGATGGATGGATAGTATACTATTATTACTTATGGACGACGAGTGACGACACAGAGGTAGGTACAGCCGTGGCCTACCGTACTGCTATATATATATATATAATATATACAGAATAATAATAACGGACCTGGTGGACACTGTCAGCAGACTGCTAAACTAGTATGAAGAAAAAAAAGCCACCACAGGTATACAATGTAGATGGATGGATAGTATACTATTATTACTTATGGACGGCGAGTGACGACACAGAGGTAGGTACAGCCGTGGCCTACCATACTGCTATATATATATATATATAATATATACAGAATAATAATAACGGACCTGGTGGACACTGTCAGCAGACTGCTAAACTAGTATGAAGAAAAAAAAGCCACCACAGGTATACAATGTAGATGGATGGATAGTATACTATTATTACTTATGGACGACGAGTGACGACACAGAGGTAGGTACAGCCGTGGCCTACCGTACTGCTATATATATAATATATACAGAATAATAATAACGGACCTGGTGGACACTGTCAGCAGACTGCTAAACTAGTATGAAGAAAAAAAAGCCACCACAGATATACAATGTAGATGGATGGATAGTATACTATTATTACTTATGGACGACGAGTGACGACACAGAGGTAGGTACAGCCGTGGCCTACCGTACTGCTATATATATATAATATACTGTATAATAAATGGACCTGGTGGACACTGTCAGCAGACTGCTAAACTACTAGTATAAAGAAAAAAAGCCACCACAGGAGTGTTTTTCAGGCAGACAAACGTATACTGGACTGGTGGTCACTGTCAGCAAAACTGTGCACTGTACTCCTGCTATAACTGCTCCCCAGTCCCCACAATTAGGCAGTGTGAGCAGTGCACTCAGCACAGATATATCATGCAGCACACTGAGCACAGATATGGTATGGAGCGTTTTTTTCAGGCAGAGAACGGATTAAACTGGTGGTCACACTCACTACTATCAGCAAAACCCTGCACTGTACTCCTAACAGCTGCTCCCCGTCCCCAATCCTCCCCACAATTATAACAATGTCACTCTTAGTCTTTTCTATTATGACTATAACGGAGAGGACGCCAGCCACGTCCTCTCCCTATCAATCTCAATGCACGTGTGAAAATGGCGGCGACGCGCGGCTGCTTATATAGAATCCGAATCTCGCGAGAATCCGACAGCGGAATGATGACGTTCAGGCGCGCTCGGTTTACCCGAGCCACACGGGAGAATCCGAGCACGGCTCGGACCCGTGTAAAAAGGCTGAAGTTCGGGGGGTTCGGTTTCCGAGAAACCGAACCCGCTCATCACTAATAAACACAGAATTTTTTTAAGGGGTATAGACCAAGTAGAGAATCACTTCCCCATAGTGCCCAATCCAGTTGTCAAATTTGTATAAAATCTTCTCCACCTCTACAAACTCATCTGTCACCAACCTCTATTCTGTTTCTCTACAGTTTTCCTCTTCATCTTTTGCGTTCACACAGGGTGGTACAATACATGGACCCAAGTACAGTTCAAACTCCACATGCCTAGGTCCTTCAGAGTTTTGCCCAAACCCAGTATATCTCAACAGCACGATGACACCAGTATTACTGCAGTGTGCCTTGTCATGCACAAAGGGTGGAGAATGGGAATACTGGTGAAGGGAAATTTTGTATAGACACTGATATGCTTGTTGGTAAATGGCAAACCCGACATTTTCTTTTTCATTTTCTTCTTCTTTCTCTCCTCTAGAGATGTTTCTTTTCTTTTTTTCTTTTTTTTTTGAGTTATGCTCATGGTACTCTACATTGCAAACACACGATAGTTAAATTAAGATACAAAAAAAGTGTGTTCCCTACAGGAAAAGGCAGTCTGGAGGACAAAGGGGTATGGCCAGGAGTCCTCAGGACTGTGGGCAGGTGGACACGGTAAGCCAGTAACCTCCTGAGCATACCTTCCAAGTCTAGCTGAGGTGGCAAACGGTCTGACTCATCTAGGCAAAGAGGGTAGGTGCAGGCTGATGAGAGCCTACTGGTGTTCGCCAGGATTCTATTCTCATGCAGGTAAGAGAGCAATGACCTGTCAAACTTGCTTGAGGAAGAATATTGGTAAAGCAATACCAACAGAGCCATCCCATATCCCTCCTGCAGACGGATCTTTTCAGGAAATACAAATCGACTTCATACAGTTAACACCCTTTAGGAATTATTGTTATGTATTGGTGTGCACTGATGCTTTCTCAAACTGGGTGGAGGCATTTCCTGCCGCCACGGATGCTGCTGTGTTTACCACAAAAGAAAATTGCGCAGAAATTTGTGTGTAGATAATGGTACCCCTAGAAGTAGGAGCAAAGCTTGAAATTGTACTGTTGTGATCATAGATACTGCCACTAGTATTATGTAGCTTCGGAACCACTCCCAGATCTTCACTCGACGAACCACCCTCTTCGAAATTTGTTTTTGTTTTGGTATTTGTGTCTTTTTGGTTGTTTTTGGAAGACAACCTCATGTCATGATTGATCCGCACAATGATCAGAGATGCACCAATGAGGTGACAGTACAGTACCTTATTGAGATGAGCCAGCATTTGAGAACTTGACAAAAGAACTTGAAACTGTTGATTGCTGGTATGCCAAATACTAACTGTCTTGATTGTGAACCAAGAGACTGTGTGATTGCTCTTACGCTCAGGTTGCTTAATAGACAGGTGGGAAGGACCATACCAAGATTTGTTGACAGCACTAAAGGCCGCCAAAAGAGAGATTTGGGTCCACTCGTCCCACTGCAAGAAGGTCGCTGACCCGGAGAGAACTCGTGACAAAGTAGTTTATTGCTCACATTCATCGAGTTTGTGAACTGTGTGTTCCAAGTGAACTGTGTGTTCCAAGTGAACTGTGTGTTCAAAGAGCAAGGTGGAGAGCAAAGTGAACTGTGTGTTCCAAGTGAACTGTGTGTCCAAAGAGCAAGGCAAAGAGAACCTCATATCACCAGAGACACTGTTCCCTGAAGACGGAGAGGCGGCACTGTTGAACACTACCTGAGCATACTAAAGGACTGCAGAAAGACCAGTCATTGTAATTGATTTGTTATGAACAAGAGTTGTTTTGTTCTATTTCTCTTTTCTCTCTTTCCCGCTGACAAACATTTTCTTTCAGGATATTCTATTTTTGCTAGGTTTTTTTATGAGGAGTCGAGTGTGGGACTGGAACTGGTTCTGTAGGAAGGAGTGATTTCCTTATAGGATCCCAGGATTAGCCGATCAGTTTGTTAAAATCAGAGAAAAATCAAAGGTCTAGTAGTTACGGAGTTCAGAGGTAATCAGGAACAATCAGACAATGGCTATTCACACATTGCAGATAAAGAGCTCATTAATATATGTGGAAGAAAGGTTTATGAGTGGCTCTCCCCGAACTCCAAAGGTTTATGTTATTTAGGAAGGACACTACTTATAACCCTTGTTCAATGATTAAACAGACCTAGCATACGTTCCAGAAATGGAAACAATGTTCAGAAAATGATAGGAATATGTAGATCATGAAAATTTTATATGTCACTGTCACGATTTGTTTGTGTCTTCTTCATCTACCCAGCAGAACCTCAATCGAATCCAAACATCAGTGTACAGAGATGTAGGTACATGTATGTGTGAAATGTTCATCGCAAATCAGACATTATAGGCCAAAGCACTGTCCCAGCATACTCTATAGGTTGAATGTTGTCCCACACCCAACCAGTGGTCCCGTGACCGCCGAGTGCATATAGACGATGTCTCGTCCTCCTCCCTGTCTTCCCCAAATATAGTCAAGTGTTTGATTTGCGAAATGCATACATACTTGTGTCTAGGTCACCGATTATGGTATGAAATATTTTTTCTTATGTTAATAATTGATGGCAGTTATTGTTCACTGCCAAAGGGTGGACTGTCGAAGTCAAAAAAATATTACATAAAGAGAACATACAAACTACACACATTATAAGTCGCTATACTTGCAAATACACGCAGCGAGCACAGCAATGTATGGTAACACACGCATTTACACGGACATGCCACAGAGATGGATTCGATACTTATTTCATACAGTACATAATTATAATAATATCAAGCGCCAGACATCATGATGATTTAAAATTATCTAATGAAGTAATGTCATGAATGTGTATTATTTGAACGAAACAAGATAGACCTGTCGTGTTTACTGTTAAAACGACCAGATTAATGTGTGGATTCATTTGATACTTGTTATTAAGTTGTAGGACATTGCAACACGGAATTATGATTAAATGTATAAAAGCTAAAATCACTTTTATTAGAACAATCGATACGCCAAACAGGTAATGAACAGGAAACTCAGGCCAGCCCCTTTGGACGTCCCCAAGGCTGAACCTGTTCAGCATATACAAAGGAACTGGTGACTCATCGTGAATCCCTCCCCCAGAAACTAGATAACACATTGACCACACAGGAAGTTAGTGGCTGTAAGGTCTGAGACGATGATGGGCTTGCTGGAAGATCAGTTCCTATATTTATTTACTGAGAGAGAGAGACATAAGATGCATTGGAGGGAATGGTAATTGTATCGCTGGCCTGTAACTGAAACTGTATGTAATGGCATGTAACTGTATGTAACTTTATGTATTAACTGCTTACTGTGTGAGTTGTAATCATGTAACTATAGGTATACTGTACTTTGTAATATATATTGAATCCATATCCTTTTAATAACAAATATATACATCAATGAGCTTTGGAACTCAGATAATGTGTGGGTGTATTGTTTTCTCTTATGGGATGCAGTGTTTTGCGATTTATAGCGCACATTCATGGGATATGGTAATAAGAGATGCAGGCATTTACAATATATATTAGAGTGGGCATTTTAAATATTTGTGAGAAATCAATTTGGCATTCATACCTTTTTGTAATATGGTGCCTAAAATTGCACACAGTATTCAAGGTGATGCCTCACTAGTGATTTATATAATGGCAGTATAATACTCTCGTCCCTTGCATCAATTCCACGTTTTATGCATGCTAATATCTTATTAGCCTTCTTTGCTGCACTCCTACTTTGGGTACTGCTGCTTAATTTGTTATCTATGTGAACCCCTAGGTCTTTTTCCAGTACAGAATCCCCTAATATTACCCCAATTAGTATGTAGGTGTAATTTTTGGTCTTGCCCCCACAGTGCATTACCTTACACTTGTCTGTGTTGAATCTCATTCTCCATTTTGCTGCCCATGCTTCCAGTTTAGTTAAGTCGTTCTGAAGAGACTCAGCATCCCCCTCCGTATTTATAACCTTACACAATTTGGTATTGTCTGCGAAAATTGATACCATGCTCTCTAGGTCTCTTAGGTCGTTGATGAAAATGTTGAACAAAAGTGGTCCAAGTACAAATCCAAGTACAGACTCTTAATAAATAAAAAGAAATACATGCATACCACTCAATCTCTGGACTGCGGACATCGCATCGCTCTCTATCCAGGACAGCAATGGTGAATACATTGCTTGTGGTTCGGATGTATTGGTGGGTGTTGGCAATGGCGTAAGTTCGTCCCAGTTGCCCGGAGGCAAGATAAATATTGGTGCCCCCTATTTCCTATATTAAGATAAATATATGTGTGCGTGCGTGCGTGCGTAGTGTGTGGGTAGTGTGTGTGTGGGTAGTGTTCTGAAAAAAAATATATACTGTATTTAATAGTCTTATTTTAAATCACATATTTCTTAGCAGTCATACCCAAGATTAGAACCCATGACCTGTTATACTAACAGCAGACACTTTACTGATGGAGCTATTTGCTCCTGTAGAGGAAGCATGAGAATTCTAACTATATGTTAGATTGTCAGAGAAGTATCTTAGATTGTGAGAGAAGTATCTTCATATAGTTAAAATCCTCATACAGTATTTCCTGTACAGGAGCAAACAGCTTCATCAGTAAGGTTTCTGCTTCCAGTGTAATAGGTTGTGGTTTCTAATCCTGGGTATGACACTTGTAAAATGTGTATATTCAGTATAATAAAGAGGGTGTGATTTGTAAGGTGCAGGACCAGTGAGGAAGTCTGCCACTGAAAAGACAGCGACAGCTATCATTTAACTTAATTTAATAGTGTCACAGGATGGGAGGAAAGGTGCCCCCCTTCAGAGCAGGAGCCCGGCGGCAGATGACTCCGTTGCCTCCCAGAGTTCTGCCTCTGGTTGTTGGTGCCATTTGTGTCAGTCGGATTTTGCCCACAGTTGTGCATGGCTTGTTGATTATCCTATAGATTGTAAGCTTCCTACCTCTATGACTGTCTGTTATTACCCAGTTTTGTTTGATCATCGTTGTTTCCAATTGTAAAGCGCAACGGAATTTGCTATATTAAGAAACTGTTAATAAATAAATAAGAGTTATTTAGAATTTCACAAAGTGCGTCTAAACCTTTAATACAATATTGTGGAGGATAATTTACATTGTCTATAATTTCCATACATGTGTATCTGCCTGTTCATCTGTTGGGCGGTATAGGTGCATACTCTCAGGCACCTACTTCTGGAGATCAGTATTCTCACCAGTCACCACCCAGATCTAGCTCAGACCTCTTCTTCCTGGTATATCGTGGACAATAACACGGAGTAGTGGTGCTGCACACACATGCTGGATTAGTAATAGGGATGTTATACAGGAACATGACTCAGCTATGGTACCGCAGTATAAGTACAGTAGACAATGAATGGATGCCAGACCATCTCTCTGATGAAATAAGAATTACTTTTACTACATGTTCTGCTCTGGTGCATAGTCACAGTTATGTTATATCACAGAGTTGTCCTCTAAGCTGTCACTTTCCCATTTCCTGGATAAGGATTGTGTCTCTTTCTGTCTCAGCACTAACAGTGTCTCTCTTCTCCCCCTGGGGTAAATTTACTAAGGTGGGATTTTTTTTTTAGAACTGGTGATGTTGCCTATAGCAACCAATCAGATTCTATCTATTATCTTCTAGAAGCAGCTTGATAAATGTTAAGTAGAATCTGATTGGTTGCTATGGGCAACATCACTAGTATAAATTTTCCCACCTTAGTAAATTTACCCCCCTGATCTCACCCCACTGTCTCTGCCCCAGGCTCTCTAGGCCATATGCAATTATGCATATCACTCAGCATAGCTAAGCCCTGGAATCAGAACGCTTACTGGCTCATAGCTGTCACTCTATGGATGTCACTATCACCAGCTCCGCTGAAAGTCATTTGGCTTTGGGATAGAAAAGTAACCAATCCTGAACAGAGAGTTTAGTCTCAAGGACTGATGCATATAAAAAGTTACTCTTCAAACTCTGAATGAAGGCGGAAACAAGCCATTTTTTGGGAGTGTTAGAAAAAAACACAGGCGTGCCCAGGCGTTTTTGGGGAGGGTCTCTGACGTCAGCGCAGACCACTTCCAGGCCGTCTCAGTTGCAGATTAATGGCAGCCTCTGACCTACCTGGCTAGCGATCTGCGATACATCCACAATTTTGTACGGGGCGGCGCCTTTCTACTCGAAGACAACTGCAATTTCTCTGAACAGCGATCCATGCTGAATTAGGCCTTCAGTGGAGAACTGCGAGCGATATTTGTGTAACACATATGTCCAGAGAAAGTAAGGGACCAGGGGCATTAAAGTTAAGTATAAATGACTCTGCATTGGGAATTAGAAAAGACAATGGTTACAGAGGCCAGTACATAGAGCTAAGCGAGATTCTACACAAGGCATCAAGTACCAGCCATTGGGTAATGACAAAGATGTGCTGTTGAATTATATTGCAGCTTACACGTTTAAGGGCGTCCAGTAAAGGGTGGATTTTATTGAGAGATAGCCTGTCCCCCATCAGTATATCAACTGCACTGTAAACTGTAGTGATGCACTGTTCACTCAGTTTTAAAATTTGCAGGTCCAAGGGCCCAGTTTCCAATGAGCCGAGCTATCCCACAGGTACGCTGACCAGCGGGTGCAATGTTACAGACTGGGTATAAAGTCAGAATCCTGAAGACCTAGTTGTAAATATGTGCACTAACACTAGGGAAAGTGTCCGGCTTATACAAGAGCTAGCCCTCTTGGTTATGACAAGCCCGTGGTAACAGATATTTTATATAAAATGTAGAAAAGGTTTTACCACATCTGCTGATGTCTTCACATGCGTTGTCCTAGTTTTCCCTTATCCTCTCTGGCTGTTCTTTACAAACGAGCATACAAGTGTGGTCCAACTGATGTTGGTTCCTCCAAAGGCAGAACCCTGATGGAAGTGAAAGTATCTTCTATCAAAACAGGCATAGGATATTCCTTATGGAGAGTAGGCCACACAGTGGATGCATCTTGCAGTAAGTTAATTAGAACATGAATTAATGATAATTACTGCGTTGTAATAGTATACACACAGTACAGTGGTGTAGTTCATGTCCCCTGGACCTTAGTACAGTATGTAGTCATAATGGTCCTGATGCAGATGTTGGAGATGCTATCGCAGCTGCTTACATGGAAGTAGCAGCGAGGCACTAGTATGGTTATGCAGCAGGAGGCGACTGGTAGAGGTAGATCCCTCCTGCTTTCATTAGTGATCCGTGCAGCATCATAGGAAGCAGCATCAGATTACCTGCGACACCATAGGCCAGCTGCGTGACCCATGGGGCTGTGCAAACCAGCCGCTGCTGATCCAATAAGGAGGCCTGGAAATTCCAACAGAGATCCTAGCCTCGTCACTCCCCCAATATGGAGGCAAAATGCATCCATTTTGGGAAACGATGGCTGACGCCAAACCCTCCCCACCCCCTAATGGAAGCAGACCGTCAATCACTGACAGTCTGCAACTAGTCGCAGCCGTAGGGCGACCGACGTCACAGACCCGCAGCATGTGTCATGTACATGCGCGATGACCTGAACATCGCTACTTTGCGCTATGTGCAGCACCTCCCTCCACATGTGAATCAGGCCCATTGTCAACATTCAGAATGCTGACACTGTAATGCCTAATGGTTCTGAATACTGACAACTTTGTTCATAATGTCGACATTTAACATGCTCAGACATGTTCAGTAAGGATTCAGCCGTGGTTAGGGTTAAGCGTGGGTAAGGTTAGGCTGCAGTAAGAGTAAGGCTGCGGTTAGGGTTAGGCACTGGTGAGGTTAGGCTGCGGTTAGAGTTAGGCTGCGGTTAGAGTTAGGCTGCGGTTAGAGTTAGGCTGCGGTTAGAGTTAGGCTGCGGTTAAGGGTTAGATAGTATTGTCGACACTCGCATATTATCTACATGCATAATGTTGAACATGTTGACATAGTGAGTTTCTTTATGGCAACTGCTGACTGTGGAAGCTCTGTCGATTCTCACACTTTTGACATTCAGACTGTGTGGACATTGTGAACACTGTGTTGACGTACTGAATGTTGACTTTATGAATGTCGATCTCATGTGGTACACCAGACCCTGGGTGTACCTACACATGTTGGGTCCTACTGTATATAAAATGTATATTACCTTATACTGTGCCATCACCTAAACACCCCTCTTTGTTGGTAGAGCTTGGCATCAGAGCCCTCACAGCAGTGACAGGGTCAGGGGCATAGCCAGGACTGTGTGGACCCCATAGCAACATTTTGAAGGGGGCCCCCGTCCCAATGCTTCTAGAGACGGGATCAGTACGAGATCCCGGCGGTCAGGAGACCGACGCTGGGAGCCTGACAGCCGGGATCCTGCGCTCGACATGCTTTGGGCCCGGTGGCAACCTTGGGTTGCCACAGTTTCTATTCCCCTCCGGGTGGTGGCGTGGACCACCACCCAAGAGGGGTAACCAGCCAGCGGTCAGGACTCCATCCGCCGGTATTTCAGCTGGTGTCGGGATTCTGGCATTGGTATCCTGACCGCTGGGATCCCGACAGGCGGTCAATTGACTGCCTCCCCTAGAGACACCTCTCTGTAGCAGTTGTTAATTTTATGCCCCACAAAAAAAAGTTTATTTTCTGACCCATAGCAGTGCCCTAGTTAATATTATGCCCCATAGTAGTGCACTAGTTATTTTATGAACCATATTAGTGCTCTAGTTTACATTGGGTGATATTCAATTGTTATATCACGCCCGATATCCCATCTAAAGTAACGGGAGATCGCAGGGCGATATTCAATTTATCTCTTATCGCCCTGATCGCGCCAATAGGGTTTAGCCGCGTAACATTATAATGCCCTCCAGATCATTGTATACCACATTATAATGAGCAGGTCCAGTGCCATAACTAGATATATTGTAGACCCCAAAGCAAAAGCGTGTAAGGGCCCTTATGTATCTACCAATGGTGAAAAATTTATATAACACATTTATCTGTGACGGGGAAGGTGGCCCCTCTCAGCCTTGGGTTCCATAGCAGCTGCACTCCCTGCACCTATGGTAGCTACGCCCTTGGACAAGGTTAACTGGACAATGATGTGACTCAGACAGCGTGAGGACACCACAGATGACAGTTGGGGAGAGGAAGGATTTGTACTTGCTCGCGCTGCGGACAGGATAGATCCGGCAGCTTGGCCAGAGGTTATAAATAAAAGGTCTGACTGACTGTTTGGTGCAGAGCCGTAACTAGATACTTTGGTGCCCTGTGCCAAAATGAGAATTGGTGCCCCCTTTTCCCCCACATTTAAAATAGGGTAGTGCGCGCCAAAAATAAAAGGACATGGCTTTATGGGGATGGGGCATGGCCACAGAATTGTACCAATTCATATTACACCACACAGTCGCGTCCTTCAGTCACATTACATAGCACAGTAGCATCAGTCAGTCACATTACATAGCACAGTAGCATCCGTCAGTCACATTACATAGCACAGTAGCGTCTGTCAGTCACATTACACCGCACAGTAGCGTCCGTCAGTCACATTACACCGAACAGTAGCGTCCGTCAGTCACATTACACAGTGCAGCAGCATCCAGCAGTCACATTACATAGTGCAGCATCGTCCGTCCGTCACCTTATACATGTTACACCATGTTACCTCAGGAAGAAATTGAGCTGATGTGTCAAGGCTAGTAGCAAAATATGTTAATTTCTCTAAGCTTATAGCAATATATGGCTTAATTCAGTAAGGATTGCAAATTCTACTAATTAGCAGAATTTGTAATCCTTTTCTTAGCATGCTGGGGGCCGGCCATCATGCTGACCGGCGCCTCCCCCTGTTCAACAAGCAGAAGTTGAGAACGCATCACAATTTCTGCTGGTTAGCAGAAACTAAGGATGGCTCATGCCAGCGCAGTTTAGCTGCGCCCGCTGGAGTTCCGCTGCCATGTTCTTGATTGCGGCGGCCGCGTATGACATCACGCAGCCACTGTGATAACGCCCCCGACATGCCCCGTTTGGCTGCCTCCGCCCTGGTTCGCGTCACACCGCCCACGCAATGCTCCGTCTCCGCCCTGAAAACGCAGCATTGCCGCCCCCTGCCACCCGCGACTGCCTGTCTGATTGACAGGCAGAGGCGATCGCATATTCTGCAGCACCCAAGGGGCGATCGTAATAATTCCGTTTGGATCGCAATTTGCGATCCAACCTGAATTAGCTCCATATTTAGTAGTTTCACTGAAAGGAATACTCAAAGTACCATTATATATATGGGGGCCCCGGAGAAGTCACTGTAACGGGCCCCTAGATTTCTGTTGCCGGCACTGCTCTTAGATTATACGATGCAAGGATACTTTACAAGCATTGAGAAAAGAGAGATTTTTTTTTTATAGATGTGAAAGTAACATAAAAACACATACTGAGAGCACCATGAGGAATATATGCTTTAATACAATAAATGAGTTTTATTTTAGTACTGGGAGGCGGAGCTATTGAATGACTGACATCTGAGCAAGCGCCCACAGGAAAACAATAACCCACACCTCACAATTCCTGCCTCACGAGTCCCGCATCGGCTTTAACAATAGGAACAGAAACACCTGTATATACTGCACCTTTTAACCACACATCACCCTGAATTTTCAGATTATTGCTTGATAGCTACATTTTCTGACAAATAACTGTGCCTAAAATGGCAGCCACACCACAATTAGACCCCACCCCCAGAGAAAATGGTAAAGCAAAGCCCTGGCTAAGCAGGCAGCCACACAAGTGACCTGACAACAATATGAAAAACCAGAAGTGGCCCTCAGCCCCCCCTACAGATATAGGAGTACTTTGATTCACCACCCAAGTTTGCTGTGAAGTGTGAACTGAAACCTTAATGCACTGGCTGATCTTCTGAACTGAACTGGACATTCTGCTGTGCACCAAATTTCCCTTCCCTATATAACGGCATATGTACTAAGACTTGGAGAGTGATAAAGTGGAGAGAGAGAAACTACCAATCAGCTCCTAACTGCCATGTTACAGGCTGTGGAGCATATGTACTACACCTTGGAGAGTGATAGAGGTAAAGTACCAGCCAATCAGCACCTAACTCATGTAAACAGCAGTGGCGCACCCAGGGGGGGGGGGGGGGGGGGGGGGGTCCGAGTACCCAGAAACCCCCCTCCACCAAAAAAAAAAAAAAAAAAAAAAAAATGTATTTTTATTTTTTTATTTAATGCTGCATGAGTATTGTTAATGGCTGTCTAGCGTCCTCTGCAGCCTGCTCTCTTCCTGGTGGCACTTGTAAGTGCTTCATAAAAGTTTACTTTATTTTAATTATAGTACATATATATCCATGTACAGTTTGTGCATACATATATACACATGTATATACATACATATAAACACACACATGATATATATACTTGTACTGTATGTATGTATGTATGTATGTATGTATGTATGTATATATATATATATATATATATATATATATATATTATCCTTTATTTATATGGCGCCACAAGGGTTCCGCAGCGCCCAATTACAGAGTACATAAATAATCAAACAGGAAAACAGCAACTTACAGTTGCACATCAGCAGATGACACTGGAATAAGTATCAGGTGGCAGAAGACTGCTGGAGTTGATGCAGTTGAAGATTATTAAAGTAAGACAAAGGATAAGCACATGAGGGAAGAGGGCCCTGCTCGTGAGAGCTTACATTCTAAAGGGGAGGGATAGATAGACAGAGGTGACACAGATGGGGTACATAGAGAGCGTAGAACAGAGGGTTAGGATGAGATTTGGCTGGGTTTGGTGAAGAAGTGGGTCTTGAGAGCCTGTTTGAAGTTTTATAGAGAGTTGGAGAGTCTGAGGGGGAGAGGTAGGGAATTCCAGAGAATTGGAGTAGCACGTGAAAAATCTTGGAGGTAGGAGTGGGAGGAAGTAATCAGTAGGCAGGAGAATCGGCGTGCATTAGCAGAGCGAAGAGGACGGGTGGGAGTGTAAAGGGAGATAAGGTCAGAGATGTAGATGGGAGAGGAGTGGGTGAGGGCTTTTAAGCGAGTGTGAGAAGCTTGAAATGGATATATATATGCATGTTTAATATGCTGTGTGTATAATATATATATACATACATACACACACACAGACACACTAGTTTTACGGACCCAGCATGTACTGGGTCACCTCAGTCCCCGCCCCCGTGCTTGGCTCCACCCAGTTCTTGAAACCCCCCCATGAAAATCCTGCGTTTGCCACTGAACAGGCTGTGGGGCAGATGCACTAAGCCTTGGAGAGAGCTAAAATGGAGAAAGATAAAGCACCAACCAATCAGTTCCTGTCGTTTTTCAAACTTTGGGGTCTATTCATGAAGCAGTGAAAAGTGTGGAGAAGTGAGCCTGTGGAGAAGTTGCCCATGGCAACCAATCAGCTGCTCCGTACAATTGTATAGTATGCAAATTATAAATGTTACTTCAATGCTGATTGGTTGCCATGGGCAACTTGTCCACTGGCTCACTTCTCCACACTTTTCACTGCTTCATGAATAGACACCACAGCCTGTAACATGGCAGTTAGGAGCTGACTAGTTGGTACTTTATGCTTAGTACACTGGTGTATCTATAATGGGTGCAAGTTGTGCGGTGCACACGGGCTCCTGGGTTGAGGAGGCCCACACACCGTACACCCATATAATTATACTTACCGCTCCATTGGCCTGGCGCTGGCTGCAAA
This sequence comes from Pseudophryne corroboree, assembly GCF_028390025.1. Lineage (NCBI taxonomy): Eukaryota > Metazoa > Chordata > Amphibia > Anura > Myobatrachidae > Pseudophryne > Pseudophryne corroboree. The sequence goes on from NC_086450.1 coordinate 419,198,835, forward strand.
AATCACTGGGAAAATGGCTGCTGCATTCATTTTCCTGGTGATTTGCACATGCGCAGTAGAGATCATATGTCCCCTGGGAACCAAGCACAGTCACCATCTTCAAATCCAGAACTCTCCTGACAGCGTCAGAGGTTTACAGAGATCATATCACTGTTATCTGGGACCTTTATAACTTTACAGACTCTCAACACTTTGCTTTATTGTTTTAAACGTTATTATATTTATTTAGTTACCTACATAACACTATCATGGTAAAGTTCTCTACGTGATTTCCCTGGATATGGGTAAAAGCAGTTTCATGCACTCATAATATGTTTTATAGTTCTTGTTTTTCAGGTAATGAGGAAGTTAAAAATCCAGAAGTGACAAACCCAAAGACAGAAGTCCACGCAAAACCTGGCTTCTCTACTGGTATAAGTACAGGCATTATCAGGTTCTACATCCTTACTTGCTGGAACAGGGAACCAAACCAGTGGTTTATCTCCCCCTACACAACAAGGGGAAGACAATTACGACAGTGGAGGGAGATGACGACAGGTGGCCACTGACGGTGGGACGGAGTCCCCAGGAGTGGCGAGGCAGGCCCACCCAGGCCACTCAGGAACAAACATCCAACACCTACTCCAAGTCATGGACTAACAATCTGTGATTGCCTGGAGGAGCACATTTACAGAGGAGAGGGTCCTGAGAGAACGCTCACAACTGAAAGTGGAGAAATCCATTTTGTTTCAGACTCAAGTGCTGAAAATATCCAAAATATTCCATTCATCTGAACCACTCGTAAAGCACAGCAACTAATTACAACACAACATTTACAAGTCACATTCTCTCTATACTTATCTTCTATTCGGAATCCATCTTTCCAAAATGGCCAATCACACAAATCAGCAAATATAAACCAGATGATATTCAATTATATCCAACCACATAAATTCATATTTTGAATGTAAAAGTTACAAAACCTTGATAACACCTCTTAAACAAGCAGTGGTGCCAAGGGGGCAGGGTCAGGTCTGATGGAGGGGCCCAGTGAGGGCCCCCTCCCCTTACCTGGCGGCTGCAGCTCTTCTCAGCCCAGCACATGCTGTTGTATGCTGGGCTGCAGTGTGGCCAGGGAGGCGCTTAAAATACTATTTTTTTCCCTGTATATTTTTCTAAGGGTGCATGGCCACGCCTACTTTGATTAGGCCACACTCCCTGAAAAGATCCAGGACCCAGCCAGGCTCTCTACTGCCCTGTATACAAGTCCAAAACTGAAAAACTGCCCGAGATGATCTTATTGTGCCAACAAACACATCGTCACCTTCCAGCTCAGTACCAGGCAGCACAGCCATGCTACAGTGCTGCACTAGCTCCCAACACAATCGTTTAGAAACTTGCATTACCTTAAACCACAGGTTCTCAAACTCGGCCCTCAGGACCCCACACAGTGCTTGTTTTGCAGGTCTCCTCACAGAATAACGAGTGACATAATTAGCTCCACCTGTGAACCTTTTAAAATGTGTTTGTGATTAATTAATACACCTGTGCACCTGCTGAGTGAACTGCAAAACATGCACTGTGTGGGGTCCTGAGGACCGAGTTTGAGAACCACTGCCTTAAACCATACTTGCCTACCTGACCCTCTCCATGAGGGAGAAAATGCTCTGTTCCTGGACTTTCCTGGTAATGTATGATTGCCATCACCTGTGGTGAAACACCTTTCTTATCAATGAACTAGCTCACCACAGGTGATGGCAATCATACATTACCAGAAAAGTCCAGGAACAGAGCATTTTCTCCCTCATGGAGAGGGTCAGGTAGGTAAGTATCATTTGCTTTCCGACTACTATCATTATACGCATACCACCCAACATGACCCTCTCCAGGAGGGACAGAATGCTCTGCTCCTGGACTTCCCTCTTAATTTATGATTGCCATCACCTATAGTGAAACACCTTTCTTATCCATTAACCTGTTCAAAATAGCAATCTTAAATTAAGAGAAAAGTCCAGAAGCAGAGCATTCTGGCCCTCCTAGAGTGTGTCATGTTGGGAGGTATGTGATACCGACTTAAAAACACTTACGTCACAGAGCATATGTAGTCCTCAAATAGAGATACTTAACTCAACATTATCAAACTTTCCTAAATGCACTAGAGCAGTGGTTCTCAAACTCGGTCCTCAGGACCCCACACAGTGCATGTTTTGCAGGTAACCCAGCAAGTGCACAGGTGTACTAATTACGCACTGACACATTTTAAAAGGTCCACAGGTGGAGCTAATTATGTCACTTTTGATTCTGTGAGGAGACCTGCAAAACATGCACTGTGTGGGGTCCTGAGGACCGAGTTTGAGAACCTCTGCACTAGAGGCAGAAGAAGCAAGGACTTAACTATCAAGGACATGCAGTGAGGTAAATGGCTGGCTGTAGTATGACAGGAAAGGCTCACCTGCCTCACCCCACTGCATGTCACTGGTTACTTTAGCCCTATCAGCCTTCTATGGAGTCCCAGGCATAGGGGACCCTACAGGTCTAGGCCCTGCTCTCACCATTTACCCCCCCAAGAGACTGCCCTGTACACAGGCACACCTGTGATAATGAATGATCAGAGCAGCACAGATGGGGAAGGAGAGTGCTGGGTGGTGGGGAAGAAGTCACTGAAGTGATGGCGTGTTTTGCACAACAGCTGCCTTCCCTCTGTGGTCATGGCAGTATGAGTGGGCCTCAGTAAGTGTGGACTTACTGTTCAGGTGCTCCGTTTCCTAAGCATGAAATAAAAAAAATACTTTATTTGGGTTCCATATTGTAATAATAAAGGCCCTCATTCCGAGTTGTTCGCTCGTTGCCGATTTTCTCTATATTGCAATTAGTCGCTTACTGCGCATGCGCAAAGTTCGCAGAGCGCATGCGCTTAGTTATTTTACTCAAAGTTAGATATTTTACTCACGGCATAACGAGGATTTTTCATCGTTCTGGTGATCGGAGTGTGATTGACAGGAAGTGGGTGTTTCTGGGCGGAAACTGGCCGTTTTATGGGAGTGTGCAAAAAAACGCTGCCGTTTCTGGGAAAAACGCGGGAGTGTCTGAAGAAACGGGGGAGTGTCTGGGCGAACGCTGGGTGTGTTTGTGACGTCAAACCAGGAACGAAGCTGACTGAACTGATCTCAATGGCAGAGTAAGTCTGGAGCTACTCAGAAACTGCTAAGAATTTTCTATACGCAAATCTGCTAATCTTTCGTTCGCAATTCTGCTAAGCTAAGATTCACTCCCAGAGGGCGGCGGCCTAGCGTGTGCAATGCTGCTAAAATCTGCTAGCGAGCGAACAACTCGGAATGAGGGCCAAAGAGAGGTTGTTTGTCTGTGCACGGAAAACAGCGGAAGCACGATAGAAATTAACACGAGGAAATAACAGTTATGGGATAAAAAGTCCTAGCTAGACAGGGGGATATACCAGGGACGTGCAGTCAGGGGAGGCAGGGGAGGCAGTGCCTCCCCTGATAGTAATGATTAAAATAATACAAAGAAGATACTTATGACACATATTCTGTGTCATAAGTAAATGCTTTGGCCTTTATATTATTTTAATCATTGCTATATTTGTAAAAATGCACTTTAAAAGTGTTTCGGAGGCACCGCTCTTGGTGCCTCCTGCTGTCAGTGTGTAGGGGCCGGAAGCGGCCGAAAGCGGGGGGCGGGGCCAGGCATTGGCCAGCAAAAACCCATTGATAAAATCCCTATAAGCGGCACCTAGCTGAAGTGCCGCTTTGACAGGGGCGTGCTTTCAGCTCACATGGAAAGCACGCCCCTGTCACTGAGGAAGCTTTAATTGGGCATTGGTTGATTTGGGGAGGGGGCACCACAGAACGTGCCCGCTTGTCATCTAGTACGTTTTTTATACTTCATTTACAATTACTTTTTGCGGCCGTCTGTTCCTCAGCCCATCCCACAGCCTGTCTCCCTGCACCGTGTCAGCCCCGGCAGGGCCGTATCTAACTGGTGGTGGTGCTACTCGTGGATCTACGGGCCAGACTCGCAGGGGCGGACTGGGACGCATGGACTTCAGGTCGGTCCCTGTTTGGCCGGTCCCGACTCCCCCTCCATGGCCATCACTCACTGCTTTGCCTGGCTGGTTGCCGCGATCGGGGCTCAGCCCCGATCCGGCAACGTAGGGAAATAGCTTCTGCGCATGCGCAGAAGATGAATTGTCGTAGTTGCGCTGCTTTCCCTCCCTCTCTCCTCACAGGACAGGGGTCCCCACCGCTGCCGTCTGCCGCTACCTCTGTGTCTTAAGACTGGGCTGCGTCGCACACTACACAAGGGAGAGTAGTGCAGCCAGTGCCTGTCTGAGCGCACCCACCACGCTGAACATGCTCATGGCCTCAGCTGTTCCTGACTCCTTCCATCTTCTTCTCCCTGTCGGCTCTGCCTCCTGCACTTTGTTGGCCCCGGAGAAATAACTTTCAGAAGGAAGTGGAACCTGCCATCCTGGAAGAACTGCCCCCAGCCGCAGCCAACCAAAGGTAAATAAAAGCAATGTGTGGCAGCATATAAAATGTATAAGTGGCAGAGCCAGATTAAGACCCCACAGGAAATACACCGCCTCTGGCCCCATATTAATGTATGATATAAATACTTACAAACACCTCTGTCCTGTCACACAGACAGACCGACCCCCCCCCCCCCCCCCCTCGCAGATCCACGAGTAGCACCACCACCAGTTAGATATACGCCCCTGCCCCCCTCTGCCGGGGCTGACACGGTGCAGGGAGATAGGCTGCGAGACGGGCTGGGGAACAGGCGAACGGTCACGGCGCAAATAGTATAATGTATATTTAGTATAAAAAACTTACTAGATGACAAGCGGGCACGTTCTGTGGTGCCCCCTCCCCAAATCGACCACTGCCCAATTATAGCTTCCTCAGTGACAGGGGCGTGCTTTGCTTTCCATATGAGCTGAAAGCACGCCCCTCTCAAAGCAACACTTCAGCTAGGTGCAGCTTATAGGGATTTTATCAATGGGTTTTTGCTGCCCAATGCCTGGCCCCGCCCCCCGCTTCCGGCCCCTTCACACTGACAGCTGGAGGCACCAAGAGCGGTGCCTCCGAAACACTTTTAAAGTGCGTATATATATATATATATATATATATATATATATATAATCTGCTTCGGCCTACGGTGCGAGTGCGGGACTCTGGAGGACTATCCCTCTCTTTCTATGTAGTATATATAGATACTTACAGATGTAGCCACACTCATGGCTATATCTGCGGTGGATGGGCACACACACATACTGTATGTTACACACAAATCTGTTATCTGGCACTCACTGATATTTTATGTATATATGCATTTTGATTGTTTATCATTCTCTTTTTTCCCATCTGCCTGATTTTCCCCGTTTTCCTCTGGTCTCCACCTCTGTTTCCCCCTATGTTCATCTCATCCCCCTGTGGTCTGCTCATGTTTTTCCCCGTTCCCGACGGATATTATATATTTTTTTTATGTTACACTTACACCCTTTTCAGACAGAAATTCCGGTAATTACCCGGCATTTTAGTGCCGGGTTGTTTTGCCAGGCTCTGTCTGACCTCCCCCCCTTTCACACAGAAGAGCAAATGACCGGGTCAAGAATTTCGACCCGGTAATTGCAGACCAAAACGGGTATTTCGTCTGTGTGAAATGGTCAACCTGGGTCGAAATTCCAGTGTCTCCGACCCTGGTGAACTCCTGGGTCGAAGTCCCGGTAATTTCAACCTGGGTTAGGGTCGTCGGCAGGACTTGGCAGACATTGTGGCTGCAGTGCCTCACCAGCCACTGACCTCACCGCACGCCACTGGGATATACTGTATATCTGTTTATGATATCAATGTCATTTTCTTCTAAATCAAATAAAAAAAAAAGTTTATAGTCCCCCCACCCTAAAGTTGGGTGTTTTTTTTTGTTTTTTTAGGGAAGGGGACGGTGTGTGCGCTCATTATTGCAGCCAAGTATGAGTTCCCTCACCAGATGCCTCCTGCTGCATTAGCATATTCAGACAATGACATACACAGTACACAAAAACATAAATTTTCCCATGTTATGTCTAATTAAAAAAACCGATGCATTAGCATTTAAAGTGGAGTTGTTTTTTTTAATGAAAACCTCTAAAGAGTCCTGCTATTTGTGAATTTGGAGATGTGGGCTAATGCTATGTACACATGGGGGGTCATTCAGAGTTGATCGCTCGCTCCGTTTTTCGCAGCGCAGCGAACAAGTTACTACTGCTCATGCATATTCACCGCAATTCCGTCAATTCCGGGACCGGACAGGCTGAAGTGATCGCAAGGGCTGAGTAAGTCCAGAGCTACTCAGAAACTGCAAAAAAAAAAGTTTTCGTCCCGCTCGGCTGCACAGGCGTTCGCACACTTGCAAAGCAAAAATACACTCCCCTGTGGGCGGTGACTATGCGTAGTGCACGGCTGCTAAAAGTAGCTAGCGAGCGATCAACTCGGAATGACCCTTATTATGCGATCCCATACGATACGATATTGTATGATATTGTATAAGAGATCAGATCGGATCGTGTGTACACACTACAAATGATGTCTAGAAACAAAGACATCACTGGAGTTAAAAAACCACACACTATCACCTCATCAAGACTGCATGCAGTCCGACGTACGACATCACATGCGATCCGCGGGAGCGCACATTGTACGTCGGATCATGCATACACTTTTTTCAATATCATTTAGGACTGAACAATATCGTTCAGCTCGTGAACGGTATTGCATAGTGCGTATGCAGCATAATGCCGTAGCAAGAACCACAAAGCATTTCTTGTGGTGTGTATAAAACAAGCAAAAAATAAATATCTAAATTGTGTTTAGCTCAGTTTCTTGAAATTTCATGAAGAAAAGCCCTTTTTTGCTAACTTTGGGAACAAATTACCCCGGCCTGACCTTCATTGCCCTTCCCACCATGATTCTGGGACAGCATAAGAATATGCAACATGAAGGGGCACCAGGGCCATCCTAATGTGTAGGCATACTGGGCAGCTGCCCAGGGCTTCACGATTCAAAGGGCCTTCAAGCAGGGGTGGTGGTCGCACGATCAGTAGCAAAACAGCATGTGAATGGTTGTCAGCATGCTGATTGGTGCATGGCTGGAGCTATTCACCAATTAGAGTGCTGACAGCCATTCACTGTATGAAGCATGTGGAGAGACAGCGCAGGAACGCAGAAGGGGCATGTTATTATTATTTTTTAATTGGTACCCGTGAATGGGTGGGTAGCAGCTAGGGGCGCTTTAAAGAGGAGGAGGCCCGTGTGCTGCCTCCTCCGTACGGGCCCCCTCCTCTCTGCAGGAGCGCTGTAGAGTCTGGGCACTAGAGGGCTCAGACTCTACTGCGCATGCACAGATCTCAGGGAAAATGGCTCTGCGGCCATTTTCCCAGAGATTTCTCTACTGCGCATGTGCAGAACTCTGTGAAAATGGCCGCTGCGTCCTTTTCACAGGGTTTTACCAGCGCCAGTGATGTCGGCGCGGGACTCCGGAGGGGTGAGTATTAAAAAAATGGGTGCAGTGTGTGTGGTGTGGGCCCCCTCTGGACTCGGGAGCCCATGTGCACCACACACACTGCACCCATTATCGATACGCCAGTGGTAGCAGTCCCAGTGCATTGCTTTGCCCAGGACCTACAATACTGAATGCATGCGGAGATTGCAGCTTACGCTTGTTTGCATGGTATATGTATAAGGCTCTGTGAGAGTTGTGTGTACGGGGAAGGGACAAGTGTCTCTGACGGATCTCCTGCACCCAGCAAAGGGCTGGTGCGAGTGCTAATGATTGCGGGTGCAGCGGCTGGCGTAAATCTATGGGTGGTGTAGGTTTTCTGATTGCAGACAAATGAACCCTTCCTTCCATTAGCTCTATTGAATCTGGCAATAGCATACAGTAGTAAACTGAGCTTCCTATAGGCAAACACAGTGGGGGTTCCAGTTGCCCGGAATCTCACCTCTCCTCTTGTCAAGTGGCTCAAATTATGACAACAACAGCAATGGTATATGATATGACTACTAGAACTGCGGTCACATCATGCAGTTTAAGGTACAAAACAGAGCTGCTGCACATGTCCAGTGATAGCAGCTTCTTCTACCAAGTTTGCTGTATGTGTGGATCTGGGTCCTCAATCAATGCACTGGACCAGAGAGTAGCTACCAGGAAGAAGAGACAGGAACCTTACCATGAGGTGGGAGAATGTGTGCTTAGAAAGCTCAGTACTGGTTCTATTATGTTTTTGTATTTATTTATTATGGTATGTTTAACCTTTTCCTGACCACTTATTTATATTATTTAAATAGATTTGATTCATACAGCCTATACTATAGACAAACTATAGTGTTAAATATTAATACTGTATTCCATACAGTATCCAGCATATTAAAAAAAAACATTGTTTACATTAATGTCCAGGGTTGTAATTAGATTCTTCTACCGCTCCCCCATACTCCCGCACTTGCTACAACGTTCTGCAGAGTAGGATTGTGGACTGCATTTGGAAACCCCCTTCTAGAAGTCCTGCGTTTGCCATTGCTGCCAGAGCAGCCTGCTAATACAGCCCATTGCCTGCGACTCAGAATTAGCCCCTAAGCCTAAAAGCCAAAGTTCCCTTGTGAAAAATGTATCTCCTTTACATTCCATAATACTGCCTAGTGCCTACAAATAAAGTACATTATAGTTTCTAAAATACAACTAGTGACTGCAAATAAATGACTCATATATAAAAGAATGAAGTCTGGAAATAAGTGGGTGTTTATTGAAATAAAAAACTTATTTTTGGGTTCTAACTAATATGTGAAGAACCCATGTTCCTAACGACAACACACCTACAGGAGACTAAATAAAGGAAAGTAAAACATCCTGGTGTTGTATTTACCAAAGGATTAAAAACCACAACACATATTTGCACTTACAGACATCACAATCCGCCCCGCTGAGCATTATCACACAATCACAGGGGGGAACTCCCTTGGTGTCTCCTGGTCTAGACTGGAGTCACTGACCTTGAAATACAGGCAAAGCTATAATTTCCCCATCTGAAGGTCAAACGGTTCAATTACATCCAACCAGACTCGCAGCCTTCAACCTTTATAGTTGCAAAACTCCTTCTAATAGCTTTATAATCAACCGTAAGTGGCACATTATCACCTATATAATTTACAGCAGCTTAACACACTATAATAAAGGTAATTATTTTATCAGCTTAAACAGCTTACAGTGCCCGTAGGCATCCGGATATGGGACATAATTCGCTTACGGGTCACTGATAATGATACAGTTGTTACTTTTGATATGAAACCTAAGTAACATTGTAATTACACTCCATATATACTTACCTAGGTGACAAATAGATTGAGCAGAATAGATAACTGGGAGGCAGGTGAGTTGCTTTCTCCGCTGCTATAATAATGATATCCTCTTGTCTTTGTTCGCCGTCCTTGTTATGTTCCTATGTTGGTCACAATGATGTCTCTAAATTGACGTTTCTAATCGAATTGCTTGGAATTGGTCAAATCTTCCATATTAACCGCATCTCTCCTGCGTCTGCTTGTGTCTCTCCCTGGCCTTAGCTGCCCTTTAAATGTGAACAGCTACTGGGTGTTTCAGCACTTATCCACCCCAACTGCTCTGCTCCTTTCCCTCCGGTGTCCCCTCTATGTCCTGCGTCTGCACTCTACGTCTGGTCTGATCCACTGATCTCAGCATCTCACCTCTTCCTGCTGCTTGGCGTCTCACCCTCTCTGATTTCCTGTCTCATGCATGAAGCAGAACGTATGACAAAAGTGAAAAAAGGATCAGATTATTCAGAACACGTGAAGTCCATGGTGCACGGAAGGCAACCTTCGTAAGACTTTCTTTTTAAAATGGGCAGACTTCAATTTTATCTTGAAGCGTTATCATATCCGTATTGTAGGTCCCAATCATAAGAAAAGCAATATCAGTCATTGCTCAGTGTCAGGCCCAAAAGTCATGGGGGTAAATTTACTAAGATGGGAGTTCTATTTAAAATGGGATGTTGCCCGTAGCAACCAATCAGATTCTACTTCTCATTTATCTAGCACCTTCTAGAAGATAATACCTGGAATTTGATTGGTTGCTATGGGCAACATCCCATCTCAAATAGAACTCCCATCTTAGTAAATTTACCCCATAGTGTGCAATATATGCCTCCAGGCTGTGACATGCATGTTGCTCTGCGGCAGAGTAAATCTGAAAATGGGCTTGGAGTTTTGTAGTTGGGACAGGAACGCATCTCAGCTCGTCTCTATAGGGCCTATTGATGAGTAACCCATACTTACCTACTTTTTGGCAGCTCTCTCCGGGAGAGAGCTGCCAGGACGGCTCAGTGGAGGGGCTGGGCTGAACAATGATGAGAGGAGGAGGCGTAACGGGGTGTGGCGGAGGAGGGGCAGAGGCAGAACGAGGGCGGGGTTACAGCGGGACACTGCTTAAGCCACGCCCCCCGCTCTGTAATGCCGCTATAACCGGCATTTTACAGCAGGGGGCGTGACTATGATGACGCGATTCAACAAGAATCGCGTCATCTACTGTCCGGACCGCCCACTTTACTCTCAAAGTGGGCGGCCGGGCAGGGGGGTACTGAAAAACCGGGAGACTTGCCTGCTCTTCCGTGGGGCCGGGAGGGTCACCCGATTTTCGGGAGCCTCCCGGCCATTCCGGGAGAGTAGGCAAGTATGGATTAACCTTCTCGACTCCCCCCTGTTAGACAAGTATCCAACTCCCCGCGAGTTGCAGCAGTGGATACCAAAGTAGAGGAGCAATTCAGCATTGTTATGGTTGAAGGAAGCAGCTGCTCTGTGAGCCCTCACACTGCCACGTTCACCGCTCACTGGTAGCAGCAAAAGTTTACACTGTTAGGCAGTGTAAGTGCGCAGTGTGAACTGAGTGGTCGGAGGAGGTGGATGGATCCAAAATGGATCCCTCCTCTCCAGGGGCATTTTAAGAGAGGAGGGGACCCACGTGCAGCGTCCGTTGCGGGTCCCCTTCTCTCCGGCAATAAGTACTGTAGACTCCGGCATAATGCAGCAGCCATTTACCAAGTGATTTGTATCAGCAGTGCAGGGCCGCTGCCACGGTACTCCAGAGGGGTAATTATAATATATGTGTGCAGGATATGTGGTGTAGGCCCCCCTGGACAGAGTGGCCTGTGTGCACCGCACACACTGCACCCATTACAGAAACGCCTATGCTTCTCTCACTCTGGACTCCTTCCATATTGAAGTTGGCATCTGTTCCCGCAGTCACGCTCACTTTCAGTTGTCAGAACTTGATGAACATGCGGTGGCCACATCTGGAGTCCCAATACCTTACATATGAGGAAACTGATATTTCTGCAAGTGTAATGGGCCGTTCATATTACTAAGCAGGCCCCTAGATTATACTGTTAAAATAAATCTTCTTAGTATTGTGTGTTACATGTGAGCCAGCAATTTCCCTGCATGTATTAATAACTGTGTTTGCACCACTTACCTCACAATAATTTGTCCGAGTGCTTTTTGCACCAATTAGCTGAATTTGAGTCCCAGCCAGGAGTGCCACAAGACTTTTTAGGCCCCAGTACTGGGGGGCACTGCCAAGCGTGGGTTCATGGTCACGTTCACCGCTGCATGTGGAATAGTCTTATCTCCCTACATCCAAGATTTGGCTAGCAGAACTTTAAGTGCGTGCGTTCCATAAAGTGGGGGCGTGGCCTCGTGCCCGCTAGTACATGTGCCTCGGTGTGATGTTCTGGGGGCATGACCACCTGTCACGCATCCGTCTCTTGTCATGCTCTGGATGAGCCCAGCACTCCGGAAACTGCTAGGCTGAACCCAGCCTCCTTCCTGCACTAAATGGACGCCACACGCATTGGCGTTTCTATAATGGGTGCAATGTGTGTGGTGCACAAGGGCCCCTAGGTCCAGGGGGCCCCCACACATTGCACCCAGTTTAATACTTACCTTGCCGGAGTCCAGCGTCGGCCAATGCGATCGCGGCGGAAATCGCTGCCAAAATAACCACCGCGCATACGCAGTGGCCAAATTGGTCTCCGGATCATGACGGGCACCATGTTTCTGGAGACCTGTACATGCGCAGTAGACTCCGGCACAATTCCGGAGTCTACAGCACCGTACAGAAGAGGGGGCCCACCCAGAGGTGCACACGGGCCCCCTCCTCTGATGAAACGCCCCTGGCCACACGCATGCTCGCCGCATCCTATCACTGCTATGCATGCGCGTAGCATCCAGTCACAGCTGCTGTGCTATGCGGTGCCAGTGTGTCCCCCATCCTCCTGTTTGCCTGCAGGACACTGTCCTAAAAGTGGGACCGTCCCCTGTATTCGGGATGGTTGGGTGGTATAAGAATGGTCACACCATCCCGGGGGCTTTACATAAATGAAAGCTAGGTGAGTATACATTTTAGTTATCTAGATCAGGGTATAGGCGATATGCGTCACTACAGGTACTGTGGAACTACACCACCCAGCGTGCGCTGCCACCATTTTCCTATTATTGCATGCTGACATGTGTAGTTCCACAGCAGTTGGAGTGCCACATGTTGCCTCCACCGGACCTAGATGAAAATGAATGATCTCAAACACTATTGTATATTTTGATAACCCGATGTAACCTGCAGTTAGAGATGAGCGCCTGAAATTTTTCGGGTTTTGTGTTTTGGTTTTGGGTTCGGTTCCGCGGCCGTGTTTTGGGTTCGAACGCGTTTTGGCAAAACCTCACCGAATTTTTTTTGTCGGATTCGGGTGTGTTTTGGATTCGGGTGTTTTTTTCAAAAAACACTAAAAAACAGCTTAAATCATAGAATTTGGGGGTCATTTTGATCCCAAAGTATTATTAACCTCAAAAACCATAATTTACACTCATTTTCAGTCTATTCTGAATACCTCACACCTCACAATATTATTTTTAGTCCTAAAATTTGCACCGAGGTCGCTGTGTGAGTAAGATAAGCGACCCTAGTGGCCGACACAAACACCGGGCCCATCTAGGAGTGGCACTGCAGTGTCACGCAGGATGTCCCTTCCAAAAAACCCTCCCCAAACAGCACATGACGCAAAGAAAAAAAGAGGCGCAATGAGGTAGCTGTGTGAGTAAGATTAGCGACCCTAGTGGCCGACACAAACACCGGGCCCATCTAGGAGTGGCACTGCAGTGTCACGCAGGATGGCCCTTCCAAAAAACCCTCCCCAAACAGCACATGACGCAAAGAAAAAAAGAGGCGCAATGAGGTAGCTGTGTGAGTAAGATTAGCGACCCTAGTGGCCGACACAAACACCGGGCCCATCTAGGAGTGGCACTGCAGTGTCACGCAGGATGTCCCTTCCAAAAAACCCTCCCCAAACAGCACATGACGCAAAGAAAAAAAGAGGCGGAATGAGGTAGCTGTGTGAGTAAGATTAGCGACCCTAGTGGCCGACACAAACACCGGGCCCATCTAGGAGTGGCACTGCAGTGTCACGCAGGATGTCCCTTCCAAAAAACCCTCCCCAAACAGCACATGACGCAAAGAAAAAAAGAGGCGCAATGAGGTAGCTGACTGTGTGAGTAAGATTAGCGACCCTAGTGGCCGACACAAACACCGGGCCCATTTAGGAGTGGCACTGCAGTGTCACGCAGGATGTCCCTTCCAAAAAACCCTCCCCAATCAGCACATGATGCAAAGAAAAAGAAAAGAAAAAAGAGGTGCAAGATGGAATTGTCCTTGGGCCCTCCCACCCACCCTTATGTTGTATAAACAAAACAGGACATGCACACTTTAACCAACCCATCATTTCAGTGACAGGGTCTGCCACACGACTGTGACTGATATGACGGGTTGGTTTGGACCCCCCCCAAAAAAGAAGCAATTAATCTCTCCTTGCACAAACTGGCTCTACAGAGGCAAGATGTCCGCCTCATCATCACCCTCCGATATATCACCGTGTACATCCCCCTCCTCACAGATTATCAATTCGTCCCCACTGGAATCCACCATCTCAGCTCCCTGTGTACTTTGTGGAGGCAATTGCTGCTGGTCAATGTCTCCGCGGAGGAATTGATTATAATTCATTTTAATGAACATCATCTTCTCCACATTTTCTGGAAGTAACCTCGTACGCCGATTGCTGACAAGGTGAGCGGCGGCACTAAACACTCTTTCGGAGTACACACTTGTGGGAGGGCAACTTAGGTAGAATAAAGCCAGTTTGTGCAAGGGCCTCCAAATTGCCTCTTTTTCCTGCCAGTATAAGTACGGACTGTGTGACGTGCCTACTTGGATGCGGTCACTCATATAATCCTCCACCATTCTATCAATGTTGAGAGAATCATATGCAGTGACAGTAGACGACATGTCCGTAATCGTTGTCAGGTCCTTCAGTCCGGACCAGATGTCAGCATCAGCAGTCGCTCCAGACTGCCCTGCATCACCGCCAGCGGGTGGGCTCGGAATTCTGAGCCTTTTCCTCGCACCCCCAGTTGCGGGAGAATGTGAAGGAGGAGATGTTGACAGGTCGCGTTCCGCTTGACTTGACAATTTTGTCACCAGCAGGTCTTTCAACCCCAGCAGACTTGTGTCTGCCGGAAAGAGAGATCCAAGGTAGGCTTTAAATCTAGGATCGAGCACGGTGGCCAAAATGTAGTGCTCTGATTTCAACAGATTGACCACCCGTGAATCCTTGTTAAGCGAATTAAGGGCTCCATCCACAAGTCCCACATGCCTAGCGGAATCGCTCCGTGTTAGCTCCTCCTTCAATGTCTCCAGCTTCTTCTGCAAAAGCCTGATGAGGGGAATGACCTGACTCAGGCTGGCAGTGTCTGAACTGACTTCACGTGTGGCAAGTTCAAAGGGCATCAGAACCTTGCACAACGTTGAAATCATTCTCCACTGCGCTTGAGACAGGTGCATTCCACCTACTATATCGTGCTCAATTGTATAGGCTTGAATGGCCTTTTGCTGCTCCTCCAACCTCTGAAGCATATAGAGGGTTGAATTCCACCTCGTTACCACTTCTTGCTTCAGATGATGGCAGGGCAGGTTCAGTAGTTTTTGGTGGTGCTCCAGTCTTCTGTACGTGGTGCCTGTACGCCGAAAGTGTCCCGCAATTCTTCTGGCCACCGACAGCATCTCTTGCACGCCCCTGTCGTTTTTTAAAAAATTCTGCACCACCAAATTCAAGGTATGTGCAAAACATGGGACGTGCTGGAATTTGCCCATATTTAATGCACACACAATATTGCTGGCGTTGTCCGATGCCACAAATCCACAGGAGAGTCCAATTGGGGTAAGCCATTCCGCGATGATCTTCCTCAGTTGCCGTAAGAGGTTTTCAGCTGTGTGCGTATTCTGGAAAGCGGTGATACAAAGCGTAGCCTGCCTAGGAAAGAGTTGGCGTTTGCGAGATGCTGCTACTGGTGCCGCCGCTGCTGTTCTTGCGGCGGGAGTCCATACATCTACCCAGTGGGCTGTCACAGTCATATAGTCCTGACCCTGCCCTGCTCCACTTGTCCACATGTCCGTGGTTAAGTGGACATTGGGTACAACTGCATTTTTTAGGACACTGGTGAGTCTTTTTCTGACGTCCGTGTACATTCTCGGTATCGCCTGCCTAGAGAAGTGGAACCTAGATGGTATTTGGTAACGGGGGCACACTGCCTCAATAAATTGTCTAGTTCCCAGTGAACTAACGGCGGATACCGGACGCACGTCTAACACCAACATAGTTGTCAAGGCCTCAGTTATCCGCTTTGCAGCAGGATGACTGCTGTGATATTTCATCTTCCTCGCAAAGGACTGTTGAACAGTCAATTGCTTACTGGAAGTAGTACAAGTGGGCTTACGACTTCCCCTCTGGGATGACCATCGACTCCCAGCAGCAACAACAGCAGCGCCAGCAGCAGTAGGCGTTACACGCAAGGATGCATCGGAGGAATCCCAGGCAGGAGAGGACTCGTCAGAATTGCCAGTGACATGGCCTGCAGGACTATTGGCATTCCTGGGGAAGGAGGAAATTGACACTGAGGGAGTTGGTGGGGTGGTTTGCGTGAGCTTGGTTACAAGAGGAAGGGATTTACTGGTCAGTGGACTGCTTCCGCTGTCACCCAAAGTTTTTGAACTTGTCACTGACTTATTATGAATGCGCTGCAGGTGACGTATAAGGGAGGATGTTCCGAGGTGGTTAACGTCCTTACCCCTACTTATTACAGCTTGACAAAGGGAACACACGGCTTGACACCTGTTGTCCGCATTTCTGGTGAAATACCTCCACACCGAAGAGCTGATTTTTTTGGTATTTTCACCTGGCATGTCAACGGCCTTATTCCTCCCACGGACAACAGGTGTCTCCCCGGGTGCCTGACTTAAACAAACCACCTCACCATCAGAATCCTCCTGGTCAATTTCCTCCCCAGCGCCAGCAACACCCATATCCTCCTCATCCTGGTGTACTTCAACACTGACATCTTCAATCTGACTATCAGGAACTGGACTGCGGGTGCTCCTTCCAGCACTTGCAGGGGGCGTGCAAATGGTGGAAGGCGCATGCTCTTCACGTCCAGTGTTGGGAAGGTCAGGCATCGCAACCGACACAATTGGACTCTCCTTGTGGATTTGGGATTTCGAAGAATGCACAGTTCTTTGCTGTGCTGCTTTTGCCAGCTTGAGTCTTTTCATTTTTCTAGCGAGAGGCTGAGTGCTTCCATCCTCATGTGAAGCTGAACCACTAGCCATGAACATAGGCCAGGGCCTCAGCCGTTCCTTGCCACTCCGTGACGTAAATGGCATATTGGCAAGTTTACGCTTCTCCTCCGACAATTTTATTTTAGGTTTTGGAGTCCTTTTTTTTCTGATATTTGGTGTTTTGGATTTGACATGCTCTGTACTATGACATTGGGCATCGGCCTTGGCAGACGACGTTGCTGGCATTTCATCGTCTCGGCCATGACTAGTGGCAGCAGCTACAGCACGAGGTGGAAGTGGATCTTGATCTTTCCCTAATTTTGGAACCTCAACATTTTTGTTCTCCATATTTTAATAGGCACAACTAAAAGGCACCTCAGGTAAACAATGGAGATGGATACTAGTATACAATTATGGACTGCCTGCCGAGTGCAGACACAGAGGTAGCCACAGCCGTGAACTACCGTACTGTACTGTGTCTGCTGCTAATATAGACTGGTTGATAAAGAGATGTCTATGTAACTATGTATGTATAAAGAAGAAAGAAAAAAAAACCACGGTTAGGTGGTATACAATTATGGACGGACTGCCTGCCGAGTGCAGACACAGAGGTAGCCACAGCCGTGAACTACCGTACTGTACTGTGTCTGCTGCTAATAATATAGACTGGTTGATAAAGAGATGTCGTAGTAGTATGTATGTATAAAGAAGAAAGAAAAAAAAAACACGGTTAGGTGGTATACAATTATGGACGGACTGCCTGCCGAGTGCAGACACAGAGGTAGCCACAGCCGTGAACTACCGTACTGTACTGTGTCTGCTGCTAATATAGACTGGTTGATAAAGAGATGTCTATGTAACTATGTATGTATAAAGAAGAAAGAAAAAAAAACCACGGTTAGGTGGTATACAATTATGGACGGACTGCCTGCCGAGTGCAGACACAGAGGTAGCCACAGCCGTGAACTACCGTACTGTACTGTGTCTGCTGCTAATATAGACTGGTTGATAAAGAGATGTCTATGTAACTATGTATGTATAAAGAAGAAAGAAAAAAAAACCACGGTTAGGTGGTATACAATTATGGACGGACTGCCTGCCGAGTGCAGACACAGAGGTAGCCACAGCCGTGAACTTCCGTACTGTACTGTGTCTGCTGCTAATATAGACTGGTTGATAAAGAGATGTCTATGTAACTATGTATGTATAAAGAAGAAAGAAAAAAAAACCACGGTTAGGTGGTATACAATTATGGACGGACTGCCTGCCGAGTGCAGACACAGAGGTAGCCACAGCCGTGAACTACCGTACTGTACTGTGTCTGCTGCTAATATAGACTGGTTGATAAAGAGATGTCGTAGTAGTATGTATGTATAAAGAAGAAAAAAAAACCACGGTTAGGTGGTATACAATTATGGACGGACTGCCTGCCGAGTGCAGACACAGAGGTAGCCACAGCCGTGAACTACCGTACTGTGTCTGCTGCGACTGGATGATAAATGATATAAAAAATATATATATATCACTACTGCAGCCGGACAGGTATATATTATATATTATATAATGACGGACCTGCTGGACACTGTCTGTCAGCAGAATGAGTTTTATTTTTATAGAATAAAAAAAACAACAACACACAAGTGAAGTCACACGACGAGTGTTTAACTTTTTCAGGCAATCACAATATAAGTATACTACTAACTATACTGGTGGTCAGTGTGGTCAGGTCACTGGTCAGTCACACTGGCAGTGGCACTCCTGCAGCAAAAGTGTGCACTGTTTAATTTTAATATAATATTATGTACTCCTGGCTCCTGCTATAACCTATAACTGGCACTGCAGTGCTCCCCAGTCTCCCCCACAATTATAAGCTGTGTGAGCTGAGCAGTCAGACAGATATATAATATATATAGATGATGCAGCACACTGGGCTGAGCCTGAGCAGTGCACACAGATATGGTATGTGACTGAGTCACTGTGTGTATCGCTTTTTTCAGGCAGAGAACGGATATATTAAATAAACTGCACTGTCTGGTGGTCACTCACTATATAATATTATGTACTCCTGGCTCCTGCTATAACCTATAACTGGCACTGCAGTGCTCCCCAGTCTCCCCCACAATTATAAGCTGTGTGAGCTGAGCAGTCAGACAGATATATAATATATATAGATGATGCAGCACACTGGGCTGAGCCTGAGCAGTGCACACAGATATGGTATGTGACTGAGTCACTGTGTGTATCGCTTTTTTCAGGCAGAGAACGGATATATTAAATAAACTGCACTGTCTGGTGGTCACTCACTAGTAAACTCTCTGCACTCTCTACACTTCTACAGTACTCCTCCTAGTCCTAAGCTCCAGTAAATCTCTCTCTCTTATAATCTAAATGGAGAGGACGCCAGCCACGTCCTCTCCCTATCAATCTCAATGCACGTGTGAAAATGGCGGCGACGCGCGGCTCCTTATATAGAATCCGAGTCTCGAGATAGAATCCGAGCCTCGCGAGAATCCGACAGCGTCATGATGACGTTCGGGCGCGCTCGGGTTAACCGAGCAAGGCGGGAAGATCCGAGTCGCTCGGATCCGTGTAAAAAAAGCTGAAGTTCGGGCGGGTTCGGATTCCGAGGAACCGAACCCGCTCATCTCTACCTGCAGTCAGGTGCAATGTCCTTATATCCAGTAAATACATAGCAAGGCAGTTACAGGGCAGCACTGCGGTGCTGACATTTGATGCATCTATATATACACACTGGAGAACTATTATGTGGCTGATGCAGGTCACACTCAGGATGTAACAAACCACAGGAGGAAGACAGACCTAGCAGGGTGCAGAAACGCTGAGCTGCTATATTGCACTACCTGGGTCTAACAAGACTGTACCCCATGGGCCAAATGTAATAGAGTGAGAGTTTCAAAAAGTGAAAGATTTGGTAAGGTTTTGCAGTTTGTTTTAAAGTGGCAATCATTTACACTGCAAGATCAGCCTGGTTTTGCAGTGTAAATAATTGCCACTTTTTAAAAAAACTGAAAAACCTTACCAAATCTCTCACTTTCTGAAACTCTCACTCTATTACACTCTATTGATAAAGGACCGAGAGGATCACTTCCAACATTACACCCTGAGGAAGGATTGACATCCGAAACGCGTTGGTGATTTGATGAGAAGACCCCAGGCCTGAACCAACCACTTACTTGGACACCTACTTGATTGGTTTTAACATCTTTTCCAGTAGTGGGTTGTACCCTACCCCCCATTCCAGCTTAGGGGTGTAAGTGGAAGCGGTCCTGCCTGTCCATAAATTGGGTACTTCTATATAAATTTTCTGTATGGAATTTTAAATCTCTTTTATGTGGACTGTGGTAATTAAAGCGAAAACCATTGTTTTTTATATAAATGGACTGATGGAGTTTTTTTTAAAAAAATAAGTTGTTGCGGAGCTGTATACACATATACATGATCGATAGAGGATTCCAAAGAAGGAGGATCCATTAAAGATACCTTTGTATGCACATAGGGCTTATCGTTCAGGTAAGCTTGGTTCTAATGACCTGTATGCTATAGATGAGGATGTGATAGTGCCTTGAATTGAAGAGAGGGAGAAAGAAACCTTTATGGGAACATAGGGCACTTGCCGAAGGTCAGTTGCCGGTGACAGTATAAGTGAACGGCCAATTGTAGAGACTCCCTTATAAATACCATTTCACTCAGTTTTTTTGAGGATCTTAAAACATAAGGATTCCAGATTTACTTAGCAGCGCTTGGAGATCGTCCACCAGTGTATTGTTGTATGTAGAAAGAAGTGGTGTTCTTTTGGACGAATATCAAGCTGCAGCTAGGGCGCAAGTTATTGTTTCATTGTTTGTATACTATATTGTTCACCGTATAACTGTGTCTTGCCGCCTATATCATGTTTTCACATAGGGCCAATAGACAGGCCCAGGTGGATTATCTCTTTAAAGAAAAAAGGGATGTGGAGTTAATGGATAATAATTTGGAGGAAGTAATGTCCAAATTAGAGAAATTGCTCATAAAGAGAGCAAGGTATGGTGGGAAATAGCCTTTCTGGAGAAGTATTGTTCAGAAGGTTTAGTACCAAAAGGTTTGAAAATTACCAAGGTACCTTCATTCAATGATGAGTCTCCCAATTTCCGAAATGAGTGGCAAAAGATTCTTGATGGATGCTCATATTCCCTCATGCAATTAATCATGGGGGAAAAAAGTAAGGTCCTGAAGAATCTGGAGGATGAGATCACCATTTTAAGATCACTCACTGAACCCTTTTCGGAACTTGCGGATTTCAAAGAAATGGAAGAAAGTATTGTTAGAAAGATGGAGAGGAATGAAAGGGAAATAAAAGATAAAAAACGTAAAAAATACTTTAGGGATGTGGAGGAAGCAAGAAATGGCCACAAAGATAGATCTTATAAACCTGAGGAAAGAAAGGAAAATAGGGAAGATGTAGATAATATACCAGGTAAACAGAATTATAGAAATAATCAAAGAAGAGGTCAGGAGAAATATCGTAACAATGAGAGAAGGGTAGAACAAACCAGACAGTATCAGAATTATAGGGGTCCAAACAGGAACCAATATGAGAAAGAAAGATACACATATGGAAATAGAAGGAATAGAAACTCAAATGTGGAAAAAGGGAAAGAGAGGACTTGGAGAGATGTAGGACATTGGGAAGATCAGGATCAAAGAAATAGCCAGGAAAGAGGACACTCCATCCCTGGGGAATATCATAATCAGGACAGCTTAAGGTCTAGGAATCGTTTTTTAGGAATGAGCGAGAGAGGACAAAGGAAATGGAGGTTAATATAGAAAAATATAAGAAAAGGGGCAAAAGAGGGGGAAAATTTAAATCGCTAAATTCAAAAAGGAGAAGAAAAATGAAGGAGGTTAATTGTAGACCTGATAATGTATCTGAGAGTAGCAAGGATCAGGTAATAACCCCAGATTTAGCGATTACGAATGAAACCTCTAAAAGTAACACTCAGATATATAACCTGAGTAATCATCAATTGACATTACAAGAAGAGGAAGTCCTTAAAAAGGGTCTCAAATTCGCCCCATCCAACCGCTGTGATAAGTTTGACGTGTACGTCGATATAGAAAGGTTCGTTAGACGTCTAGCACTCAAAAGATATTTTGATGATAAACCTGAAGAGGCCATGCCACAAATTGAAGGGGAGGTTAGATTGAGACGTAAGTCTACTTTTTACCCTAGACATAAAAAGGGCAGTTTTGTTGAGGCCTTTGAAAAATCAGTTAAAAGTGATTTGGAGAGTATACGTCTGAAACCTAATACAGGTTGAGTATCCCATATCCAAATATTCCGAAATACGGAATATTCCGAAATACGGACTTTTTTGAGTGAGAGTGAGATAGTGAAACCTTTGTTTTTTGATGGCTCAATGTACACAAACTTTGTTTAATACACAAAGTTATTAAAAATATTGTATTGAATGACCCTCAGGCTGTGTGTACAAGGTGTATATGAAACATAAATGAACTGTGTGAATTTATTTATTTATTTATTAGCAGTTTCTTATATAGCGCAGCATATTCCGTTGCGCTTTACAATTAGAACAACAATTGTAGAACAAAACTGGGCAAAGACAGACAGACAGACAGACAGAGGTAGGAAGGCCCTGCTCGCAAGCTTACAATCTATAGGGAAATAGGCATTGATACACAAGGATAGATGCTACCTGTCACATAATGGTTCCCCAGGTTGCTAGGTTCTTATATGATATGATCACCCAGCAATGTTGGAAGACAAAATGTGAGTTTATGTGGACTGTACAGAGGGGATGTAACTTGATAGGGAAGCTGTGAAGGTTATGTGTGTGGGTCTGAAATTTGGTAGGCTTGTCTGAAGAGATGAGTTTTCAGAGAACGTTTAAAGGTTTGGAGACTAGAGGAGAGTCTTATTGTGCGTGGGAGTGCATTCCACAGAGTGGGTGAAGCCCGGGTAAAGTCCTGTAATTTTGAGTGGGAACAGGTAATGCATGTGGATGAGAGACGCAGATCTTGTGCAGAGCGGAGAGGTCTGGTAGGGAGATATTTTGAGATGAGTGAGGAGATGTATGATGGTGCAGTTTGGTTAATAGCCTTGTATGTAAGTAAAAGTATTTTATATTTGACACGGTAGAATACCGTGTAACCATGTATGTAGACACACTTTGTTTAATGCACAAAGGTTTAAAAAATATTGGCTAAAATTACCTTCAGGCTGTATGTATAAGGTGTATATGAAACATAAATGCATTCTGTGCTTAGATTTAGGTCCCATCACCATGATATCTCATTATGTTAGGCAATTATTCCAAAATACGGAAAAATCCCATATCCAAAATACCTCTGGTCCCAAGCATTTTGGATAAGGGAGACTCAACCTGTAGGAGAATGAACCTTACTAAAGGGGAACGGAATGCAATTAAAACCCTTAGAGACAATAAGAATATAGTGGTTAAACCTGCCGATAAGGGGGGTAGTGTTGTAATAATGAATCTAGAGGACTATAATGCTGAAATTTTTAGACAATTACAAGATGGAGATACGTATAAAAAGTTAAAAGGAAATCCGGGTGTAAGCATTAAGGAAAAATTAGAAGTTTTTTTGGCCCTATATATGTCGAAAGGGGTGATAAAGAAAGAAGATAGCGAGTTTATGATGATTGAAAATCCATCTATACCTGTGCTTTACGTACTTCCAAAAATACATAAAAATAAAGAAAAACCACCCGGACGGCCAATAGTGGCTGGCACTAACTCCTCTTTGTCTAATCTATCATTATTTATAGATAAAATCTTACAACCTATAGTAAAATCCACACGGTCATACCTTAAGGATTCCATTGACACTATTAATAAACTTATGAAGGTGGAGTGGCAGCCTGGTTTCCTATTAGTTACAGCGGACGTAACATCGTTATACACGATCATAGAACATCAATATGGATTAGAGGCCACCAAGTTTTTCTTGGAAAAACATGGCATGAAGGAAGATATGATAGACTTCGTCTTAGACGGTACCTCCCTCATACTAATGAATAATTTTTTTTGGTTCCATGACTCGTTTTATTTACAGTTAACGGGTACAGCGATGGGCACCAGGCTGGCGCCCAGTTATGCGAATTTATTCATGGCCCTCTGGGAGGAGAACTCGGTATGGGGGGGGTCATCAGTGGGACGCCAGCCTGGTGTCCTGGTATCGATATATTGACGATGTTGTATTTGTGTGGGGGGGGGGATCGTAGTTCCCTGGATACCTTCTGCACACATCTCAACAGTAATCATTATAATATTAAACTTTCATTTAATATAAGTGAAGTAGAAGTCAATTTTTTGGATCTGAAGATCCATGTAGATGGTGGTAAGATTAAAACCAGTAACTACGTGAAGGATACTGACTGTAATTCGTTCATTGAATTTACCAGTAACCATCATGCAAATTGGTTGCGTAGCATACCAATGAGCCAATTCCATCGTATCCGAAGGAATTGTACAGATATAGAGATGTATGAGCAACATCCGAATACTTTACAAGAGCAATTCTAAGAAAAGGGGTATGATCCTCGGGTGATAGAAAAGGCGAGAGAGACTGGAGCTGGTTTAGATCGAGCTGCTTGTTTGAATAAAACGAAAGATAAAAGCAACTCGGGTGGTGAGATAACATTTATCACAGGTTACAATAGCCAATATAAACAAGTAGAAAACATTGTGAGAAAACATTGGGACATTCTCGCTAGAGATCCAGCATTAGAGGGTCATATCTCCAAAAAACCTAGATTCGTATATAGGAAGGCAAAAAATCTGAGGGACAATGTTGTGAGCAGTGTGCTAGCCGTTCCAAAAATGCAGACTAGAATTAAATCCAAGGGATTCTACAGATGCGGCACATGTATGATGTGCCGTACCTGTAGAGATAAGAGGAGTAAAGTCACAGAGTATACATCAACACAGACTAAACAGATCTTCCCTATTAAAGACTTTTTGACCTGTTCAACTAAAAACGTTGTGTATTTACTCGAATGTGCCTGCGGGTCCCAGTATGTTGGACGTACCACCAGGGCCCTGAAAATACGTATGGCAGAGCACGTTCGAAACATTAAAAAAGGAATGGAGACGCATAATGTCTCTTTACATTTTAAGAATACACATAAATGTGACATTAACCAACTTGTCAGTTTTTGTGCAATTATGAACATAACCCCTAATTGGCGTAGGAAAGATGAGGAGGAAAGGTTGGCAAAGGCAGAGATGAGGAAAATTTTCGAACTCAAAACATTACATCCGAAGGGCCTCAACATGGACTTTGAGATGAAATGGTTCCTTAAATAATTTAATAAGAAATGTACCCCCGATGTTCAATATTCTAAGGGAAATATGAAATCTTGGGCATCTAGAGTTTGATATAGGGGATGAATAGGAGCACTTTTGATCTCATTGGAATGGTACTATATATGAAGCAGTTTGATAACAGAAGGTCAATATAATGAAATATTTATATGTGCATGTTTAGGGGATGTAATATAAGATAAACTGTTTGTGGTTATAATTGTGGGCATATGAGAAGGATATAACTAATGTGTATTTATTTCTTCCTGTATATCCAACTGGGGAGAGTGGAACAGCGGTTTGCGTTCCATATTGATGTATTGAACTTCCGGTTTGCGTTCCAAAAGCCGGATATGACGTATCGCAACTTTAGAAAAATCCCTTCAGTGTTTTCGGCTCACGATGGAGAAGCCGGATATGACGTATCGCAACTTTAGGAAAATCCCTTCGATGTCTGCGGCTCACGATGGAGAAGGGGGACATGACGTGGGCGCCTTGAATGCCGGAGGGGCGGTCCGTATCCATGACGATGCAGGAACATTGATTACAGTTGCCTGCGCTGAAAGGAAGTAACGGCCAGCGGACGTACAGTATCCATGACAACAGGAGGAAACAAATTGAAGGGGATTATGGGGAGTAAGAAAGGTGTATCTAGCTATAGTAGTATATGGACATATTAATCCAGGATTGGGGACATCTTTGCAATAGGGAGTAATGATTATGGAATTACAGCCGCTTTTTAGGTTTAACCAATTAAATATGAATTGAGGATTTTTATTACTGTTTTTTGGGATTATGAGTAATATATTGGATGTATGCACTTATTGTCTGATAAAGGATGTATACAAAAGGTTTTACAATTAATATCTGTATAGAAATATATGATTTTTTGTTTGGAGCAATCCTATTGGTTGACACTGTCATGTGATAGGGATAGTGGGTATAAAGGACCGAGAGGATCACTTCCAACATTACACCCTGAGGAAGGATTGACATCCGAAACGCGTTGGTGATTTGATGAGAAGACCCCAGGCCTGAACCAACCACTTACTTGGACACCTACTTGATTGGTTTTAACATCTTTTCCAGTAGTGGGTTGTACCCTACCCCCCATTCCAGCTTAGGGGTGTAAGTGGAAGCGGTCCTGCCTGTCCATAAATTGGGTACTTCTATATAAATTTTCTGTATGGAATTTTAAATCTCTTTTATGTGGACTGTGGTAATTAAAGAGAAAACCATTGTTTTTTATATAAATGGACTGATGGAGTTTTTTTTTAAAAAAGAAGTTGTTGCGGAGCTGTATACACATATACATGATCGATAGAGGATTCCAAAGAAGGAGGATCCATTAAAGATACCTTTGTATGCACATAGGGCTTATCGTTCAGGTAAGCTTGGTTCTAATGACCTGTATGCTATAGATGAGGATGTGATAGTGCCTTGAATTGAAGAGAGGGAGAAAGAAACCTTTATGGGAACATAGGGCACTTGCCGAAGGTCAGTTGCCGGTGACAGTATAAGTGAACGGCCAATTGTAGAGACTCCCTTATAAATACAATTTCACTCTGTTTTTTTGAGGATCTTAAAACATAAGGATTCCAGATTTACTTAGCAGCGCTTGGAGATCGTCCACCAGTGTATTGTTAACAAACTTACACTTTGCCCTGCACGGTAACATCACACATAACATCATCAGAGTACAGAATCAACGGTGCCGTTCCTTTAAATCCCTACCTACACTCTGGGGGGGTGGACGTCGTACAGCCTACCCACCTCCTATACCCTCTCTTATGTGGGGCTCAGGCCTGTGAGCCTGCCTACCTATACCCCTTGGGGTGGCCTAGGCCTAGTGCCCCCTGTATTCACCTTCGGGGGAACCTCTTATTGACTGGGCCTAGAGCCCCCTATTTGCGCACGGGCCCGAGGCCCGACATTACCCACGGGCCTAGCGGCCGCCTAACTTGTCACTCGTTGGGTGACCTGGGCCTGGTGCCCAGGGTCACCTTATGTTCCTAGTGGCCGCCAACTGAACTAGGGCCTAATGCCCTCTACTGTCCCGTCCCCCAGGCCTATTGCCTGTACTTGTCCCTCGGGCCTAATGCCCGCCTATCTTGCGCCACGGGCCGGGGGAACCCGACTACACGTGGCCACGGGCATAGTGCCCGGCTGACAGGGCCATAGGCCCGACAAAGTGCCCACGGGCCGGGAGGGCCCGACTATGTACCCACAGGCCGGAAGGGCCTGACTGTGCCCACGGGCCTAATGCCCGAACACCCGGTGGTCTAGGAAGGAGCGGGTACAGGGGCTCCTGAGAAGGGCCTACCTGACCCGCTGGGAGAGGCACCAGGGGGGAGCTTCGTCAGCTCTCTTCCTTTCCACCCCTGGTGACCTCTCCGGCGCTCCTTCTCAATCTTCGGCCACTGGCCCGTCCTGGCCAGCGGCGCCGCCGTCGCCTCGCCGCGTCCAGCCGCCGCTGGACATCTTCCCACAGCCCGACGTCTTCTGGCCTCTTCAGCGGCCACCGGAGCTCTTCACCGCTCTTCGGCGCGGCCTCCCGTCTTCTCCTCGCGCCGTCCTCTTCAGCGCTCTTCCGCGCGCTTCTTCTCTTCGGCTCCCGCCCGGCGTCTGATGTCAGATGCCGGGGGCGGGGCCTATGACGCGGCGAGCGCCGATTGGCTCGCCGCGCCCCTCTCTGATTGGCCGCCGCTCCAATATTTGAATGCCTCCGCAGCCTCCGGTCCGGTGCAGGGAAGAGTCTAATCCCTGCACCGGACACCCGCCGCTCCTGCACACGGACAGGCGCTGGGGACAGACAAGCTGCCCCAGCGCTGCCATACACACACTCCCGCAGGGGACACAGATCCCCTGCGTGCTGCTGCTGGGATGTGTCCTGGGGTACAGGACACATCTCCACAAGCGGATATGGGATCTAATTCAGACCTGATCGCTGCTGTGCGTTTTTGCACAGCAACCGATCAGGTCTGTACTGCGCATGCGCCGCGCCACAGTGCACCGACGCATGCCAGACAGCCGATTGCCATCTCAGCCCTGCGATCGCCTCTGCCTCATTGAAAGTCAGAGGTGGTCGCTGGGCGGGCTGGTGGCATTTGGCCGCCGTTTTAGGGGCCTGGTCCGGGCAAAGCAGGCATGCCCGGACCGTTCGGGGGGCGGGCAGTGGCTGCATGACATCACATGCAGACGCTGCGACCCGAACAACGATGAGTAGCTCCCTGCCAGCGCACAGGAGCAGCGCTGGTAGGGAGCTACTCTACAAGTACAAAAGCATCGCACAGCTTTTGTACTTGTGGGGCGGGGCAGGGCCAGACATGCGGGGCGGACTAGCCCTGTGCTGGGTGTCCCCCTGCATGTCAGGGAAGCTGATTTTAGAGCTGATCGTAGATGTGCTAAATTTAGCACATCTACGATCAGGTCTTAATTAGGCCCATAGTTTCAGATCATCTGCTTTCTGGGACCTGGTCAGTGACACCATGTAAGGGTATATGTGGATGTCTGATGGCATGTAAGGGGCAGGTGAGAAAATCTGATGGCTTGCAAGGGGTTTGAAGGGCGTTCCAGTCTCCTAGTCAATCTACATTGGAGAGCCACACTATAATTGAAGTTGGAGAGTGGGCCTGATTCAGAGTTGCAAACAACTGGGCAAAACCATGTTGCACTGCAGGGGAAGGGGGGGGGGGGGGGTGTCGTGGGGCCGATTCAACATTCACAGAGTTAGATTTGGGTGTGGTGTGTTCAAAGTAAAATCTAACAATTGCAGTGAAAAATATATAGGTCTAGTATTTGTGGGATACATGCAACAGCAGCCTGTATTTACCATGCACAGAAAAAACATAACCCACTTCCCAGTTGTGTGCTTTTTGGCCTTGCTTGGATCTCTGCATTAGACCCAGGGTACAGCATGTGGGTGGGCAGTAAGAGTGTGTGTGTGATGGGGGGGGGGGGGGGGGCAGTCCAGTGTTAATTGCAAGTTCCCTGCAGTGTGTGCCAAGCCACTAAGGATACCCTTTCAGTAGAGTATTACCCCTTTTCCACTAGCTCTAAAAACACGGGTAAATGCGCGGGGGCGCGCATTTACCCGTGTTTTTTTTCTAGTGGAAACGCCCCTCCCCACCCCCCCTTGCAAATTCCCGGATCAAGTGATCCGGGAATCCTACCCATGTAGCTTGCCGGGTTGAACACGAGTTCAACCAGGTAAGCTGTGCAGTGTAAACAGAAGCCGTGTCGATGCGACATGGCTCCCGTTCACAGTGTATGGAAGGGCGGCGCTGGGAGATCATGTGATCTCCCAGCGCCGCCCCTGCCCCGTCACCAGCAGCGTCACCATCCCGGCAATATGCCAGGTTGGTGAGTGCAGTGTAGAAGGGGGCTCTAGCACGGGTCGCAGCCGTGTCAGGCTCCCGGCTGCGACCCGTGCTAGCAAGTGGAAAAGGGGTATTTGAGAAGGAGGATGGACTAATTGAGCCTCATAGCTAATTGTGCTTAGTGAACATCAAGCTTATTAGTGGCATAAGGCACCATTGAGATTCTAGATTTTCATAGGATCAATATAAGGAATGATGATAATATTGTGTCCATACACACTACAACATAGTTACCCAATAACACCTACATGTGTGGCCAGTATGCCCAGTCTTCTACAGAACAAGTCTAGTAACAGAGCTTACACTCCACTACTACACATGTGTAAATGTTACTATTTGCTCTTATATAAGGATATTACAATATAGATGGGTGTAGTATGGTATGTCGGTGGCCGGGATCCCGGCATACCGACAGGTGGGCGAGCACAAATGAGCTCCTTGTGGGCTTGATGCGCTCGCTACGCTGTGGGTACAGTGGCGTTCTATGCACACCACGCTAGTTACTCTCCCCCAAGGGGGGGTCGTGGACCACCAAGAGGGAGAATAGTTGTCGGTATGTCGGGTGTCGGGATCCTAACAGCCGGCATACTGAATACTACCCATATAGATTTGGTGCTCTGCAATGCCATATAAAATATCCAACACTCAGACAAGATGTGACTAATGACGCTGGATACACACTAGGATGACCGTCTTCCTATCTGACGATTGGTTAGTGCCCACTGTGTCATGTCTGATGTCACAACTGGGTAGGCATTTACATGTGCCCGCCCACTTGTGATGTCAGTCACCGACAGCCTCTGCAGCAAGTGTATGGGTGGTCAGCAGACCGCATGCGCACATAGCACGATGCACTGACATTTTAGCAGATATATCGGCCAATGGCTGTGCCGCAGGGCCGACGCAATATGTCTGGGAATGACGCCGTTCACAAACACATCGCTGGTACACATCTACCGAAGCGCACACGATATATCAGCCAGTGTGTACCCAGCTTATCACCTGTGTTTGCAGTTTATTGTGTTACTTTATACAAATGTCAAATTATTTAATGTAAACATGTCCAAGTATTTGTAGAAAATATAGTAAATGAATTGCAGTAAAGAATTAAGACCTAGATATCGGTAGAGGTGACTCTCCCATATCCAAAAGTCTCATAAACAGGTGGGTAGGGGCCCCAGTGCCTTGCTTTGCCCAGATGGCCCTGGCCCTGGGGTGGGCCCTGTCCCCTCTCATTCCTTCATCCTCTCCAATCTTACCCTCTTTTCCCAATTTGGTGCCATCAGATAGAGAATCATCTCTACTCACTGAAGACCAGGAGAGGTGAGGTAACAAATTGTGGCAAAGACACAGATAATGTTATTAATGGAAAGCGATCTTTTATTATTATGCAATGTGGTTTTCCAGCAGGTGGTACACGTTATATATACAGTACAATAGGATTCCATTAGGTGGTATAGCTGTGTATATTAAGTAAGATTAAAGCAGGCGATATAGCTTTATATAGGGTGTCTATAATAAAAAAACACCCTACTTATCGGAATGTCGCCAAATATTAAGTACATCTTAAAATTACAGAAAATTTGGTGGCATTCTAATAACTGACTGTAGACTGGAGTTATAGAGAGCCTGTATATAACGTAAGATGTTAGCCGATGGTATAGGCTTTGTACTGGATACATCACATGATGACAGCCGGTGGTATAGGCTTTGTACTGGATACATCACATTATGGCAGCCGGTGGTATAGGCTTTGTACTGGATACATCACATGATGACAGCCAGTGGTATAGGCTTTGTACTGGATACATCACATGATGACAGCCGGTGATATAGGCTTTGAACTGGATACATCACATGATGATAGCCGGTGGTATAGGCTTTGTACTGGATACATCTCATGATGACAGCCGGTGGTATAGGCTTTGTACTGGATACATCACATTATGGCAGCCGGTGGTATAGGCTTTGTACTGGATACATCACATGATGACAGCCGGTGGTATAGGCTTTGTACTGGATACATCACATGAGGACAGCCGATGGTATAGGATTTGTACTGGATACATCACATGATGACAGCCGGTGGTATAGGCTTTGTACTGGATACATCACATGATGACAGCCGGTGGTATAGGCTTTGTACTGGATACATCACATGATGACAGCCGGTTGTATAGGCTTTGTACTGGATTCATCACATGATGACAGCCGGTGGTATAGGCTTTGTACTGGATACATCACATGATGAAAGCCGGTGGTATAGGCTTTGAACTGGATACATCACATGATGACAGCCGATGGTATAGGCTTTGTACTGGATACATCACATGATGACAGCCGGTGGTATAGGCTTTGAACTGGATACACCACATGATGACAGCCGGTGGTATAGGCTTTGTACTGGATACATCACATGATGACAGCCGGTGGTATAGGCTTTGAACTGGATACATCACATGATGACAGCCGATGGTATAGGCTTTGTACTGGATACATCACATGATGACAGCCGGTGGTATAGGCTTTATACTGGATACATCACATGATGACAGCCGGTGGTATAGGCTTTGAACTGGATACATCACATGATGACAGCCGATGGTATAGGCTTTGAACTGGATACATCACATGATGACAGCCGGTGGTATAGGCTTTGTACTGGATACATCACATGATGACAGCCGGTGGTATAGGCTTTGAACTGGATACATCACATGACGACAGCCGGTGGTATAGGCTTTGAACTGGATACATCACATGATGACAGCCGATGGTATAGGATTGATACTGGATACATCACATGATGACAGCCGGTGGTATAGGCTTTGTACTGGATGGATACATCACATGATGACAGACGGTGGTATAGGCTTTGTACTGGATACATCACATGATAACAGCCGGTGGTATAGGCTTTGTACTGGATACATCACATGATGACAGCCGGTGGTATAGGCTTTGTACTGGATACATCACATGATGACAGCCGGTGGTATAGGCTTTGTACTGGATACATCACATGATGACAGCCGGTGGTATAGGCTTTGTACTGGATACATCACATGATGACAGCCGGTGGTATAGGCTTTGTACTGGATACATCACATGATGACAGCCGGTGGTATAGGCTTTGTACTGGATACATCACATGATGACAGCCGGTGGTATAGGCTTTGTACTGGATACATCACATGATGACAGCCGGTGGTATAGGCTTTGTACTGGATACATCACATGATGACAGCCGGTGGTATAGGCTTTGTACTGGATACATCACATGATGACAGCCGGTGGTATAGGCTTTGTACTGGATACATCACATGATGACAGCCGGTGGTATAGGCTTTGCATAGCGCGTAGATTTACAGCAGACGTTTCAGTTTATGCTGGATCGCTTTCCTCTACGCGTCTTCTACCAAGGGGCATAACGTCTTCCCTGGCGTCTGCTCTTGCATGGTCTAAATTAGAACATAAAAAAGTACAATGATGGTAATAAGCTCTACAAATGGATGATTACTATTAGACAAATAATGAGAGAACATCTATAAAGGCACAATCATCATTTTTATCATATTCTCATTAGGACTTTCTATCATAAGGAATTGTAGCTGTCACTTTTTTGATCTACCTTAAAAAATAATGCAGCTACATGTGAGCATTTTACTAAAACATATAAAAGGTAAATTAATGAACGGAGCTCTGTGATAATGTACTATACACATTTTCCTACAGGCACCATGGGGAGTTTTTTTGTTTTGTATGGGGGAAACATTTACTATAAAGAGGCGGCAGGGTTTGTGGCATATAAAACTCCTACTCGCAGACAACTACTCATGCCGATACTAATAAGCAGAGCTCATTTATTGATTTTGTTTCCTTTAAACACTTAATATTCCTAAGTCAGTGATACCAGGCCCTTAGAGGATTTCACCACCACAGTGCAAGTAAAATAACTACATTTGCAATTGTCCATTCAAACACCATTGCCTGCTTACTGGCCTAGCCATCTGTATGCTCTCTGGCCAGGAGCAGTACTACAGCTCAGCCTAGAGGGGGCAGACCAGCTAACTTTATCTTGTTGTACCGGCTTCTGCCGCTAGAACACATGGTACAGGCCTCCAGATGGACAGAAGGGATGGCTAATAAGTACTACTGAGAACTGGACTCGGCAAGTTTATAGATCATTTCAATAAACTTATTGGTGGGACCAACACTTACTATAAGGGAAAGCAAATACACATAAGAGCACTGCTACACAGGCGTACAGAGACACAGAGGGTGAGTCATAGCTACTAATGGGGATACGACTGCATACCTCCCAACATGACCCTCTCCAGGAGGGACACAATGCTCTGCTTCTGGACTTTTCTCTTAATTTACGATTGCCATCACCTGTGCTGAAACACCTTTCTTATCCAGTAATCTGTTCAACACAAGTGCTGGCAATCACAAATGAAGAGAAAAGTCCAGAAGCAGAGCATTGTGTTCCTCCTGGAGAGGGTCATGTTGGGAGGTATGCGACTGTCTAATAGCACTCAGGCATGCTTAATCACTTACATGGGCAATTTGTTATAGAGAACATGTAATTTAGCATGTGCCAGTGCATATTATGTGCCAGCACACACGCATGTCAGTTTCTGAATGCCAAGTTCCTAGGGATTTATATACGTAAAAGTTCAAAAGACGCAACACGTTCATAAACGGGCAATGGGTGTAGGCTTTGTACTGGATACATCACATGATGACAGCCGGTGGTATAGGCTTTGTACTGGATACATCACATGACAGCCGGTGATATAGGCTTTGAACTGGATACATCACATGATGACAGCCGGTGGTATAGGCTTTGTACTGGATACATCACATGATGACAGCCGGTGGTATAGGCTTTGTACTGGATACATCACATGATGACAGCCGGTGGTATAGGCTTTGTACTGGATACATCACATGATGACAGCCGGTGGTATAGGTTTTGTACTGGATACATCACATGATGACAGCCGGTGGTATAGGCTTTGAACTGGATACATCACATGATGACAGCCAGGCTTTGTACTGGATACATCACATGACTACCGGTGATATAGGCTTTGAACTGGATACATCACATGATGACAGCCGGTGGTATAGGCTTTGTACTGGATACATCACATGATGACAGCCGGTGGTATAGGCTTTGTACTGGATACATCACATGATGACAGCCGGTGGTATAGGCTTTGTACTGGATACATCACATGATGACAGCCGGTGGTATAGGCTTTGTACTGGATACATCACATGATGACAGCCGGTGGTATAGGCTTTGTACTGGATACATCACATGATGACAGCCGGTGGTATAGGTTTTGTACTGGATACATCACATGATGACAGCCGGTGGTATAGGCTTTGAACTGGATACATCACATGATGACAGCCAGGCTTTGTACTGGATACATCACATGACAACCGGTGATATAGGCTTTGAACTGGATACATCACATGATGACAGCCGGTGGTATAGGCTTTGTACTGGATACATCACATGATGACAGCCGGTGGTATAGGCTTTGTACAGGATACATCACATGATGACAGTCGGTGGTATAGGCTTTGTACTGGATACATCACATGATGACAGCCGGAGGTATAGGCTTTGAACTGGATACATCACATGATGACAGCCGGTGGTATAGGCTTTGTACTGGATACATCACATGATGACAGCTGGTGGTATAGGCTTTGTACTGGATACATCACATGATGACAGCCGGTGGTATAGGCTTTGTACTGAATACATCACATGATGACAGCCGATGGTATAGGCTTTGTACTGGATACATCACATGATGACAGACGATGATAGAGGCTTTGTACTGGATTCATCACATGATGACAGCCGATGGTATAGGCTTTGCATACAGCGTAGATTTACAGCAGATGTGTCAGTTTATGCTGGATCGCTTTCCTCTACGCATCTTCTACTATGGGGCTTGTGCTCCACCACTGCGTCTGTTCTTCTATGGTCTAAATTAGAACATAAAAAAAGAACAATGATGGTAATAAGCTCTACAAATGGATGATTACTATTAGACAAATAATGAGAGAACATATATAAAGGCACAATCATCATTTTTATCATATTCTCATTAGGACTTTCTATGATAAGGAATTGTAGCCATCATTTTTTTATCTACCTTAAAATTATACAGCATCAGATGGAAGTCACAGCTCGGCAGATGTGACGACACCAGGCAAGTGGTTACAGCCATGACCACAGTGACAGAACACTACGGCCTGCACTCAGATACATGACACTTGTTGAAAGAAAAAAATAAAATAACTTAAAAATCTTATAAAAATAAACATTTGTGAATGTGACATGAAACCCTTTTATTTCTAAATTACTTTATGTGTAATGTCCCCCAGTGTTGCAGATATCATTACCTCAACGCCTCTGTTCCGAGCAAAGGCAATGTTGCTGTTGTTTCGGCACTTGATATTTCTTTTGGCTCTCAGGATATCTCTGAGGTCCGTGATATAATGCCTGTAAGTAAAGAAAGCCATTAAGTAAAGAAAGTTAACCCAGCGCTGTGACTATAACAACACGAGCGCTTTCCCACTATCACAGTAACACACGGACACCATTGTTTTTTTCATACAAGTGTCAAGAAAACGTCTCTCAGTCACATACCTGTAGCCCAATCAGGCACTGAGGTAGCCAGGATTTTCCAGCTTCACCAAAACATAGAATTAATGGTGACATCTCCCCTCAGAGATCAAGAGACACTTACAGCTGATGGCACAGAGCACTGAGGTTGGCCTGGTGGGTAAGACAGCCCAAGACCACAATATATATGGGTGGTCCACAAGCGCAAAGTCCTGTAAATAATGTATTGGGATCTCCTTGACTTCTATATCCTTTTGATGGACCTTCTCACACACAGAACGATAAAGACAGAAAACATTGAATTACACCAAAGTCTGGCAAATACATCCACAGCAGTAGGGTTTTCCTCATTCAACTCCTCACCTACTGACTGTGGGATGCATGCACGTAAAGGTTTCTTTTAGCCTCCAAAATTGTACCACATTCCAGTTATTTGGTTCCCCTTAATAATATGGACTCACCTGGATTCAGAAAAATATGTTCATATAAAGGTATCTTTTTAGCAGGTATGGATTTCTAATGATGAATCGCTCCAATCACGTATGAGATAATCACTCAGATCAGCCGAATGCAAGAAGATACTTTATTCCATATTGGCAATGTCCATAAAAACTAATTCCATAGGCAATGTTCAATCAAAACTTTAAAAAAATGTACACTGCATGTGAGTTCCAACAGATGGACTAAACCTCACAGCTAAAGTTTGCTTAAAGCCAAACAAAATCATGTTGCACACAGGAAAAAAAAAATATTCCGCAGTTTACACAGAATCAGTGGGTTTCCGCGATTGAGTCCTGATTTCTCACTGCTGAAAAAGGCTATGTAGTTGAATAGCCTTTCCCTGTGCCGCTGGGATTTTTGCCAGCAATTAGCCATGTGGTAAACCATGCGGCTAATTGAATACCCAAGAGTCTCGTCCTTTGGCCCTCCTATCTTTCTAACATCTCATCCTGTTTCTCCACCTCCCCCATGTTCTCACCTTCCTCACTGTCCTGTCCATCCCCAGGAGAGGCGAGGTTACAAATTGTGGCAAAGACACAGATAATGTTATTAATGGAAAGCGATCTTTTATTATTATGCAAGGTGGTATTCCAGCAGGTGGTACAACTTTGTATATACAGTACAATAGGATTCCATTAGGTGGTATAGCTGTGTGTATTACGTAAGATTAAAGCAGGTGGTATAGCTTTATATAGGGTGTCTATAATAAAAAACACCCTACTTATCAGAATGTCGTCAAATATTCTGTACGTTTTAAAAGTACAGAAAATATAGTGACATTCCGATTGGTAGTTCTTACTGTAGACTGCTTGGAGTTATAAAGAGTCTGTATACAATGTAAGATGGCAGCCGGTGGTATAGGCTTTGAACTGGATACATCACATGATGACAGCCGGTAGTATAGGCTTTGAACTGGATACATCACATGATGACAGCCGGTGATATAGGCTTTGTACTGGATACATCACATGATGACAGCCGGTGGTATAGGCTTTGAACTGGATACATCACATGATGACAGCCGGTGGTATAGGCTTTGTACTGGATACATCACATGATGACAGCCGGTGGTATAGGCTTTGTACTGGATACATCACATGATGACAGCCGGTGGTATAGGCTTTGTACTGGATACATCACATGATGACAGCTGGTGGTATAGGCTTTGTACTGGATACATCACATGATGACAGCCGGTGGTATAGGCTTTGTACTGGATACATCACATGATGACAGCCGGTGGTATAGGCTTTGTACTGGATATATCACAAGATGACAGCCGGTGGTATAGGCTTTGTACTGGATACATCACATGACAGCCGGTGATATAGGCTTTGAACTGGATACATCACATGACAGCCGGTGATATAGGCTTTGAACTGGATACATCACATGACAGCCGGTGATATAGGCTTTGAACTGTATACATCACATGATGACAGCCGGTGGTATAGGTTTTGTACTGGATACATCACATGATGACAGCCGGTGGTATTGGCTTTGTACTGGATACATCACATGATGACAGCCGGTGGTATAGGCTTTGAACTGGATACATCACAAGATGACAGCCGGTGGTATAGGCTTTGTACTGGATACATCACATGAGAACCGGTGATATAGGCTTTGAACTGGATACATCACATGATGACAGCCGGTGGTATAGGCTTTGTACTGGATACATCACATGATGACAGCCGGTGGTATAGGCTTTGTACTGGATACATCACATGATGACAGCCGGTGGTATAGGCTTTGCATACAGCGTAGATTTACAGCAGATGTGTCAGTTTATGCTGGATCACTTTCCTCTACGCATCTTCTACCATGGGGCTTGTGCTCCTCCACGGCGTCTGTTCTTGTGTGGTCTAAATTAGAACATAAAAAAAGAACAATAATGGTGATAACCTCTACAAATGGATGATTGCTATTAGACAAATAATGAGAGAACATATATAAAGGCACAATCATCATTTTTATTATATTCTCATTAGGACTTTCTATGATAAGGAATTGTAGCCATCATTTTTTTTATCTACCTTAAAATTATACAGCATCAGATGGAAGTCACAGCTCGGCAGATGTGACGACACCAGGCAAGTGGTTACAGCCTTGACCACAGAACACTAAGGCCTGCACTCAGATACATGACAATTGTTGAAAGAAAAAAATAAAATAACTTAAAAATCTTATAAAAATAAACATTTGTGAATGTGACATGAAACCCTTTTATTTCTAAATTACTTTATGTGTAATGTCCCCCAGTGTTGCAGATATCATTACCTCAACGCCTCTGTTCCGAGCAAAGGCAATGTTGCGGTTGTTTCGGCACTTGATATTTCTTTTGGCTCTCAGGATATCTCTGAGGTCCGTGATATAATGCCTGTAAGTGTAAGTAAAGAAAGCCATTAAGTAAAGAAAGTTAACCCAGCGCTGTGACTATAACAACACGAGCGCTTTCCCACTATCACAGTAACACACGGACACCATTGTTTTTTTCATATAAGTGTCAAGAAAACGTCTCTCAGTCACATACCTGTAGCCCAATCAGGCACTGAGGTAGCCAGGATTTTCCAGCTTCACCAAAACTTAGAATTAATGGTGACATCTCCCCTCAGAGATCAAGAGACACAGCTGATGGCACAGAGCACTGAGGTTGGCCTGGTGGGTAAGACAGCCCAAGACCACAATATATATGGGTGGTCCACAAGCGCAAAGTCCTGTAAATAATGTATTGGGATCTCTTTGACTTCTATATCCTTTTGATGGACCTTCTCACACACAGAACGATAAAGACAGAAACATTGAATTACACCAAAGTCTGGACAAATACATCCACAGCAGTAGGGTTTTCCTCATTCAACTCCTCACCTACTGACTGTGGGATGCATGCACGTAAAGGTTTCTTTTAGCCTCCAAAATTGTACCACATTCCAGTTATTTGGTTCCCCTTAATAATATGGACTCACCTGGATTCAGAAAAATATGTTCATATAAAGGTATCTTTTTTAGCAGGTATGGATTTCTAATGATGAATGGCTCCAATCACATATGAGATAATCACTCAGATCAGCCGAATACAAGAAGATACTTTATTCCATATTGGCAATGTCCATAAAAACTAATTCCATAGGCAATGTTCAATCAAAACTTTAAAAAAATGTACACTGCATGTGAGTTCCAACAGATGGACTAAACCTCACAGCTAAAGTTTGCTTAAAGCCAAACAAAATCATGTTGCACACAGGAAAAAAAAAATATTCCGCAGTTTACACAGAATCAGTGGGTTTCCGCGATTGAGTCCTGATTTCTCACTGCTGAAAAAGGCTATGGAGTTGAATAGCCTTTCCCTGTGCCGCTGGGATTTTTGCCAGCAATTAGCCATGTGGTAAACCGTGCGGCTAATTGAATACCCAAGAGTCTCGTCCTTTGGCCCTCCTATCTTTCTAAAATCTCATCCTGTTTCTCCACCTCCCCCATGCTCTCACCTTCCTCACTGTCCTGTCCATCCCCAGGAGAGGCGAGGTTACAAATTGTGGCAAAGACACAGATAATGTTATTAATGGAAAACGATCTTTAATTATTATGCAATGTGGTATTCCAGCAGGTGGTACAACTTTGTATATACAGTACAATAGGATTCCATTAGGTGGTATAGCTGTGTATATTAAGTAAGATTAAAGCAGGTGGTATAGCTTTATATAGGGTGTCTATAATAAAAAACACCCTACTTATCAGAATGTCGTCAAATATTCTGTACGTTTTAAAAGTACAGAAAATATAGTGACATTCCGATTGGTAGTTCTTACTGTAGACTGCTTGGAGTTATAAAGAGTCTGTATACAATGTAAGATGGCAGCCGGTGGTATAGGCTTTGAACTGGATACATCACATGATGACAGCCGGTAGTATAGGCTTTGAACTGGATACATCACATGATGACAGCCGGTGATATAGGCTTTGTACTGGATACATCACATGATGACAGCCGGTGGTATAGGCTTTGAACTGGATACATCACATGATGACAGCCGGTGGTATAGGCTTTGAACTGGATACATCACATGATGACAGCCGGTGGTATAGGCTATGTACTGGATACATCACATGATGACAGCCGATGGTATAGGCTTTGAACTGGATACATCACATGATGACAGCCGGTGGTATAGGCTTTGTACTGGATACATCACATGATGACAGCCGGTGGTATAGGCTTTGTACTGGATACATCACATGATGACAGCCGGTGGTATAGGCTTTGTACTGGATACATCACATGATGACAGCCGGTGGTATAGGCTTTGTACTGGATACATCACATGATGACAGCCGGTGGTATAGGCTTTGTACTGGATACATCACATGATGACAGCCGGTGGTATAGGCTTTGTACTGGATATATCACAAGATGACAGCCGGTGGTATAGGCTTTGTACTGGATACATCACATGACAGCCGGTGCTATAGGCTTTGAACTGGATACATCACATGACAGCCGGTGATATAGGCTTTGAACTGGATACATCACATGACAGCCGGTGATATAGGCTTTGAACTGGATACATCACATGATGACAGCCGGTGGTATAGGCTTTGTACTGGATACATCACATGATGACAGCCGGTGGTATAGGTTTTGTACTGGATACATCACATGATGACAGCCGGTGGTATTGGCTTTGTACTGGATACATCACATGATGACAGCCGGTGGTATAGGCTTTGTACTGGATACATGACATGATGACAGCCGGTGGTATAGGCTTTGAACTGGATACATCACAAGATGACAGCCGGTGGTATAGGCTTTGTACTGGATACATCACATGACAACCGGTGATATAGGCTTTGAACTGGATACATCACATGATGACAGCCGGTGGTATAGGCTTTGTACTGGATACATCACATGATGACAGCCGGTGGTATAGGCTTTGTACTGGATACATCACATGATGACAGCCGGTGGTATAGGCTTTGTACTGGATACATCACATGATGACAGCCGGTGGTATAGGCTTTGTACTGGATACATCACATGATGACAGCCGGTGGTATAGGCTTTGTACTGGATACATCACATGATGACAGCCGGTGGTATAGGCTTTCTACTGGATATATCACAAGATGACAGCCGGTGGTATAGGCTTTGTACTGGATACATCACATGACAGCCGGTGCTATAGGCTTTGAACTGGATACATCACATGACAGCCGGTGATATAGGCTTTGAACTGGATACATCACATGACAGCCGGTGATATAGGCTTTGAACTGGATACATCACATGATGACAGCCGGTGGTATAGGCTTTGTACTGGATACATCACATGATGACAGCCGGTGGTATAGGTTTTGTACTGGATACATCACATGATGACAGCCGGTGGTATTGGCTTTGTACTGGATACATCACATGATGACAGCCGGTGGTATAGGCTTTGTACTGGATACATGACATGATGACAGCCGGTGGTATAGGCTTTGAACTGGATACATCACAAGATGACAGCCGGTGGTATAGGCTTTGTACTGGATACATCACATGACAACCGGTGATATAGGCTTTGAACTGGATACATCACATGATGACAGCCGGTGGTATAGGCTTTGTACTGGATACATCACATGATGACAGCCGGTGGTATAGGCTTTGTACTGGATACATCACATGATGACAGCCGGTGGTATAGGCTTTGCATACAGCGTAGATTTACAGCAGATGTGTCAGTTTATGCTGGATCACTTTCCTCTACGCATCTTCTACCATGGGGCTTGTGCTCCTCCACGGCGTCTGTTCTTGTGTGGTCTAAATTAGAACATAAAAAAAGAACAATAATGGTGATAACCTCTACAAATGGATGATTGCTATTAGACAAATAATGAGAGAACATATATAAAGGCACAATCATCATTTTTATTATATTCTCATTAGGACTTTCTATGATAAGGAATTGTAGCCATCATTTTTTTTATCTACCTTAAAATTATACAGCATCAGATGGAAGTCACAGCTCGGCAGATGTGACGACACCAAGCAAGTGGTTACAGCCTTGACCACAGAACACTAAGGCCTGCACTCAGATACATGACAATTGTTGAAAGAAAAAAATAAAATAACTTAAAAATCTTATAAAAATAAACATTTGTGAATGTGACATGAAACCCTTTTATTTCTAAATTACTTTATGTGTAATGTCCCCCAGTGTTGCAGATATCATTACCTCAACGCCTCTGTTCCGAGCAAAGGCAATGTTGCGGTTGTTTCGGCACTTGATATTTCTTTTGGCTCTCAGGATATCTCTGAGGTCCGTGATATAATGCCTGTAAGTGTAAGTAAAGAAAGCCATTAAGTAAAGAAAGTTAACCCAGCGCTGTGACTATAACAACACGAGCGCTTTCCCACTATCACAGTAACACACGGACACCATTGTTTTTTTCATATAAGTGTCAAGAAAACGTCTCTCAGTCACATACCTGTAGCCCAATCAGGCACTGAGGTAGCCAGGATTTTCCAGCTTCACCAAAACTTAGAATTAATGGTGACATCTCCCCTCAGAGATCAAGAGACACTTACAGCTGATGGCACAGAGCACTGAGGTTGGCCTGGTGGGTAAGACAGACCAAGACCACAATATATATGGGTGGTCCACAAGCGCAAAGTCCTGTAAATAATGTATTGGGATCTCTTTGACTTCTATATCCTTTTGATGGACCTTCTCACACACAGAACGATAAAGACAGAAACATTGAATTACACCAAAGTCTGGACAAATACATCCACAGCAGTAGGGTTTTCCTCATTCAACTCCTCACCTACTGACTGTGGGATGCATGCACGTAAAGGTTTCTTTTAGCCTCCAAAATTGTACCACATTCCAGTTATTTGGTTCCCCTTAATAATATGGACTCACCTGGATTCAGAAAAATATGTTCATATAAAGGTATCTTTTTTAGCAGGTATGGATTTCTAATGATGAATGGCTCCAATCACATATGAGATAATCACTCAGATCAGCCGAATACAAGAAGATACTTGATTCCATATTGGCAATGTCCATAAAAACTAATTCCATAGGCAATGTTCAATCAAAAGTTTAAAAAAATGTACACTGCATGTGAGTTCCAACAGATGGACTAAACCTCACAGCTAAAGTTTGCTTAAAGCCAAACAAAATCATGTTGCACACAGGAAAAAAAAATATTCCGCAGTTTACACAGAATCAGTGGGTTTCCGCGATTGAGTCCTGATTTCTCACTGCTGAAAAAGGCTATGGAGTTGAATAGCCTTTCCCTGTGCCGCTGGGATTTTTGCCAGCAATTAGCCATGTGGTAAACCGTGCGGCTAATTGAATACCCAAGAGTCTCGTCCTTTGGCCCTCCTATCTTTCTAAAATCTCATCCTGTTTCTCCACCTCCCCCATGCTCTCACCTTCCTCACTGTCCTGTCCATCCCCAGGAGAGGCGAGGTTAC
This sequence comes from Pseudophryne corroboree, assembly GCF_028390025.1. NCBI lineage: Eukaryota > Metazoa > Chordata > Amphibia > Anura > Myobatrachidae > Pseudophryne > Pseudophryne corroboree. The sequence goes on from NC_086450.1 coordinate 419,242,896, forward strand.
AAATTGTGGCAAAGACACAGATAATGTTATTAATGGAAAACGATCTTTAATTATTATGCAATGTGGTATTCCAGCAGGTGGTACAACTTTGTATATACAGTACAATAGGATTCCATTAGGTGGTATAGCTGTGTATATTAAGTAAGATTAAAGCAGGTGGTATAGCTTTATATAGGGTGTCTATAATAAAAAACACCCTACTTATCAGAATGTCGTCAAATATTCTGTACGTTTTAAAAGTACAGAAAATATAGTGACATTCCGATTGGTAGTTCTTACTGTAGACTGCTTGGAGTTATAAAGAGTCTGTATACAATGTAAGATGGCAGCCGGTGGTATAGGCTTTGAACTGGATACATCACATGATGACAGCCGGTAGTATAGGCTTTGAACTGGATACATCACATGATGACAGCCGGTGATATAGGCTTTGTACTGGATACATCACATGATGACAGCCGGTGGTATAGGCTTTGAACTGGATACATCACATGATGACAGCCGGTGGTATAGGCTTTGAACTGGATACATCACATGATGACAGCCGGTGGTATAGGCTTTGTACTGGATACATCACATGATGACAGCCGATGGTATAGGCTTTGAACTGGATACATCACATGATGACAGCCGGTGGTATAGGCTTTGTACTGGATACATCACATGATGACAGCCGGTGGTATAGGCTTTGTACTGGATACATCACATGATGACAGCCGGTGGTATAGGCTTTGTACTGGATACATCACATGATGACAGCCGGTGGTATAGGCTTTGTACTGGATACATCACATGATGACAGCCGGTGGTATAGGCTTTGTACTGGATACATCACATGATGACAGCCGGTGGTATAGGCTTTTTACTGGATATATCACAAGATGACAGCCGGTGGTATAGGCTTTGTACTGGATACATCACATGACAGCCGGTGCTATAGGCTTTGAACTGGATACATCACATGACAGCCGGTGATATAGGCTTTGAACTGGATACATCACATGACAGCCGGTGATATAGGCTTTGAACTGGATACATCACATGATGACAGCCGGTGGTATAGGCTTTGTACTGGATACATCACATGATGACAGCCGGTGGTATAGGTTTTGTACTGGATACATCACATGATGACAGCCGGTGGTATTGGCTTTGTACTGGATACATCACATGATGACAGCCGGTGGTATAGGCTTTGTACTGGATACATGACATGATGACAGCCGGTGGTATAGGCTTTGAACTGGATACATCACAAGATGACAGCCGGTGGTATAGGCTTTGTACTGGATACATCACATGACAACCGGTGATATAGGCTTTGAACTGGATACATCACATGATGACAGCCGGTGGTATAGGCTTTGTACTGGATACATCACATGATGACAGCCGGTGGTATAGGCTTTGTACTGGATACATCACATGATGACAGCCGGTGGTATAGGCTTTGCATACAGCGTAGATTTACAGCAGATGTGTCAGTTTATGCTGGATCACTTTCCTCTACGCATCTTCTACCATGGGGCTTGTGCTCCTCCACGGCGTCTGTTCTTGTGTGGTCTAAATTAGAACATAAAAAAAGAACAATAATGGTGATAACCTCTACAAATGGATGATTGCTATTAGACAAATAATGAGAGAACATATATAAAGGCACAATCATCATTTTTATTATATTCTCATTAGGACTTTCTATGATAAGGAATTGTAGCCATCATTTTTTTTATCTACCTTAAAATTATACAGCATCAGATGGAAGTCACAGCTCGGCAGATGTGACGACACCAGGCAAGTGGTTACAGCCTTGACCACAGAACACTAAGGCCTGCACTCAGATACATGACAATTGTTGAAAGAAAAAAATAAAATAACTTAAAAATCTTATAAAAATAAACATTTGTGAATGTGACATGAAACCCTTTTATTTCTAAATTACTTTATGTGTAATGTCCCCCAGTGTTGCAGATATCATTACCTCAACGCCTCTGTTCCGAGCAAAGGCAATGTTGCGGTTGTTTCGGCACTTGATATTTCTTTTGGCTCTCAGGATATCTCTGAGGTCCGTGATATAATGCCTGTAAGTGTAAGTAAAGAAAGCCATTAAGTAAAGAAAGTTAACCCAGCGCTGTGACTATAACAACACGAGCGCTTTTCCACTATCACAGTAACACACGGACACCATTGTTTTTTTCATATAAGTGTCAAGAAAACGTCTCTCAGTCACATACCTGTAGCCCAATCAGGCACTGAGGTAGCCAGGATTTTCCAGCTTCACCAAAACTTAGAATTAATGGTGACATCTCCCCTCAGAGATCAAGAGACACTTACAGCTGATGGCACAGAGCACTGAGGTTGGCCTGGTGGGTAAGACAGCCCGAGACCACAATATATATGGGTGGTCCACAAGCGCAAAGTCCTGTAAATAATGTATTGGGATCTCTTTGACTTCTATATCCTTTTGATGGACCTTCTCACACACAGAACGATAAAGACAGAAACATTGAATTACACCAAAGTCTGGACAAATACATCCACAGCAGTAGGGTTTTCCTCATTCAACTCCTCACCTACTGACTGTGGGATGCATGCACGTAAAGGTTTCTTTTAGCCTCCAAAATTGTACCACATTCCAGTTATTTGGTTCCCCTTAATAATATGGACTCACCTGGATTCAGAAAAATATGTTCATATAAAGGTATCTTTTTAGCAGGTATGGATTTCTAATGATGAATGGCTCCAATCACATATGAGATAATCACTCAGATCAGCCGAATACAAGAAGATACTTTATTCCATATTGGCAATGTCCATAAAAACTAATTCCATAGGCAATGTTCAATCAAAAGTTTAAAAAAATGTACACTGCATGTGAGTTCCAACAGATGGACTAAACCTCACAGCTAAAGTTTGCTTAAAGCCAAACAAAATCATGTTGCACACAGGAAAAAAAAAATATTCCGCAGTTTACACAGAATCAGTGGGTTTCCGCGATTGAGTCCTGATTTCTCACTGCTGAAAAAGGCTATGGTGTTGAATAGCCTTTCCCTGTGCCGCTGGGATTTTTGCCAGCAATTAGCCATGTGGTAAACCATGCGGCTAATTGAATACCAAAGAGTCTCATCCTTTGGCCCTCCTATCTTTCTAAAATCTCATCCTGTTTCTCCACCTCCCCCATGCTCTCACCTTCCTCACTGTCCTGTCCATCCCCAGGAGAGGCGAGGTTACAAATTGTGGCAAAGACACAGATAATGTTATTAATGGAAAACGATCTTTAATTATTATGCAATGTGGTATTCCAGCAGGTGGTACAACTTTGTATATACAGTACAATAGGATTCCATTAGGTGGTATAGCTGTGTATATTAAGTAAGATTAAAGCAGGTGGTATAGCTTTATATAGGGTGTCTATAATAAAAAACACCCTACTTATCAGAATGTCGTCAAATATTCTGTACGTTATAAAAGTACAGAAAATATAGTGACATTCCGATTGGTAGTTCTTACCGTAGACTGCTTGGAGATATAAAGAGTCTTTATACAATGTAAGATGGCAGCCGGTGGTATAGGCTTTGAACTGGATACATCACATGATGACAGCCGGTGGTATAGGCTTTGAACTGGATACATCACATGATGACAGCCGGTAGTATAGGCTTTGAACTGGATACATCACATGATGACAGCCAGTGATATAGGCTTTGTACTGGATACATCACATGATGACAGCCGGTGGTATAGGCTTTGAACTGGATACATCACATGATGACAGCCGGTGGTATAGGCTTTGAACTGGATACATCACATGATGACAGCCGGTGGTATAGGCTTTGTACTGGATACATCACATGATGACAGCCGGTGGTATAGGCTTTGTACTGGATACATCACATGATGACAGCCGGTGGTATAGGCTTTGTACTGGATACATCACATGATGACAGCCGGTGGTATAGGCTTTGAACTGGATATATCACAAGATGACAGCCGGTGGTATAGGCTTTGTACTGGATACATCACATGACAGCCGGTGATATAGACTTTAAACTGGATACATCACATGACAGCCGGTGATATAGGCTTTAAACTGGATACATCACATGATGACAGCCGGTGGTATAGGCTTTGTACTGGATACATCACATGATGACAGCCGGTGGTATAGGTTTTGTACTGGATACATCACATGATGACAGCCGGTGGTATTGGCTTTGTACTGGATACATCACATGATGACAGCCGGTGGTATAGGCTTTGTACTGGATACATCACATGATGACAGCCGGTGGTATAGGCTTTGAACTGGATACATCACAAGATGACAGCCGGTGGTATAGGCTTTGTACTGGATACATCACATGACAACCGGTGATATAGGCTTTCAACTGGATACATCCCATGATGACAGCCGGTGGTATAGGCTTTATACTGGATACATCACATGATGACAGCCGGTGGTATAGGCTTTGTACTGGATACATCACAAGATGACAGCCGGTGGTATAGGCTTTGTACTGGATACATCACATGACAACCGGTGATATAGGCTTTCAACTGGATACATCCCATGATGACAGCCGGTGGTATAGGCTTTATACTGGATACATCACATGATGACAGCCGGTGGTATAGGCTTTGTACTGGATACATCACATGATGACAGCCGGTGGTATAGGCTTTGCATACAGCGTAGATTTACAGCAGATGTGTCAGTTTTTGCTGGATCGCTTTCCTCTACGCATCTTCTACCATGGGGCTTGTGCTCCTCCACGGCGTCTGTTCTTGTATGGTCTAAATTAGAACATAAAAAAAGAACAATAATGGTGATAACCTCTACAAATGGATGATTGCTATTAGACAAATAATGAGAGAACATATATAAAGGCACAATCATCATTTTTATTATATTCTCATTAGGACTTTCTATGATAAGGAATTGTAGCCATCATTTTTTTTATCTACCTTAAAATTATACAGCATCAGATGGAAGTCACAGCTCGGCAGATGTGACGACACCAGGCAAGTGGTTACAACCTTGACCACAGAACACTAAGGCCTGCACTCAGATACATGACAATTGTTGAAAGAAAAAAATAAAATAACTTAAAAATCTTATAAAAATAAACATTTCTGAATGTGACATGAAACCCTTTTATTTCTAAATTACTTTATGTGTAATGTCCCCCAGTGTTGCAGATATCATTACCTCAACGCCTCTGTTCCGAGCAAAGGCAATGTTGCGGTTGTTTCGGCACTTGATATTTCTTTTGGCTCTCAGGATATCTCTGAGGTCCGTGATATAATGCCTGTAAGTGTAAGTAAAGAAAGCCATTAAGTAAAGAAAGTTAACTCAGCGCTGTGACTATAACAACACGAGCGCTTTCCCACTATCACAGTAACACACGGACACCATTGTTTTTTTCATATAAGTGTCAAGAAAACGTCTCTCAGTCACATACCTGTAGCCCAATCAGGCACTGAGGTAGCCAGGATTTTCCAGCTTCACCAAAACTTAGAATTAATGGTGACATCTCCCCTCAGAGATCAAGAGACACTTACAGCTGATGGCACAGAGCACTGAGCTTGGCCTGGTGGGTAAGACAGCCCAAGACCACAATATATATGGGTGGTCCATAAGCGCAAAGTCCTGTAAATAATGTATTGGGATCTCTTTGACTTCTTTATCCTTTTGATGGACCTTCTCACACACAGAACGATAAAGACAGAAAACATTGAATTACACCAAAGTCTGGACAAATACATCCACAGCAGTAGGGTTTTCCTCATTCAACTCCTCACCTACTGACTGTGGGATGCATGCACGTAAAGGTTTCTTTTAGCCTCCAAAATTGTACCACATTCCAGTTATTTGGTTCCCCTTAATAATATGGACTCACCTGGATTCAGAAAAATATGTTCATATAAAGGTATCTTTTTAGCAGGTATGGATTTCTAATGATGAATGGCTCCAATCACATATGAGATAATCACTCAGATCAGCCGAATGCAAGAAGATACTTTATTCCATATTGGCAATGTCCATAAAAACTAATTCCATAGGCAATGTTCCATCAAAAGTTTAAAAAAATGTACACTGCATGTGAGTTCCAACAGATGGACTAAACCTCACAGTTAAAGTTTGCTTAATACCAAACAAAATCATGTTGCGCACAGGAAAAAAAAAAAAAGAATTTACTCACCGGTAATTCTATTTCTCGTAGTCCGTAGTGGATGCTGGGAACTCCGAAAGGACCATGGGGAATAGCGGGCTCCGAAGGAGGCTGGGCACTCTAGAAAGATTTATGACTACCTGGTGTGCACTGGCTCCTCCCACTATGACCCTCCTCCAAGCCTCAGTTAGGACACCGTGCCCGGACGAGCAGACATAATAAGGAAGGATTTAGAATCCCGGGTAAGACTCTTACCAGCCACACCAATCACACCGTACAACTCGTGATACTATATCCAGTTTGACAGTATGAAAACAACTGAGCCTCTCAACAGATGGCTCAACAATAACCCTTTAGTTAACAGTAACTATGTACAAGTATTGCAGACAATCCGCACTTGGGATGGGCGCCCAGCATCCACTACGGACTACGAGAAATAGAATTACCGGTGAGTAAATTCTTATTTTCTCTAACGTCCTAGTGGATGCTGGGAACTCCGAAAGGACCATGGGGATTATACCAAAGCTCCCAAACGGGCGGGAGAGTGCGGATGACTCTGTAGCACCGAATGAGAGAACTCCAGGTCCTCCTCAGCCAGGGTATCAAATTTGTAGAATTTTGCAAACGTGTTTGCCCCTGACCAAGTAGCTGCTCGGCAAAGTTGTAAAGCCGAGACCCCTCGGGCAGCCGTCCAAGATGAGCCCACCTTCCTTGTGGAATGGGCATTTACAGATTTTGGCTGTGGTATGCCTGCCACAGAATGTGCAAGCTGAATTGTACTACAAATCCAGCGAGCAATAGACTGCTTAGAAGCAGGAGCACCCAGCTTGTTGGGTGCATACAGGATAAACAACGAGTCAGTTTTCCTGACTCCAGCCGTCCTGGAAACATATATTTTCAGGGCCCTGACAACGTCTAGCAACTTGGAGTCCTCCAATTCACTAGTAGCCGCCGGCACCACAATAGGCTGGTTCAGGTGAAACGCTGACACCACCTTAGGGAGAAATTGGGGACGAGTCCTCAACTCTGCCCTATCCATATGGAAAATCAGATAAGGGCTTTTACATGATAAAGCCGCTAATTCTGACACTCGCCTGGCCGAAGCCAAGGCTAACAACATGACCACTTTCCACGTGAGATATTTCAGATCCACGGTTTTTAGTGGCTCAAACCAATGTGATTTTAAGAAACTCAACATCACGTTGAGATCCCAAGGTGCCACAGGAGGCACAAACGGGGGCTGAATATGCAGCACTCCTTTTACAAAAGTCTGAACTTCAGGGACTGAAGCTAGTTCTTTTTGAAAGAAAATCGACAGAGCCGAGATCTGTACTTTAATGGAGCCTAGTTTTAGGCCCATATCCACTCCTGCTTGCAGGAAATGCAGAAATCGACCTAGTTGAAATTCCTCTGTTGGGGCCTTATTGGCCTCGCACCATGCAACATATTTTCGCCATATGCGGTGATAATGCGTTGCCGTAACATCTTTCCTGGCCTTAATAAGCGTAGGAATGACTTCTTCCGGAATACCCTTTTCCTTTAGGATCCGGTGTTCAACCGCCATGCCGTCAAACGCAGCCGCGGTAAGTCTTGGAACAGACAGGGCCCCTGCTGTATCAGGTCCTGTCTGAGCGGTAGAGGCCACGGGTCCTCTGAGAGCATCTCTTGAAGTTCCGGGTACCACGCTCGTCTTGGCCAATCCGGAACCACGAGAATTGTGTTTACTCCTCGCTTTCTTATTATTCTCAATACCTTTGGAATGAGAGGCAGAGGAGGGAACACATAAACCGACTGGTACACCCACGGTGTCACTAGAGCGTCCACAGCTATCGCCTGAGGGTCCCTTGACCTGGCGCAATATCTTTTTAACTTTTTGTTGAGACGGGACGCCATCATGTCCACCTGTGGTTTTTCCCAACGGTTTACCAGCATCTGGAAGACTTCTGGGTGAAGTCCCCACTCTCCCGGGTGGAGGTCGTGTCTGCTGAGGAAGTCTGCTTCCCAGTTGTCCACTCCCGGAATGATCACTGCTGACAGTGCTAGTACATGATTCTCCGCCCATCGGAGAATTCTTGTGGCTTCTGCCATCGCCATCCTGCTTCTTGTGCCGCCCTGTCGATTTACATGGGCGACTGCCGTGATGTTGTCTGACTGGATCAGCACCGGCTGCTGTAGGAGCAGGGCTTTTGCTCGACTTAGGGCATTGTAGATGGCCCTTAGTTCCAGAATATTTATGTGAAGGGAAGTCTCCTGACTCGACCATAGTCCTTGGAAGTTTCTTCCCTGTATGACTGCCCCCCAGCCTCGAAGGCTGGCATCCGTGGTCACCAGGACCCAGTCCTGTATTCCGAACCTGCGGCCCTCTAGAAGATGGGCACTCTGCAGCCACCACAGTAGAGACACCCTGGTTCTTGGAGACAGGGTTATTAAGCGATGCATCTGAAGATGCGATCCGGACCACTGGTCCAACAGGTCCCACTGAAAGATTCTGGCATGGAACCTGCCGAAGGGAATTGCTTCGTAAGAAGCCACCATCTTCCCCAGGACCCGTGTGCAGGGATGCACTGATACCTGTTTTGGTTTCAGGAGGTCTCTGACTAGAGATGACAACTCCCTGGCTTTCTCCTCCGGGAGAAACACTTTCTTCTGGACTGTATCCAGAATCATACCCAGGAACAGTAGCCGTGTCGTCGGAACCAGCTGTGACTTTGGGATATTCAGAATCCAGCCGTGCTGGTGCAGCACCTCCTGAGATAGTGCTACTCCCACCAACAACTGTTCCTTGGACCTCGCTTTTATTAGGAGATCGTCCAAGTATGGGATAATTAAAACTCCCTTTCTTCGAAGGAGTATCATCATTTCCGCCGTAACCTTGGTAAATACCCTCGGTGACGTGGACAGTCCAAACGGCAGCGTCTGGAATTGGTAATGGCAATCCTGTACCACAAATCTGAGGTACTCCTGGTGAGAATGGTAAATGGGGACATGTAGGTAAGCATCCTTGATGTCCAGGGATACCATGTAATCCCCCTCGTCCAGGCTTGCAATAACCGCCCTGAGCGATTCCATCTTGAACTTGAATTTCTTTATGTACGTGTTCAAGGATTTCAAATTTAGAATGGGTCTCACCGAACCGTCCGGTTTCGGTACCACAAATAGTGTGGAATAATAACCCCGGCCTTGTTGAAGTAGGGGTACCTTGATTATCACCTGCTGGGAATACAGCTTGTGAATTGCCGCTAGCACCGCCTCCCTGTCTGAGGGAGCAATCGGCAAGGCAGATTTTAGGAACCGGTGGGGTGGGGACGCCTCGAATTCCAGCTTGTATCCCTGAGATACTATTTGCAGGATCCAGGGATCCACCTGTGAGCGAACCCATTGATCGCTGAAATTTTTGAGGCGACCCCCCACCGTACCAGGCTCCGCCTGTGGAGCCCCACCGTCATGCGGCGGACTTGGAAGAAGAAGCGGGGGAGGACTTTTGCTCCTGGGAACCTGCTGTTTGTTGCAGCCTTTTTCCCCTACCTCTGCCTCTGGACAGAAAAGACCCGCCTTTTCCACGCCTGTTTTTCTGGGTCCGAAAGGACTGAACCTGATAAAACGGCGCCTTCTTAGGCTGTGAGGGGACATGGGGTAAAAATGCTGACTTCCCAGACGTTGCTGTGGAAACTAGGTCCGAGAGACCATCCCCAAATAATTCCTCACCCTTATATGGTAACACTTCCATGTGCTTTTTTGAATCCGCATCTCCTGTCCACTGGCGAGTCCATAAGCCTCTCCTAGCAGAAATGGACAATGCACTTACTTTAGATGCCAGTCGGCAGATTTCCCTCTGTGCATCTCTCATATATAAGACTGAGTCTTTTATATGGTCTATGGTTAACAGGATCGTGTCTCTGTCTAATGTGTCAATATTTTCTGACAGTTTATCTGACCACGCAGCGGCAGCACTGTACATCCAAGCTGACGCAATAGCTGGCCTAAGTATAATGCCTGTGTGTGTATATACAGACTTCAGGATCGCCTCCTGCTTTCTATCAGCAGGTTCCTTGAGGGCGGCCGTATCTGGAGACGGTAGTGCCACCTTTTTAGACAAACGTGTGAGCGCTTTATCCACTCTAGGGGGTGTTTCCCAACGTGACCTATCCCCTGGCGGGAAAGGGAACGCCATTAGTACCTTCTTAGGAATTACCAATTTCTTCACACACTTCATTTAATTCATCTGATGGGGGAAAAACTACGGGTAGTTTTTTCTCTCCAAACATAATACCCTTTTTAGTGGTACCTGTAGTTATATCAGAAATAATGTGTAACACCTCTTTCATTGCCTCAATCATGCAGTGAATGGCCTTAGTGGGCATCAGGTTAGACTCATCGTCGTCGACACTGGTGTCAGTATCAGTGTCAACATCTGGGTCTGCTTGAGGTAGCGGGCGTTTTAGAGCCCCTGATGACCCATGCGACGCCTGGGTAGGCACGAGCTGAGAAGTCGGCTGTCCCACATTAGGCATGTCATCGATTTTTTTATATAGGGAGTCTATACGTGCACTCATTACTTTCCATAAGCCCATCCACTCAGGTGTCTGCCCCGCAGGGGGTGACATCCCTTCTAAAGGCATCTGCTCCGCCTCCACATCATTATCCTCATCAAACATGTCGACACAGCCGTACCGACACACCGCACACACACAAGGAATGCTCCGAATGAGGACAGGACCCACAAAAGCCCTTTGGGGGGACAGAGTGAGAGTATGCCAGCACACACCAGAGCGCTATATAATGCAGGGACTAACTGAGTTATGTCCCCTATAGCTGCTGTTTTATATAATATATATATTGCGCCTAAATTTAGTGCCCCCCTCTCTGTTTTTACCCTGTTCTGTAGTGTAGACTGCAGGGGAGAGCCAGGGAGCTTCCTTCCAGCGGATCTGTGAAGGAGAAATGGCGCCAGTGTGCTGCAGGAGATAGCTCCGCCCCTTTTCCGCTGCCTATTCTCCCACTTTTTTCCATATTCTGGCAGGGGTATTTTCCACATATATAGCCTCTGGGACTATATATTGTGGAGTTTTTGCAAGCCAAGGTGTTTTTATTGCTTCTCAGGGCGCCCCCCCCCCCAGCGCCCTGCACCCTCAGTGACCGGAGTATGAAGTGTGTATGAGGAGCAATGGCGCACAGCTGCAGTGCTGTGCGCTACCTTGGTGAAGACTGATGTCTTCTGCCGCCGTTTTTCCGGACCTCTTCTTGCTTCTGGCTCTGTAAGGGGGACGGCGGCGCGGCTCCGGGACCGAACACCAAGGACTGGGCCTGCGGTCGATCCCTCTGGAGCTAATGGTGTCCAGAAGCCTAAGAAGCCCAATCCGGCTGCAAGCAGGCGAGTTCGCTTCTTCTCCCCTTAGTCCCTCGCTGCAGTGAGCCTGTTGCCAGCAGGTCTCACTGAAAATAAAAAACCTAAATCTATACTTTCTTTCTAAGGGCTCAGGAGAGCCCCTAGTGTGCATCCAACCTCGGCCGGGCACGAAATCTAACTGAGGCTTGGAGGAGGGTCATAGTGGGAGGAGCCAGTGCACACCAGGTAGTCATAAATCTTTCTAGAGTGCCCAGCCTCCTTCGGAGCCCGCTATTCCCCATGGTCCTTTCGGAGTTCCCAGCATCCACTAGGACGTTAGAGAAATATTCTGCAGTTTACACAGAATCAGTGGGTTTCCGCGATTGAGTCCTGATTTCTCACTGCTGAAAAAGGCTATGTAGTTGAATAGCCTTTCCCTGTGCCGCTGGGATTTTTGCCAGCAATTAGCCATGTGGTAAACCATGCGGCTAATTGAATACCCAAGAGTCTCGTCCTTTGGCCCTCCTATCTTTCTAACATCTCAACCTGTTTCTCCATCTCCCCCATGCTCTCACCTTCCTCACTGTCCTGTCCACCCCCAGGAGAGGCGAGGTTACAAATTGTGGCAAAGACACAGATAATGTTATTAATGGAAAACAATCTTTAATTATTATGCAATGTGGTATTCCAGCAGGTGGTACAACTTTGTATATACAGTACAATAGGATTCCATTAGGTGGTATAGCTGTGTATATTAAGTAAGATTAAAGCAGGTGGTATAGCTTTATATAGAGTGTCTATAATAAAAAACAACCTACTTATCAGAATGTCGTCAAATATTCTGTACGTTTTAAAAGTACAGAAAATATAGTGACATTCAGATTGGTAGTTCTTACTGTAGACTGCTTGGAGTTATAAAGAGTCTGTATACAATGTAAGATGGCAGCCGGTGGTATAGGCTTTGAACTGGATACATCACATGATGACAGCCGGTAGTATAGGCTTTGAACTGGATACATCACATGATGACAGCCGGTGATATAGGCTTTGTACTGGATACATCACATGATGACAGCCGGTGGTATAGGCTTTGAACTGCATACATCACATGATGACAGCCGGTGGTATAGGCTTTGAACTGGATACATCACATGATGACAGCCGGTGGTATAGGCTTTGTACTGGATACATCACATGATGACAGCCGATGGTATAGGCTTTGAACTGGATACATCACATGATGACAGCCGGTGGTATAGGCTTTGAACTGGATACATCACATGATGACAGCCGATGGTATAGGCTTTGAACTGGATACATCACATGATGACAGCCGGTGGTATAGGCTTTGAACTGGATACATCACATGATGACAGCCGGTGGTATAGGCTTTGTACTGGATACATCACATGATGACAGCCGATGGTATAGGCTTTGTACTGGATACATCACATGATGACAGCCGGTGGTATAGGCTTTGTACTGGATACATCACATGATGACAGCCGGTGGTATAGGCTTTGTACTGGATACATCACATGATGACAGCCGGTGGTATAGGCTTTGAACTGGATATATCACAAGATGACAGCCGGTGGTATAGGCTTTGTACTGGATACATCACATGACAGCCGGTGATATAGGCTTTGAACTGGATACATCACATGACAGCCGGTGATATAGGCTTTGAACTGGATACATCACATGATGACAGCCGGTGGTATAGGCTTTGTACTGGATACATCACATGACGACAGCCGGTGGTATAGGCTTTGTACTGGATACATCACATGATGACAGCCGGTGGTATAGGCTTTGTACTGGATACATCACATGATGACAGCCGGTGGTATACGCTTTGTACTGGATACATCACATGATGACAGCCGGTGGTATAGGCTTTGAACTGGATACATCACAAGATGACAGCCGGTGGTATAGGCTTTGTACTGGATACATCACATGACAACCGGTGATATAGGCTTTGAACTGGATACATCACATGATGACAGCCGGTGGTATAGGCTTTGTACTGGATACATCACATGATGACAGCCGGTGGTATAGGCTTTGTACTGGATACATCACATGATGGCACCCGGTGGTATAGGCTTTGCATACAGCGTAGATTTACAGCAGATGTGTCAGTTTATGCTGGATCGCTTTCCTCTACGCATCTTCTACCATGGGGCTTGTGCTCCTCCACGGCGTCTGTTCTTGTATGGTCTAAATTAGAACATAAAAAAAGAACAATGATGGTGATAACCTCTACAAATGGATGATTGCTATTAGACAAATAATAAGAGAACATATATAAAGGCACAATCATCATTTTTATCATATTCTCATTAGGACTTTCTATGATAAGGAATTGTAGCCATCATTTTTTTATCTACCTTAAAATTATACAGCATCAGATGGAAGTCACAGCTCGGCAGATGTGATGACACCAGGCAAGTGGTTACAGCCTTGACCACAGAACACTAAGGCCTGCACTCAGATACATGACAATTGTTGAAAGAAAAAAATAAAATAACTTAAAAATCTTATAAAAATAAACATTTGTGAATGTGACATGAAACCCTTTTATTTCTAAATTACTTTATGTGTAATGTCCCCCAGTGTTGCAGATATCATTACCTCAACACCTCTGTTCCGAGCAAAGGCAATGTTGCGGTTGTTTCGGCACTTGATATTTCTTTTGGCTCTCAGGATATCTCTGAGGTCCGAGATATAATGCCTGTAAGTAAAGAAAGCCATTAAGTAAAGAAAGTTAACCCAGCGCTGTGACTATAACAACACTGTCACAACTGAGGGCCTGAGCTGACGGGAGGCAGCCTCAGTTGTAGGGGCTGAGATGTACCGGAACCTGGGAGGTTGTATCAGACCCCTGGACATGTAAGTAACATGAATAATAACTGCCCGAAGGCGTGACCACGACAACTTGGATAAAAGTCAATGATGTTTATTATGACAACTCCGCAACACAGCAGCAGTAAAAGAAAACGTAAAAGTCAGCAAAGAATAAATACAGTTCCTGGGTACTACAGAATGGCAGGAGCCACAGGGCACTGGTAGTGTGAGATAGTTCTTATGATCTTCTAGATGGAAAGTCCTTACCAGGCCCGACTGTAGCAATGGAGATAACCCAGGATTGTGCCAGCTGGTGTTCCAGGAAAAGCTGGGTTGCTGAAGATAAAACAGCTGCTGTGGATACTGGCTGGAACCAGACTGTTGTTAGCACGGAGTGGATACTGGCTGGAACCAGTTAAATAATAAATGAACTTGGGAGCGATGAAATATGAACTGAAATGTAGAACTTGAGAGCGGAGAAATAATAATACCGGTGGAGAGTGGTAAAATGTAGAAAGGACACCGGCCCTTTAAGGGAAGCTGTACTCTGCTGGAAGCTGAGCTGGAAGCTGGTAATGTTGTAGCTGGAAACAGATGAATCCACAACGGATTGGAGAGTCAGGCTACACCGCAGGTGGAATGCTGGTGCGGGTCTCTATGGTGGAAGTCTTGAAACAGGAGCTGGAACCTGGAAGACAATCACAGGAGAGAGACAAACAGGAACTAGGTTTGACAACCAAAGCACTGACGCCTTCCTTGCTCAGGCACAGTGTATTTATACCTGCAGCAAGGAAGGGATTGGCTAGGCAATTATGCAGATTATCAATACTGAGAACAGATTGGTGGAAATGATCAGCTGACAGAATCCAAGATGGCTGCGCCCATGCAGACACTTGGAGGGAAGTTTGGTTTGTAATCCATGTGGTAATGAAAACAGTAATGGCGGCGCCGGCCACCGGAGACAGGAGGCGCCAGGCTGACAGATGCACATCCAACCACGCGGACACAGCGGAGGCCGCGGCTGACGTAATCGCCACTCAGACACTCTGCATGCAGAAGTTCAGGGACGGCGGCGGAGGCCGCGGGAGACGCCATGCCAGGTGTAATATGGCGTTTACTGTGACAGCGTCCCAGAGTGACAGGAGAGAATACAGGAATGTACACATCAGGATAACAGATGGAATCCGGTCCTGGAGCGCTGAGCCAGCCTTAGGAGGCATCTGATGGGTAAGAAATGGCGTCCAGATACCCGGATCGTGACAGCACCCCCCCCCCTTTAGGAGTGGCCCCAGGACACTTCTTTGGCTTTTGAGGAAACTTGGAATGGAATCTCCGGACCAAGGCAGGAGCATGGACATCAGAAGCATTGGTCCATGAACGTTCCTCAGGACCATAACCTTTCCAGTCAATAAGATATTGTAGTTGACCGTAACGGTGACGTGAGTCCAGGATCTTGGCCACTTCATACTCAACGCCTCGTTGAGTTTGGACTTTCGGAGTTGGAGGAAGTGAGGAATGAAACCGATTCAAGATCAGCGGTTTCAACAGGGAAACATGGAATGTCCTGGGTATTTTTAAGAAGGGAGGCAACTGGAGTCTGTAAGCAACAGGATTGATGACTTGTTCAATCTTGAAAGGACCGATATAGCGAGGTGCAAACTTCATACTGGGAACTCTTAACCTCAAATTCTTCGTGGATAACCATACCCGATCACCCACCTTGAGAGCAGGAACTGCTCGACGCTTCTTATCCGCAAACTTCTTGTACCTGAACGATGCCTTGAGCAGAGCTGATCGTACGCTCTTCCAGATATTGGCAAACTGATGCAAGGTGATATCCACTGCGGGAACAGAAGTTGCTGGAAGCGGTTGGAACTCAGGGACTTTAGGGTGGAATCCAAAGTTAGTGAAGAATGGTGTTGAAGCAGATGAAGAATGATACTGGTTGTTATGACAGAACTCGGCCCAGGGAAGTAATTGAACCCAGTCATCTTGAGAGGAGGACACATAGATGCGGAGGAAGGCCTCCAAGTCCTGATTCACCCTCTCGG
This sequence comes from Pseudophryne corroboree, assembly GCF_028390025.1. Taxonomy (NCBI): domain Eukaryota; kingdom Metazoa; phylum Chordata; class Amphibia; order Anura; family Myobatrachidae; genus Pseudophryne; species Pseudophryne corroboree. The sequence goes on from NC_086450.1 coordinate 419,259,296, forward strand.
TTTGACCATTGGTCTGAGGATGGTAAGCCGTGGAAAACTTTAGCTTGACTTGGAGGACTTGACATAAACTTCGCCAGAATTTGGCTGTGAATTGAACTCCTCGATCTGAGATAATTTCTTCAGGAAGACCGTGGAGTCGGAAGATCTCTTGTATGAATACTTGAGCCAACTTGGAAGCTGACGGAAGACCGGTGAGAGGAATGAAGTGTGCCATCTTGGTGAACCGGTCAACTACCACCCAGATGGTATTGAACTTGTTGCACATGGGTAAGTCTGTAATGAAATCCATCGACAAGTGGGTCCATGGTCGACGGGGAACGGATAGTGGAACCAGTTGCCCCGCAGGCGACTGGCGGGATACTTTATGTTGGGCACACTTTGGGCAAGATGCAATAAACTCCAAGACGTCCTTTTTCAGAGTTGGCCACCAATAGGACCTAGAGATAAACTCCAGGGTTTTTTGGATACCTGTATGTCCGGCAAAACGGGAAGCATGGGCCCAATGCATGAGCTTCTTCCTTAGCATCGGCTTCACAAAACTTTTCCCTGATGGGGGCGTAGAGTCCATCCCTACCGTGGAGAATGCCAACGGATTTATAATAGGATGCTTGTCTGAAGACTCTGACTCATTTTCTTGCTCCCATGAGCGGGAAAGGGCATCGGCCTTGCGATTCTGAGAGCCCGGACAGAACTGGAGTTTAAAGTCGAACCTGGAAAAGAAAAGTGCCCATCTGGCCTGACGAGGGTTGAGACATTGTGCGCCCTTCAGGTATAAAAGGTTCTTGTGGTCTGTAAGTATGGTGATTGAATGAGAAGCTCCCTCCAACAGATACCTCCACTCTTCTAGAGCGAGCTTGATGGCTAGCAACTCCTGGTCGCCAATGGCATAGTTGCGCTCAGCTGGGGAGAATTTCCGGGAGAAGAAACTGCAAGGGTGTAAATGGCTATCTTTAGCCCTCTGAGATAACACCGCTCCTACTCCAACGGAGGAGGCATCCACCTCTAAGATGAAAGGAGAGTCGATGTCAGGCTGTTTCAGAACAGGCGCAGAGATGAACCTTTGTTTTAAAAGATGAAATGCTTGCATGGCTTCTTCAGACCACTTGGACGGGTTAGCACCCTTCTTAGTGAAAGCAGTAATAGGCGCCACAATGGTGGAAAAGTCTCGTATAAACTTTCGGTAATAGTTGGCGAACCCTAAGAACCTCTGGACCCCTTTGAGGGTTAAGGGTACCGGCCAATTTTGGATTGCTTGTAGTTTCTCAGGATCCATCTCTAGTCCGGAACCGGACACAATGTACCCTAGAAACGGAATGGACTTGACTTCAAAGACGCATTTTTCTAATTTGCAATAGAGATGATTGACACGGAGACGGGACAGAACCTCTTTAACCCAAAAACGATGTTCCTCTAAATCATTGGCAAAAATGAGGATATCGTCTAGATAGACCACGACATGACGGTATAGAATGTCTCTGAAGATCTCATTGACAAAATGCTGGAAGACAGCTGGAGCATTGCTCAATCCGAAGGGCATGACGAGGTACTCATAATGTCCGTCACGGGTGTTAAAGGCGGTCTTCCACTCGTCACCCTCACGGATCCGGATGAGATTGTATGCACCTCGCAAGTCCAGCTTTGTAAAGATGGTAGCTCCGCTAACTCTGTCAAAGAGCTCAGTAATCAGGGGTAAAGGATAACGGTTCTTGATGGTAATGTCGTTCAAACCTCTGTAGTCGATGCACGGCCGCAGACCACCATCTTTCTTTTTTACAAAAAAGAAGCCTGCGCCGGCTGGAGAAGAAGAAGGTCGAATGAACCCCTTTGCTAGGTTCTCTTTAATATATTCCTACATAGAATGCGTCTCAGGCAGAGACAACGGATAAGTTCGGCCTCGAGGTGGAACCTTCCCTGGAACGAGATCAATCGAACAGTCCCATTCTCTATGAGGAGGAAGGATATCAGCAGAAGCCTTACTGAACACATCCGTGAAATCTTGATATGGAGAAGGTGGAACATCAGACGACCTGGGGGAGGAAGAACAGACAGGCACTACTTTAAACAAACATGTCTCAGCACAGGAGGAACCCCATGCCAGGATTTGCGTAGTCGTCCAATCAATTGTAGGATTGTGAAGACGGAGCCATGGAAGGCCCAGGACCACAGGATGTGTGGCTCTTGGAATCACTAAAAGTGAAATAAGTTCGGAATGAAGAACTCCCACTCTCAGACGAACTGGTAGAGTCCTTAGAGCAATAACTGTATCAAAAATTTTACTGCCATCCACGGCAGTTAAGGAAAAGGAGGAAGGAAGTCTCTCGGTGGGTAGGGACCACCGTTTAACATAGGCTTCGGTAATAAAGTTCCCAGCTGCTCCGGAATCCAGGAGGGCAATGACGTTCTGATAACGTTGAGCAACTTGAAGCGAGACTGGGAGATTACAATCTTGAGGGGATGGAGAGGAGATCATTACTCCTAGCCGGCCCTCTCCTTGGCGAGCTAGGGTCTGGAGTCCCGGACGTTTGGGACAGGCATTAATGGTGTGAGACGGAGCTGCACAATAGAGACAGAGAGACTCGGAGAGACGTCTTCGGCGCTCAGCAGGAGTTAAACGGGAACGGCCAAGTTGCATGGGCTCATCTTTAGATGGTGACAGTTGACGAGGAGGAGGAGCAGAAGATTTTGGAGCAGATGATCTTCCACGCTCAGTTGCTCTCTCTCTGAAACGTAAATCAACTTTCGTGCAGAGTGAGATTAGCTCATCTAACTTAGAAGGTAAGTCTCTGGTAGCTAACTCATCTTTAATACGCTCAGATAAGCCATGCCAGAATGCAGCATACAGGGCCTCGTCGTTCCATGCCAGTTCGGATGCCAGGATCTGGAACTGTATCAGATATTGTCCTACAGTACGTGACCCCTGGCGTAAACGGAGAATCTCGGATGAAGCTGAGGTTACCCGGCCTGGCTCGTCGAAGATGCGTCTGAATGTTGACACGAAGGCAGTGTAGGAAGATAGCAGGGTGTCGGACCTCTCCCAAAACGGTGATGCCCAATCAAGGGCTGAGCCACTGAGAAGAGAAATAATGTAGGCAATTTTTGTACGGTCACTGGGAAAATTGCCAGGTTGTAGCTCAAACTGAATCTCACACTGGTTGAGAAATCCCCTGCAGAATCTTGGAGATCCGTCAAATTTTGCTGGCGTTGGAAGATGAAGACGTGGAGCAGAAATGGGTAAGGTGGGTGGGGTTATAGCTGGAGTCACTGTGGTTGACGCACCAGACGCGCCTGATCCACGGAGAGTTGTCTGAATCCCATCCAGCCGAGTAGAGAGATCCTGGAGACAGCGGATGATGTGGCCCTGTGCAGCCTCCTGATGTTCTAGTCGGGCTGCCAGTTCTTGCATCGGCCTGGCCGCTTGATCCTGGTCTCCGGCTGGATTCATTAGGTCAGTGCTTACTGTCACAACTGAGGGCCTGAGCTGACGGGAGGCAGCCTCAGTTGTAGGGGCTGAGATGTACCGGAACCTGGGAGGTTGTATCAGACCCCTGGACATGTAAGTAACATGAATAATAACTGCCCGAAGGCGTGACCACGACAACTTGGATAAAAGTCAATGATGTTTATTATGACAACTCCGCAACACAGCAGCAGTAAAAGAAAACGTAAAAGTCAGCAAAGAATAAATACAGTTCCTGGGTACTACAGGATGGCAGGAGCCACAGGGCACTGGTAGTGTGAGATAGTTCTTATGATCTTCTAGATGGAAAGTCCTTACCAGGCCCGACTGTAGCAATGGAGATAACCCAGGATTGTGCCAGCTGGTGTTCCAGGAAAAGCTGGGTTGCTGAAGATAAAACAGCTGCTGTGGATACTGGCTGGAACCAGACTGTTGTTAGCACGGAGTGGATACTGGCTGGAACCAGTTAAATAATAAATGAACTTGGGAGCGATGAAATATGAACTGAAATGTAGAACTTGAGAGCGGAGAAATAATAATACCGGTGGAGAGTGGTAAAATGTAGAAAGGACACCGGCCCTTTAAGGGAAGCTGTACTCTGCTGGAAGCTGAGCTGGAAGCAGGTAATGTTGTAGCTGGAAACAGATGAATCCACAATGGATTGGAGAGTCAGGCTACACCGCAGGTGGAATGCTGGTGCGGGTCTCTATGGTGGAAGTCTTGAAACAGGAGCTGGAACCTGGAAGACAATCACAGGAGAGAGACAAACAGGAACTAGGTTTGACAACCAAAGCACTGACGCCTTCCTTGCTCAGGCACAGTGTATTTATACCTGCAGCAAGGAAGGGATTGGCTAGGCAATTATGCAGATTATCAATACTGAGAACAGATTGGTGGAAATGATCAGCTGACAGAATCCAAGATGGCTGCGCCCATGCAGACACTTGGAGGGAAGTTTGGTTTGTAATCCATGTGGTAATGAAAACAGTAATGGCGGCGCCGGCCACCGGAGACAGGAGGCGCCAGGCTGACAGATGCACATCCAACCACGCGGACACAGCGGAGGCCGCGGCTGACGTAATCGCCACTCAGACACTCTGCATGCAGAAGTTCAGGGACGGCGGCGGAGGCCGCGGGAGACGCCATGCCAGGTGTAATATGGCGTTTACTGTGACAGCGTCCCAGAGTGACAGGAGAGAATACAGGAATGTACACATCAGGATAACAGATGGAATCCGGTCCTGGAGCGCTGAGCCAGCCTTAGGAGGCATCTGATGGGTAAGAAATGGCGTCCAGATACCCGGATCGTGACAAACACGAGCGCTTTCCCACTATCACAGTAACACACGGACACCGTTGTTTTTTTCATACAAGACAAGTGACAAGAAAACGTCTCTCAGTCACATACCTGTAGCCCAATCAGGCACTGAGGTAGCCAGGATTTTCCAGCTTCGCCAAAACATAGAATTAATGGTGACATCTCCCCTCAGAGATCAAGAGACACTTACAGCTGATGGCACAGAGCACTGAGGTTGGCCTGGTCGGTAAGACAGCCCAAGACCCTATTCAGACAGTTTAGGTCAGTGCTCTCTTGTGTTTGCCAGGTAAATGTATGGGGATTGTCATGCGACCACTGTGTATGCAAATATCCTGTTTCTAGTAATAAAGTTATGTAATTATACTCTTAGTTGTCCTGGCATACTTTTATAATGAACCAAAATACATTTACTATTCAGCCAGCTTACCCATTATTGCAGCGCCTGCGGTGTGCGTTGAGAAGCTCCCTCAGGTCCTGAGGGGCGGCACAGCTTCTGAGGTTCTGCAAAGCAAAATATGGATATTAGCTATTCTGTTTGTACAGATAAAACAGACTAGACTAACACAAGCACAACGGGTTCCTATGGGAGAAGAAAGCAGGAAGACAAGATATATGAAGTATCAGAACTACACAGGAATATCACACTTTAGCATCTGGACAATGAGGGATTATTATAGGCCTATATGTGGCCTGGATTAGAATATTCCCAACAGCCATTACCTGGATCAGTAAATTATGGGGGATGGGGAGGCAGTGAGAACAGACTCTGGGCAGTCCTGACAGGATAACAGTCTCTGTAGTCCCTGTGTGGCCAGGGAAGAGATGATAAGATGCAGCTTCCCTGAACCCCCCTGAGCTTGGGATGCAGGCAGACTGTCTTCCTGCAGTTGCAGGTGAGTGATACTTCTAAGCACAACCTTCTATACATGGCCGGGAGGTGGATCCTGGGGGAAAAATGATGGGGCGGTGTTTCTGCAGGAGCGGAGAAGCTGACTGGGTCTGCCAAAACCGGCGGCAGACAGAAGATTACCGTGCATCAGCCACCGGTGGGAGTTTCTGACACTGTTGCGTCAGATGGAAGTCACAGCTCGGCAGATGTGACGACACCAGGAAAGTGGTTACAGCCATGACAACAAAACACTAAGACCTTGTCAAAGTCAAAAAAAATTACATAAAGAGAACATACAAACTACACACATATACGTCGCTATATTTGCAAATATGCGCAGCGAGCACAGCAATATATGGTAACACACGCATTTACACGGACATGCCACAGAGATGGATTCGACACTTATTTCATGCAGTACATAATTATAATAATATCAAGCGCCAGACATCATGATGATTTAGAATTGTATATGATGGAGTGGTATCATAATATGTGTATTATTTGAACGAAACAAGATAGACCGGTCATGTTTACTATTGAAGCAACCAGATTGATGTGTAGATTCATTTGATACTTGTTATTAAGTTGTAGGACATTGCAACACGGAATTATGATTAAATGTATAAAAGCTAAAATCACTTTTATTAGAACAATAGATATTCCAAACAGGACAGTGGACAGGAAGCTCAGGCCAGCCCCTTTGGACGTCCCCATGGCTGAACCTGTTCAGCATATACAAAGGAACTGGTGACTCATCGTGAATCCTTCCCCAAGAAACTAGATAACACATTGATCACAAAGGAGCTCAGTTTTGCTTTTTGGTCTCAGAGGATGATGGACTTGCTGCCAGTTCAGTTCCTGTATTTATTTACAGAGAGAGGGAGAAATAAGATGCATTGGAGGGAATGGTAATTGTATCGCTGGCCTGTAACTGTATGTAACTGTATGTAACTTTATGTATTAACTGCTTACTGTGTGAGTTGTAATCATGTAACTATAGGTATACTGTACTTTGTAATATATATTGAATCCATATCCTTTTAATAACAAATATATACATCAATGAGCTTTGGAACTCAGATAATGTGTGGGTGTATTGTTTTCTCTTATGGGATGCAGTGTTTTGCGATGTATAGCGCACATTCATGGGATATGGTAATAAGAGATGCAGGCATTTACAATATATATTAGAGCGGGCATTTTAAATATTTGTGAGAAATCAATTTGTCATTCATAGATGGGGGCTGGTCCGGGATATCACGTTCTTAATGATGCACTGTACAGTATAAATGCGACGCTGTGGTCGATCAGCTTGTGATGGACGCATCCTAAAAGCTGAGAAAATCATATCCGTGTGTATTGTTGTGTTATTAGTAAGACGCTGATATGAAATTCAAGGGACAATGCGTTTCTCATAATATTTAAGATGCTAAAACTTATTTTTATTGTTGCAAAACAAGGTTCAAATAAGTCATATTGTGTTTGATTCAGATTGGATTGTTTATCTGTTAAGTAGGTTTAAAAGTTGCTGCATAGCCTTGATATAGTTTTTTTAAACTCAGGCCTAAAATAACTTCTGGTGCTTGTATGGTGTGTGATTTCTTTGTGACAAAGGAAGCCGCATGGTCTGTCCTCCATTTTGGACTAACCACATGGCCTGTCCACCATTTTGTGTAACCCTCATGGATGTGGAAGGGGGAGGAGCAGCGGCCATATTGGGAAGGTCATTTTCTAAATGGCTGATTTTCACTGCTCACAATAATCAGCTTTCCTTGGTCACATCAAACACCATTTATGAGTTACCAATGCATTTATTTAACCCATGCCATAGTCAATTACAAATAGTTTCAGCTGGGCCTAGTGAGAGTTAATAGATGAATACTTGATGTAAGAATTACACACAGATATAAACAAAGTTTTTTTCTTTTTCCTCCAGGATTAGTTAAATCTGCTTGCTAGTTTAGGATAGCTATTGAAATGTTAATTAACCTGTCCCACTACCCTCTTGAACAGGCATATGAACCTCTGATATGCAAATTAGAAGCACTGAATGGGTAAGGTGTCTCATAGGAGACCAATGAATGGTATATTATATATAATATTATTATAATTATGTGTGTGTTTATATCAGTGTATGTTCTGCAGGATAGCTATCCAATCTGAATCATATCATTTAAATTATTGATTATTGCTAGAGTCATTATAGATCTGTGTGAAACCGGATACATTTATTGCTAGTTAAAACTAAAATAACAGTGTTTAAGGAAGTAAGTATAAAGACACAAAACGCAGTTCTGGCCCAGTCGTAATAGGGTTAAACGGAACAAGTGTGTGTTGTGTTTAGTGGGCAATAGTAGTTTTTATTGCTCACATTTATCGAAGTTGTGTGAGTTGTTTTATTGCGTACTGATAGAGTCCGTTATCTACCTTTTAACATTAGCTATATACTAATACCGTGTAGCCGTAATGGCCGCTAAACCTCGTGCACGTGCTACGCACTCCGTACGCTATTTGCGTATGAAGACCTCACACGTGGTGCGCAAGTAACGTACACACACACTGCGCTGGGTGTATGGAATATACACAGCGAGCGTACACACAGACAGTACTTTTATAAACTTTAAGCACAGAGCCTGATTATACTGTAAGTCTTAGTATTGAGATACTGCAATTATATACCACTGGTTAACCTGGATATTTAAGCAAGCTGTTTGAGTGATTGAGATACTCAGAAACCCTTTGTACTAGCTAGAGAACACAGACACCTTGCTGAGGTTCCAACACCTTTACTAACGAGATTTAGCTATGTAAAAAGGGAAAAATACAGTTTACAGCTTATACACTACAGCACTAACATGAAACACCTAAGCAGGATAACTGGACATAAATATATACAATAGCGTCTTAATCCTAAACAATAACAGAGGGAGAGAGAGAGAGTATGGCAAGAGAATAAGTTGGTTATGGAGAAATTACACACGTGGGGAATGATCGCTAGCGCAGTCCTGGTACCAGCTCTCTAGTTAGTCAATGATGAAAACCTTTTGTGGAGAGTAGACTGAGCTGGTCCAGCCTGGCTGTTTCTTATATACACAACATACAGTACACTACAAAGGGCCCTACAATCTCATTGTTCATTGGACACAGGAATCTGTCTTCACATTATAACAAAAGGTCATAGGTTTGTTTGAACAGGTGGGCTGTGACTATTCCAGACTGCTCAGGTGGGAGGGAATCTCAGGTTTCCCCCCACATGTGTAATAAAACAGCAAATACTTTTAAAGTCCATAAACTTCTTTTAAACATAACTATTCGCTGGAGCGACCGATCTCTTCCTAACCAACACCGGAATGTTTCTAATAAAATACTCTTCGGTTAGGTACTAAACACCACTGTTCAGACCCTGTCTGACCCTTCGTATCATGCAAAGAGGAATTCCTTTGTTCATGAACCAGTTACACTAAACATACTTACAGATATTATTAAAGGGACCATAACCTATAAAATATACTATTTGGATTAACTATGTAACGATCGAGTCACCCGCCAGATGCACACAAACTCTACCGTAAATGCACATACCACGCGCCTGAGCGCACGACCGTGGAGGCGCCGTCACGCAACTGTGAATATGCGCACGCACGGGAGAGAATGTGCACGTGCAGCGGGCAAGCGCATGGGGTTAGTACAAGGCATCATAGGTCGCTATATTTTTCGACTTTGACAGTCCACCCTTTGGCAGTCACCAATAACTGCCACTTCCTAAACAGTTCAAACAGAAAAATATATGTCATCATGTAAATACCTTTTTTATGATTGGGTAAAGGGAGGAGAGGAGAAGGTGGGAAAGGTATGACCTATTGAGATAGTAGAAGCATGTGTGTATGAATCCATGTCTGAGGGGTCATGTATCATCGTGCCGTACGTGTTTTAAATCAAGCTTCGAGGTATTGCGAAGTATACATTTGAATCCTTCTTATCCCGTATTACGGGTCTGTGGATGGGCTGTCAAACTCTACCGAGCTCTTTTCGGCTTCTGGTTGCAACAAATGGGGGAGCACATTTAGTTGATGATACATGAAAGGGGGGGAACATGTGAATGCTAATATGTGAGAATCACCTGTCGACTATGTGAGATACTACCTGGAGGTTGTAGAGATGATGATAAGAAACAATCGTTATAAATGCAGTCGTAAACTATGTGAGTTTAAATAAACAGTCGCCGATTGAGGTCTTGTCTGATGTCTTGTCTTGATGTACATGTTGTCTGATGTCTCTCGGTGCTTTTGTTGTAAATAGCGAGCAAAAGCTGTTCCTGTGTCCATAAAATTACAGTCTCTAAAGTATTGGGCTTTCGTAAAAAGTTAAAGTCACTAGGGATATTGGGGGTCTGTGACATAGTTCATCAATGGTCTGTATAAAAGAGGTTGTCAAATTCTTCTTCCAAGCGGATGTCTTTGTACCTTGGAGGAAAACAAAGGAGAAACGGGTGAAAGAAACGAACCGTGGAATCACATTTTCATCACAACATTGTCTCTATCGTTGGGTCATAAATCAAATTAGTTGTTGTTATTACAGTGTCTTCGCTCCTTAGACTCATCACCCTGGTATTACCTTTACACTTCGTTAAAGTCCGAATGCATCTAAATATCAGACCAACCAATATGACGACTCCCAGAATACACAAGAGAAATTTCCCTACATCCATTATAATACCTTGGGCCCATTCTCCTAAACCAGAGAACCAATTTCGTGGGTTCAACCATGACACCCAACTGGTCAGCTCATTACCCACAGAAGCGAGTGTGAGATTGTGTTTCCTTCGAAACTCCCACTTCAATTGCAAAATGTCATCCATCTTTTGGTCTATGACCTCGGCCGGGTCCTCAGTGCTGTTTGTAATATACGTGCAGCACTTTACTCCATATTGAGTTGCTAGGGTAACACAACACCCGCCTGTCACTGCCGTGAGATAATTGAGAATCATCCTATGCTGAACCAGCTCTGTTTTGTAGGCTTGTAACTCTTTCCCAGTGTACCTGAACGTGTCGTCATACATTTCGGTGATATTGTCTAACAAGTTTGCTAGCGCAGATATATATCTATAATTTATCACTCCTCTGGCGGTACGAGTGATATCTAACGCGAGTAGGAATTGAATCCCGGTGGATTCATGGATCAGATCAGAGGCCGGATGCTCTGTCCTCTCAATCAGGTGCCGTTTAACAACGTGCTCGTAATGAGTGTGAGTATAAGGAGCTTGGGCACCGCGGTGAATGTCTTTAATTTTGTTATGGGATACAGTAATTACTTCAGGCAGTACTTTTCCAATGTAACACAATCCCTCTGAGTTTGGGGCAAGCCACTTATACGCCTTTCTCCCGCATATGAAATATGCATCATCTGGGAGAACATATGGGACGGAGTATGACATAACCATGTTACAAACTTTCCATGTGAAATCTCCTAACCCTAACTCTCCCATCTGTCTAGTACACATATCCGGTTGTACGATATGTGCACAGTATCCTGGTGATACTTCTCCAACTCGCATGGTCCTACTTCCTAGAGTGTACCTATACCGGAAATATCTTCCACTGTTGGCTATCTGGCGTATAAGCTCTGTGACTATGGGCATTCTATTGGCTCTATATGAAAATGTCATGGTTTGATTACTCCATGACACTTCCCAATTTCCCCGCTTTCGGGGATTGGAAATGTTAAAGCATACTAAGGACTTATCCACATGATATTGGTGGAGCTTCAAACTAGGAGGACTAGAGATATTAAACCTCTTGTCCACCGGCCTCCCACCACTTAACTCAAGTACCTCTCCTACAGTTAAAGGGAATGGTACTAGTCCTGATTTGCTATGACCTTGAGGTACTTGAGAGCATACCCAACAGTCTGTCTGGTTTAACACTTTACCCACTAAAGAGTGATAGTCACCCAATGGATGCCGGTCTATGTGGACATTAAAACTGGACTGACATTTCTTGATGCACCCATCCTCAACTATATTGTCACAATGCCTACAGATGCAGTTCTCTTCAGCTAACAATTCTTCACAATTCCTTCTATTGTCAATGCTACCAGATCGTTTTCTGATACTCGCCTTTACTCTGTGATTATGTTGCTCTTGGAAAACTACGCCTCCATCCTGGTCATCAGAACCCATTCCAGATCCTTTCTCGACCTCCATGGTACTCTCACCGAAACAGACTGCTCTGGTCAACAACAGGGTCAACAGGAAAATCCGGATCACAGTCTCTTGGGGCAAGTCCATCTTAGAGGAGTAGAAAGAGAAATTTGTAATGGGGGTACAAAAAAAATAACTTGAGGGGAAAGAAAAATGTTACAATGCTTTTGTCCTCTAGTCTTGTTGTTCTTCTTGCTCTGTTGTCATCTCAAAGGTGCTGCAGGGACATGCAGTCAGGGGAGGCAGGGGAGGCAGTGCCTCCCCTGTCATAATCATTAAAATAATATAAAGAAAATACTTATGACACATATACTGTGTCATAAGTATATGATTTAGGCTTTATATTATTTGAATGATTCTTTTAGTTTAAAATAATCATTTTAAGTCAGTTTAGGAGGCACCGCTGTCGGTGCCTCCCGCTGTCATCGCAACGGCAGGAAGCGGGTAGGCGGTACTAAGAATTGGGCAGTAAAAGCCCATGAAAAAATACACGTGAAGCGGCACTTTGTGGAAGTGCCGCTTTGACAGAGGAGTGTCAGGGGCGTGCTTTCAACCCATAGCACGCCCCTGTAGCAGTGAGCAGCAGCGGTGGAGCGGGCGGCTGGCGGCTGGCCCTGTCAGGCCGGAGTCAGCAGCGCGGGAGGAGATCTGTCCGGGAGCCTAACCCTCTGTACCGCCGGTGGAAGGAGTGTGAGACGCGCCTTCCCCTTGTCCCGCCACTGCCGTCGTCCCCGAGTCCCGCTGTGCCTACTCAGCGCCTGAGACCATCATCGCGCAGCCGAGGAGAGTGTCTGGACCGTGGCCCCCCAAGGCGAGCAACACACACACACACACACAAAAAAAAAAGCTGCCGTTATGTGTAAAAAAGGGGGACTGTCTGCCGTTATGTGTAAAATAGGGGGACTGTCTGCCGTAATGTGTAAAAAGGGGGACTGTCTGCCGTTATGTGTAAAAAAAGGGGACTGTCTGCCGTTATGTGTAAAAAAAGGGGACTGTCTGCCGTTATGTGTAAAATAGGGGGACTGTCTGCCGTTATGTGTAAAAAAAGTGGACTGTCTGCCGTTATGTGTAAAATAGGGGGACTGTCTGACGTTATGTGTAAAAAAAGGGGACTGTCTGCCTTATGTGTAAAATAGGGGGACTGTCTGCCGTTATGTGTAAAAAAAAAGGGTAATGTCTGCCGTTATGTGTAAAAAAAGGGGACTGTCTGCCGTAATGTGTAAAAAAAGGGGACTGTCTGCCGTTATGTGTAAAAAAAGGGTACTGTCTGCCGTTATGTGTAAAAAAAAGGGGACTGTCTGCCGTTATGTGTAAAAAAAAGGGTACTGTCTGCCGTTATGTGTAAAAAAGGGTACTGTCTGCCGTTATGTGTAAAAAGAGGGGACTGTCTGCCGTAATGTGTAAAAAAGGGTACTGTCTGCCGTTATGTGTAAAAAAAAGGGTACTGTCTGCCGTTATGTGTAAAAAAAAAGGGTACTGTCTGCCGTTATGTGTAAAAAAAGGGTACTGTCTGCCGTTATGTGTAAAAAAAAGGGTACTGTCTGCCGTTATGTGTAAAAAAAGGGTACTGTCTGCCGTTATGTGTAAAAAAAAGGGGGACTGTCTGCCGTAATGTGTAAAAAAGGGGGACTGTCTGCCGTCATGAGTAAAAGAGGGGGACGCTGTCTGCCGTAATGTGTAAAAAAGGGGGACTGTCTGCCGTCATGAGTAAAAGAGGGGGACGCTGTCTGACGTAATGTCTAAAAAAAGGGGGACTGTCTGCCGTAATGTGTAAAAAGGGGACGCTGTCTGCCGTCATGTGTAAAAAGGAGACGCTGTCTGCCGTAATGTGTAAAAAGGGGTACCTAACTCTGATCCCAAATCCCCCAACTATTTCAAATCAAGGGCTACCTAAAACACATATCTTCAAAAAATATATAATGTTTAAATAAAAAAATAGAAGTAGACAGGCACTGTCAGCCTACTTCCATGACATCACAAGTGGCGATGCCGGACTTTTCGGATCATTATGGCTGCAGTGCCTCACCAGCCAATGACCTCACCGCACGCCACTGAGGTGCTGTCTCTCAGTCTTCCAAACGAACATTCTGGTGATACAATATTCCTTCCAAATCTGCGATCTTTCTGTAAGGAGCAAAAATCTTGCATTACCATTTGTCTAACTGATGTGTGACATACCATCTGTAAAGCATGAGAACATGAGAGAGAAGAGGAAAAAAAAAAAACGAGAGAGAGAACAATTCATATATATGTTACATAAAACAACAAACAGGAAAAAAACATTGTCATATCTTCCGTTCACCATCAGGCTGTCACACCAACACATCCATTGGTATCTTTGCGCAGTCTCCCCCACCAGTATTTCCACACTCCACCCTTTTGTGCCTGGCCAGGACACACCGATGTCGGTAGGTCACACTGGGGTTAGGTAGACTTCTGCAAAGACCAAGTAGCTATGTGATGTTTGAGTTCTGCCGATGAACGTCAGAGATGGGGAAAAAGAAACATTTACAGATAAATTACAAAGTTTACCCGGCCGTCCCTGTGTCTTCAAGGAATGACCTCCCAATTTCATTGACTGTAACCTCAGGCTTACTATCAGTCCTAATGATCACCTTTCCTGACTGCATATTACAAGTGCGGCCCAAACTTCTTCCTATATGATCCCTGATTACAATTTTGTGTGTCATAACTCTGCTCGTGTTTTTTTTTCTAGGGGGTTGATATACCTTCTGTGGATCTTTAAACCTACAACTACGTGCAAAATGACCTTCCTTCTGGCAATTATAACACCTTATCACCTTTGACTTACCCACAGGGATCTGAGGCTTCTTACCTCCTTGTGCTTCCCTGTGCTTGCTGATGTTTTGCTCATGCCCAACAGCGGACTTTCTTAATGCAGCCACCGAGATATTTCTCCAGTTTGGGTTGGTGGTCTGTACCCTTGTTCTCAACACTTCCTTTAAACCATTCATTAATACCTTAACCGCTATCTCTCTATGCTGTGCATTTCTCTCAATGTCCGTAATCCCAGTGTCTCTAGCCATTACTTGCAGTGCTCGATTGAAATAATTAGAAGTACTTTCCCCTTCTTTTTGTCTTATGGAGAAGATTTTGTTCCACTCGACAATGGCTGGGAAATATACTCCTAACTGTCGGTTGATCTGCTTAATACATTCCTGATTGTGTTCCTCCGTACGAAGTACTTCTGTGTCTAATTTACAATCAGCAATAATTTTTGCAGGGTCAACGCTGGAGGGCAAACATGCCCTCAGCACTGTCCGCCAATCTTTGTTGGTGGGTTCTGTGGAGTTTCCTAGTTCTTTAATAAACCTCTGACATGCAACTAGATCTTTCCTAGGATCAGGGAATTCAGATATAATTGCTCTCAATTCCATCCGGGACCAGGGACGGCGCATTGCACTATCCCTGGCGGGAATGATTCCCTGAGCGTCAGTCTTCCCATAGGGGACTGTGATCACCCTGACAGGATTAAATTCAACTACATCATCTTGTGTTGGCTCTACAATATGAGGTACATTTGTTTGTGCGTGATATATAACACCGTACGTACCTGTGGACACGACCTCACCTGACCCTCCGTTAGGGTGTTTGATTACTGCCTTTACCGATTTGGTCGCGTCCACCTGGATGTCTTGTATGATGGCTGCTGGAAAAGGTGCCGACATCGTGCTGGGCTCACTTTCTTGCTGGTAATCCTGAGGGAAGTTTAACATGGGGTGCAACTTGCACGGGTTAACAGTTGTACATTTAACAGTTTTACTTTTATCATTGTTACATTTGTTACAATTATTCTTATCATCAATAATACAGTTGCTAAGTGCATGTTTATCATACCCCAGTGTGCCATTCTCTGTAACCACTTTCTCTCTTGTTGCCATATTTTTCTTACCAGAGTGAGAGTCAGCTGTGTAAGCTAATCCTCCTTGTCTCTCACCTTCCCGTTGCCATAACTGTAAACAATCATAATATTTGATCCGTCTCTTTGCAGATTTAATGAGACATATCCTTCTCCTTAGATTTTGTAACACCTTGGGGCTAAAACTGCCTACCCGTGGGAACTTTTCCCCGTCATGCACAGTCATTCTTTCCCATTCATCGCACAAAACCTCTGTGTGTGAACCGTATTTCTCACACATGATATACCTTGCCGACCCTATTGGCCGGTTTACTAAATCAACCTGAACCAGGGTTGATCGCCCCCTACCTGAACAACTGGCCCCCATCTTTGCAGGTGTTGCTTTCACTACCTCTGACCTTCAAATCAGGGTCTTCAGCGAACCCTTACAAAAACCAAGATGTCCGGGGTAGGCCGACGGAGAAAGTTCAACCGAGTGCTTTCACACACTTCTCGCCCACGTTGGCCAGTACTTCAATCACTGACTCAGAGCTGCTGTACCCAACCTAGGGCCCCTATGAACCTTTATTTACTGGGGCGTTGTGGGAGTAGGTTACCCGTCCCCAGCAAGTATCGGTTGTTACAGAATTCCTGAGTGACCAGCGAACCTCCCTTAAAATAAAAAAAATTACACAAATCACGTTAGAATGTACAAATAGCGTTTATGACCCCTCTAGCGTACGCAAATGGTACTGGGTCAAGTTACAAACTAATGCACACAATTACATGCGGTACAATCGTACTGCACATAAGCAACTAATCTTATGTGCGGAACGACCAGTGGAATCGAAAATCACGGCTGCGAATTCCTTCAGCCAGAGCGTAATGGCCGATATGGGTACCGCACCAACCCTCCTGTGGTTGTGCTTCTTGACTCTATCTATAGCGGACTTCGAAGTCTGCTGTACCTAGACCTCCTGGTCTGTCTCTGGACCTCCTGGTCCGTGACCTCCTGGTCTGTGTCTACAGTAGACCTCCTAATCTGCTATACTCTAATGCTCTTATTTCAATATTTAACAAGGGATGCCTCCCAAGCCACCACGCGCCGTCACTTTCACGGATGTAACTCACGAGAACTCGACTTCTAGGTTCCAACCAAAAATGAGAAACTTATATGTATATACACACTCTTTCACCTCATATACTCTTTACTTTCGTTTCTGTACAGAAATCCCTTTCATTCAGTATCGCAGTCTAGTCCCAGAGGAGTTGCAACTAGAGAAGGTTCCTTTTAGATTAAAATTTAGGACACTGAGATTGACTTGCGCTATTATCGCGTTGCCTCCGTATCGCCTACTAAAACAATACTATCGTGTGATTTGTATTACGTGGGCGTATCCGTACGCTTCGTTGCGTAATATACGCTACATGCGTCGGCCCTTGTGTCGCGTACGCTCGTTCTGCCCCTTGTTAGAGACACGTGTACGCAGGCCAGATATGTCCACAGAAATACAACTAACACGTTTATATCAATGTAAATGATCTTTAACTGTAATCATCTACCGAGCACCACACAGATCTTTCCTTGTATCTTTAGGCAAAGCCGTGTGCGTGTTTTACAAATTACTCCTTTACGTATTATTTTTACTTTTAAATACCAATAGCAACAAATCTTTCTCAGCACGTTATCAATGATAAATGGCAAACAGGAAAGTGAGATATGTGAAAATACACAGGTGAAAATGCAATTCTAAATTAATCTAATAACATACATTGATGTAAGCACGCACATATAGATATTACATCTATGTACTAATCACTATTACATCTATGAGACCCTATTCAGTGCTTATAATTTGCATATGAATGTGCTTTTTAACTATCTGTGAAGGCGATTTCTTTCACTGCTGGGAGAAAAACAAAACAAAACCCAGTTACACAGGTTCATTTGCATTTCAATGGCCCATCTCACAAGTAGCAGAGTTAAACAGGCTCTTGAAGGGAGAGAAAGAAAAAAAAAAAAACTTTGTCGTTCAAATATTTATTTTATTATTAACTTTCATTAACTTTCATTAATTCCCATCTGAACTATTTATAATTGATTTATGATATGGATTAGATAAATGCATTAAAAACTCATTAAATGATGATTTCTTTTTGACAATGGATGGCTGATTATTTCCTGAGTCAACTGAAAATCAGCCATTCAGAATTTTTTTTTTTACCTTCCCAAAATGGCCGCTGCTCCTCCCCCTCCCACATCCATGAGGGCTACACAAAATGGAGGACAGACCATGCGGCCTCCCTTGTCACAAAGAAAATCATCATGCCAGCCCCTACAGTTATTTTAGGCCTGAGTTAAAAATAAAACTATCAAGCTGTGCAGAGCGATTAAAAATACTTTTAAACCTATTTAAACAGACAAGCAATCCAATCTGCGTGTGCAGTTGGCACCAAATAGAAATTAAAACCAGATTTAAAAAGACAATAGCTTAATGTTCTTACCTTCTTCGGTTCCGGATTCCACCAGCACTCCTACAACGTAGCGATGCAGACGCTTATCTAGTCAGCACTACTGTATCCCCAACCACCAACACGGATACCAAGGGATACTACCTTCCCCCTTTGCTGACAGATAAAGTCTGCTTGTGTTCGCTAGTGCGGATATGTGGAGGAAGGACGAGGCCCCAATTGATAGAGTCCGTTATCTACCTTTTAACATTAGCTATATACTAATACCTTGTAGCCGTAATGGCCGCTAAACCTCGTGCACGTGCTACGCACTCCGTACGCTATTTGCGTATGAAGACCTCACACGTGGTACGCAAGTAACGTACACACACTGCGCTGGGTGTATGGAATATACACAGCGAGCGTACACACAGACAGTACTTTTATAAACTTTAAACACAGAGCCTGATTATACTGTAAGTCTTAGTATTGAGATACTGCAATGATATACCACTGGTTAACCTGGATATTTAAGCAAGCTGTTTGAGTGATTGAGATACTCAGAAACCCTTTGTACTAGCTAGAGAACACAGACACCTTGCTGAGGTTCCAACACCTTTACTAACGAGATTTAGCTATGTAAAAAGGGAAAAATACAGTTTACAGCTTATACACTACAGCACTAACATGAAACACCTAAGCAGGATAACTGGACATAAATATATACAATAGCGTCTTAATCCTAAACAATAACAGAGGGAGAGAGAGAGAGTATGGCAAATACAAACAGAGAATAAGTTGGTTACAGAGAACTTACACACGTGGGGAATGATCGCTAGCGCAGTCCTGGTACCAGCTCTCTAGTTAGTCAATGATGAAAACCTTTTGTGGAGAGTAGACTGAGCTGGTCCAGCCTGGCTGTTTCTTATATACACAACATACAGTACACTACAAAGGGCCCTACAATCTCATTGTTCATTGGACACAGGAATCTGTCTTCACATTATAACAAAAGGTCATAGGTTTGTTTGAACAGGTGGGCTGTGACTATTCCAGACTGCTCAGGTGGGAGGTAATCTCAGGTTTCCCCCCACATGTGTAATAAAACAGCAAATACTTTTAAAGTCCATAAACTTCTTTTAAACATAACTATTCGCTGGAGCGACCGTTCTCTTCCTAACCAACACCGGAATGTTTCTAATAAAATACTCTTCGGTTAGGTACTAAACACCACTGTTCAGACCCTGTCTCACCCTTCGTATCATGCAAAGAGGAATTCCTTTGTTCATGAACCAGTTACACTAAACATACTTACAGATATTATTAAAGGGACCATAACCTATAAAATATACTATTTGGATTAACTATGTAACGATCGAGTCGCCCGCCAGACGCACACAAACTCTACCGTAAATGCACAAACCACGCGCCAGAGCGCATGACCGTGGAGGCGCCGTCACGCAACTGCGAATATGCGCACGCACGGGAGAGAATGTGCACGTGCAGCGGGCAAGCGCATGGGGTTAGTACAAGGCATCATAGGTCGCTATATTTTTCGACTTTGACAGTACGCACATTGGTACTCGTGAAACGGAACATGAGGACAGCGTACAAAAAAAAACGTGCACGTGGCGGAAGGCCGCACACGTGGCATAGAGGTACGCACGGTTGCGTAATTACGCAAGCTTGCGTAGGGTTGTGTGCGTATAATAAAACCACACGATAGTTCGTTTAGTTTAAAGGTGGGACAGTAGCCATGCTACAATAGCACAAAACTGCCCGGTTTCTAAAGCAGATTAGTATAAAAAAATTTTTTTTAAATTGCCTCTGGGGTAAAGCTGCCAACCTGAATGAATCCAAATTTTCTGTACAGAAAAACAAAGTGTATTTGAGTGAGCGTACGTAGGAGGGAGTGGATATTTGAACCCCGGGAAATCGGGATATCGTCGTGTGGTACATCAAGTAAGAGGAGGCTTGGTGGCATGAAGTGGCTGACTCACGTTAGTATAAGGTTTAATACGCAAATCGTGAGGTGATTTGCAAAGGAGCGTGATAGTGCATAAGTATTGCGAAGTATTTATGTAAAAAGGTTTTTGTATTACGCTCCGGGCTGAGGGTCACAGTTTGTACATTGACCCATGGTTGTACGGCAGATAGGTAACAAGTACCTATACGCTGTGCAATTGGACCACGCATTTGTGGGTGCGATATATACAGCGCAACTTGATACCCCTTTACGAACTTTTGTGTAAAATCGCGGTATCATTAGCGCTGTGTAGAGCATACGCAAGCGTGATTTGTGTATAAGTGTATAGGGAGTTTTCGCTGGTCTCTCTCAGGAAAATCTCCAGCGGTGTATATTCACTGGAATAGGTAAGTCACTCCTAAACACTTCCAGTGAATAGAAACTAGATAGGGGCCTCACTGGGTTCGCGGTGGTCACTATTGGAGTGAGTCGTGGTACTCGGCGGAGAAGGAGTGTGTGAAAGTGCTCTAAGAACTTTCACCGTCTATTCGTATTGTGCATTGGGGATTGCGTAAAAAGGAAAAAGTCCGCGATGGGATCCAATTGCACAAGCGGTGGACGTTTTGTAGCCAGGGTTCAGGTTGAAGAGCCGCGGCCCAAGGGGTCAGCGAGGTTTGTTATGTGTGGTAAATATGGATCACACACAGAAGACTTTTTGTCTGAATGGGAATGTATGACTGACAAAGATAGGGTACCATTCCCTAGGGTGGGCAGCTTTGAACCAGAGGTATTGCAGAACTTAAGGATAAGAATATGTCTGATAAAATCCCGAAAACAAAGGGTCAGACATACAAATTGTTTAAACCTGTGACAGCAAGAGGGGTTGGTGAGTTTGATCCTAAGGTATTGCAGGTGGTATGTCTAACCAAAGTCATATAAGACAAGAATGGAAATATAAGAACTGTTTGAACTTGTAGCAACAATAAATAAGTAGGAAGAAAAAAAAAAGAGAATGCAAGTACACCGCCATATGTAGATGTGGAAGCAGTTACGGCCAGCATACAAACTATAGAAAATAATAAAAATATGAAAAATATGACTGTAACCTATATATGTACTAATGAATGTTGAAGTTTTATTTAGGAGGAGAAGGTGACCTGATTGTTTTCAGCCATTTCTCATGCACCCAGAGGAGTATCCAACCGGTAAAAGAAGAGCAGTAGCCTGTGGGGGAAGTGGCTGAGACCAGTGGAACAGGTAAGTATGGTATCATTCGTGTACATATATAGTAAAACCCAAAAATAAAACAAAAATCAAGAAAGTAACATCAGAAATGGAGAAAAAACCTGTCCGCACATTAGTATTTGCCAGTAGGAAAGCGGACAGAGACAAGGTAACCCCAGGGTATTTCTTTCAGTTACCATATAAGAAGTATTCATTCCTAGTAATGCCCCTAGTAAAGATGAGCTTGGAAATGTTTGTTGGACCATGTACAGACCCTTAATACGGGATGAGAAGGATTGAATGAAATACTTTGCATGACCTAGAAGCTTGTTAAACTTTTTTTTGTTTTTGTCTCTTACAGAAATAGAAAACTCTCCATCTGGATAAGACCACTGGTAAACACTAATTCGGCAAATGGGAGATGGCTGTCTCTGTGCAAATGGACGGGCTCAATAAGGCATTGAGTGTCAGGGGGCAGACTTCCTTGCAGAATTGGAAGGGGTCACAGTAGCTAATCTTAGATAGTGTGCTATTGAACATCATAAGAATAGTGTTAGGCGCAGACAACAACAGGTAGAGAGGTTGAGGACGGTTAGTATACTGGCACATACAGGAAAGGCCCATCAGTCCAAACCCCAACAGTCAATAAAGGCCCATCAGTCAATAATATGTTACACTTGTAGGAAGGAAGGGCATTTTGCCAGAGATTGTAGGAGTAGTAGGACACATAGTCAATATAGATCCCCTAGACAGAAAACACAAACCATATTATTAAACACATAGACGGGACCAAGGGACATATAGTAAGGAATCATAAGCCATATAGAAAACACAGATTCAGCTAATGGGAAGAACAAAATAAATGCAACATTACCCTTTGACAAAACTAGACACCCACGAAGACTAATGTTACATTTCATGGTTCTAGATTCATGTCCATCACAGGTAGAGGAAATTATCTCACAGATACCGGGTTCCCTATGAACTTAGGATGGACAGGACACTGGATTGATGGCTGGGATAGTCCCAGTAGAGATAAGACACACAGAAATTTTTAAGGGGTATAGACCAAGTAGAGAATCACTTCCCCGTAGTGCCCAATCCAGTAGTCACATTTTTATAAAATCTTCTCCACCTCTACAAACTCATCTGTCACCAACCTCTATTCTGTTTCTCTACAGTTTCCTCTTCATCTTTTGCGTTCACACAGGGTGGTACAATACATGGACCCAAGTACAGTTCAAACTCCACATGCCTAGGTCCTTCAGAGTTCTGCCCAAACCCAGTATATCTCAACAGCACGATGACACCAGTATTACTGCAGTGTGACTTGTCATGTACAAAGGGGGTAATTCCAAGTTGATCGGAGCAGGATTTGTGATAGCAATTGGGCAAAACCATGTGCACTGCAGGGGAGGCAGATATAACATGTGCAGAGAGAGTTAGATTTGGGTGGGTTATATTGTTTCTGTGCAGGGTAAATGCTGGCTGCTTTATTTTTATACTGCAAATTAGATTGCAGATTGAACACACCCCACCCAAATCTAACTCTCCCTGCACATGTTATATCTGCCTCCCCTGCAGTGCACATGGTTTTGCCCAATTGCTAACAAAAATCCTGCTGCGATCAACTTGGAATTACCCCCAAAGGGTGGAGAATGGGAATACTGGTGAAGGGAAATTTTGTATAGACACTGATATGCCTGTTGGTGAATGGCAAACCTGACATTTTCTTTTTCATTTTCTTCTTCTTTCTCTCCTCTAGAGATGTTTCTTTTTTCTTTTCTTTTTTTGAGTTATGTTCATGGTACTCTACATTGCAAACACACGATAGTTAAATTAAGATAAAACAAAATT
The DNA here is from genome assembly GCF_028390025.1 of Pseudophryne corroboree. Classification (NCBI taxonomy): domain Eukaryota; kingdom Metazoa; phylum Chordata; class Amphibia; order Anura; family Myobatrachidae; genus Pseudophryne; species Pseudophryne corroboree. Next base: position 419,282,519 of record NC_086450.1, read on the forward strand.
GTGTTCCCTGCAGGAAGAGGCAGTCTGGAGGACAAAGGGGTATGGCCAGGAGTCCTCCGGACTGTGGGCAGGTGGACACGGTAAGCCAGTAGCCCCCAGAGCATACCTTCCAAGTCTAGCTGAGGTGGCACACGGTCTGACTCATCTAGGCAAAGAGGGTAGGTGCAGGCTGATGAGAGCCTACTGGTGTGTACCAGGATTCTATTCTCATGCAGGTAAGAGAGCAATGACCTGTCTTACTTGCTTGAGGAAGAATATTGGTAAAGCAATACCAACAGAGCCATCCCATATCCCTCCTGCAGACGGATCTTTTCAGGAAATACAAGTCGACTTCGTACAGTTAACACCCTTTAGGAATTATGGTATGTATTGGTGTGCACTGATGTTTTCTCAAACTGGGTAGAGGCATTTCCTGCCGCCACGGATGCTGCTGTGGTTAACGCAAAGAAAAATTGCGCAGAAATTTGTGTGTAGATAATGGTGCCCCTAGAAGTAGGAGCAAAGCTTGAAATTGTACTATTGTGATCATAGATACTGCCACTAGTATTATGTAGCTTCGGAACCACTCCCAGATCTTCACTTAACGAATCACCCTCTTCAAAATTTGGTTTTGGTATTTGTGGTTTTTTTTGGGTTGTTTTTGGAAGACAACCTCATGTCATGATTGATCCGCACAATGATCAGAAATACACCAATGAGGTGACAGTACAGTACCTTGTTGAGATGAGCCAGCATTTGAGAACTTGACAAAAGAACTTGAAACTGTTGATTGCTGGTATGCCAAATGCTAACTGTCTTGATTGTGAACCAAGAGACTGTGTGATTGTTCTTATGCTCAGGTTGCCTAATAGACAGGTGGGAAGGACCATACCAAGTTTTGTTGACAGCACTAAAGGTCGCCAAAAGAGAGATTTGGGTCCACTCGTCCCACTGCAAGAAGGTCGCTGACCCGGAGAGAACTCGTGACAAAGTAGTTTATTGCTCACATTCATCGAGTTTGTGAACTGTGTGTTCGAAGTGAACTGTGTGTTCCAAGTGAACTGTGTGTTCAAAGAGCAAGGCGGAGAGCAAAGTGAACTGTGTGTTCCAAGTGAACTGTGTGTGCAAAGAGCAAGGCAAAGAGAACCTCGTATCACCAGAGACTCTGTTCCGTGAAGACTGAGAGGCGGCACTGTTGAACACTACCTGAGGACTGCAGAAAGACCAGTCATTGTAATTGATTTGTTATGAACAAGAGTTGTTTTGTTCTATTTCTCTTTTCTCTCTTTCCCGCTGACAAACATTTTCTTTCAGGATATTCTATTTTTGCGAGGTTTTTTTTTATGAGGAGTCGAGTGTGGGACTGGAACTGGTTCTGTAGGAAGGAGTGATTTCCTTATAGGATCCCAGGATTAGCCGATCAGTTTGTTAAAATCAGAGAAAAATCAATGGTCTAGTAGTTATGGAGTTCAGAGGTAATCAGTAACAATCAGACAATGGTTATTCACACATTGCAGATAAGGAGCTAATTAATATATGTGGAAGAAAGGTTTATGAGTGGCTCTCCCCGAACTCCGAAGGTTTATGTTATTTAGGAAGGACACTACTTATAACCTTTGTTCAATGATTAAACAGACCTAGCATATGTTCCAGAAATGGAAACACTGTTCAGAAAATGATAGGAATATATAGATCATGAAATTTTATATGTCACTGTCACGATTTGTTTGTGTCTTCTTCATCTACCCAGCAGAACCTAAATCGAATCCAAACATCAGTGTACAAAGACGTAGGTACATGTATGTGTGAAATGTTCGTTGCAAATCAGACATTATAGGCCAAAGCACTGTCCCAGCTATAGGTTGAATGTTGTCCCACACCCAACCAGTGGTCCCGTGACTGCCGAGTGCATATAGAGGATGTCTCATCCTCCTCTCTGTCTTCCCCAAATATAGTCAAATGTCTGATTTGCGAAATGCATACATACGTGTGTCTAGGTCACTGATTATGGTATGAAATATTTTTTCTTATGTTAATAATTGATGGCAGTTATTGTTCACTGCCAAAGGGTGGACTGTCGAAGTCAAAAAAATATTACATAAAGAGAACATACAAACTACACACATATAAGTCGCTATATTTGCATATATGCGCAGCGAGCACAGCAATATATGGTAACACACGCATTTACACGGACATGCCACAGAGATGTATTCAACACTTTTTTCATGCAGTACATAATTATAATAATATCAAGCGCCAGACATCATGATGATTTAGAATTGTATATGATGGAGTGGTGTCATAATATGTGTATTATTTGAACGAAACAAGATAGACCGGTCATGTTTACTATTGAAGCAACCAGATTGATGTGTAGATTCATTTGATACTTGTTATTAAGTTGTAGGACATTGCAACACGTAATTATGATTAAATGTATAAAAGCTAAAATCACTTTTATTAGAACAATAGATATTCCCAACAGGACAGTGGACAGGAAGCTCAGGTCAGCCCCTTTGGACGTCCCCAAGGCTGAACCTGTTCAGCATATACAAAGGAACTGGTGACTCATCGTGAATCCTTCCACCAGAAACTAGATAACACATTGATCACAAAGGAGCTCAGTTTTGCTTTTTGGTCTCAGAGGATGATGGACTTGCTGCCAGTTCAGTTCCTGTATTTATTTACAGAGAGAGGGAGACATAAGATGCATTGGAGGGAATGGTAATTGTATCGCTGGCCTGTAACTGTATGTAACTTTATGTATTAACTGCTTACTGTGTGAGTTGTAATCATGTAACTATAGGTATACTGTACTTTGTAATATATATTGAATCCATATCCTTTTAATAACAAATATATACATCAATGAGCTTTGGAACTCAGATAATGTGTGGGTGTATTGTTTTCTCTTATGGGATGCAGTGTTTTGCGATGTATAGCGCACATTCATGGGATATGGTAATAAGAGATGCAGGCATTTACAATATATATTAGAGCGGGCATTTTAAATATTTGTGAGAAATCAATTTGGCATTCTTAACCTGCACTCAGATACATGACAATTGTTGAAAGAAAAACATAAATAACTTATAATCTTTATGAAAATGAATATTTGTAAATGTGACATGAAACCCTTTTATTTCTAAATTACTTTATGTGTAATGTCCCCCAGTGTTGCAGATATCATTACCTCAACGCCTATGTTCCGAGCAAAGGCAATGTTGCGGTTGTTTCGACACTTGATATTTCTTTTGGCTCTCAGGATATCTCTGAGGTCCGTGATATAATGCCTGTAAGTAAAGAAAGCCATTAAGTTGACAATCCTAAATTCCTTTGCCTTATAACAACCCTTTATGAAGCTAAGAACACTGTACGCTGTTTACTTAAGAAGTACCGTAATGGTACGCTAGTTGCGTAACGATCGCTCAGCCGTAGGCGAGACGCTCAAGCGTCACGTTCGCTCACGGCCCAGCGATCACAGGACACGTTATTGGTTATGTCTAGGGTAATGATTCGCTATGGTGTAGCTTACGCTCGAGACCACGAGGAGGTCACCAGCGATGCAGACGCTCACAACACTATACCTTTATGATAAAACCTTATACCAATGAAATACACTGAATACCTTAATGTGAGTACAGGGTGTAAGTGCAACCTTGTGTAACCTGACTAACTACAAAGCTGCTTGAGCGTCACCGATGCTCAAGTGAACACTTATCACTATAGAAAATACACAGATGCTGATTTAGGTTCCAAGGCCTATTAACTGTAATATGTCTAATATACTTGTAAAAGGGGATAACAGTACAAATGATACACTACAATATAACAGAGACTTCCTAACCACAGATCTAAACAATAAATACAAAAAGACAATACTATACTAACCTGAATGCTATACAATACAATGCTATAATACTATGAGAGATATAAGAGTAAAGAAGAGAGAGAGAGATGGAGAGAGAGAGAGAGGAATTGGCTCACAGAAAGACAATGATTACGGAGAGAAACTTACGCACAAAGGGTATGATCGCCTGCGCCTCGATATCCAGCTCCCGGCTATCAGCAGATAACCGTTGATGAGAGAGTGAGCTGGATGTGGTCGGCCTGCCTATTTATGCTGCTCACACAATGCAATCTATTGGTCCCTACAGTCTCACTGTCCATTGGACGCAGGAACTCGGCTTCGCATTATAACAAAGGTCACAAGTTGATTCATATCAGTGGTGGCCAGGGCGGTTATGCAAAACAATGGGTGATAACTAACACATTCCTGTCTTCTGGAGGGGGTATTGTTTGGCGAATACAAAACAGAATCCTGTCTGGGTTCTGTTCTATATTCATGATGTCCACTTTCAGTTGAGACAATGACATCTCAGCCCTCATTCTCCTGTATACAAATCCAGCCCCATTTGTAAACACAGGTGTTGACCCTCCTCATTGAGTCTCAAAAGCTCAGTGTAATTAAAGACTATTGTACTCCGTCTGCGGGAAAGATACTGATTTGGAGTACAATTGATCTTCAATTACTATTCCTGTGTTTACCTTATGCATGTGTAGATATGAGGCCCTCTTAACATACAAACTATTGTTTGGGGGATCTCTGAGGTCAAAGAGACATTTGAGACCTACTGATGCCTGTCTCCAACTGTTCAGATGCATGACTAAGTAAGGACAAATAATAATAAATAAATGGACATAACTTCTTATGTCCATAACTATTCGCACGAGCAATTAATCTGCTCCAAACCAACACCGGAATATTGCTATTTAAATACTCTTCCGATAGGTACCAAACACCACTGTCTGACTCCTGTTAGACCCTTCGCACAATACAAAGAGGGATTCCTCCGTTCAGGGACATTCTATATTAACCAAACTTTCAGAATCTATCAAAGGGACCATAATCTATAAACTACATTAATTGTGAAAATATGTAACGAATGAGTCGCACGCTACGACTACGTAAACTCTACCGTAAATACGCACACTGCGCCTGTGAGTGCACGCTATTGCGGGTATGCGCCTCCACGGGAGAGCGCACGCACGCGCAGCGCGGACCAGTGTGCGGTGCAAATATGGCAACGTGCATAGAGACATTTTTCTGACTTCGACAGTCCACCCTTTGGCAGTCAATAATAACTGCCACAAAACATTTAAGGAGAAAAATGTAAGTCAGGGGTTAATTGATTTCCATGGTGGGGTAAGGAAGAAGAGAGGAGTAGGTGTGAAAAGGGTATGACCTAGTGAGAAAGTAGAAGCATGTGTGTATGAGTCCATGTTTGGGGGGTCATGTATCATCGTGCCGTACGTGTGGTAAATCAAGCTTCGAGGTATTGCGAAGTATACATTTGAATTCCTTCTTATCCTGTGGTACAGGTCTGTGGATGGGCTGTCAAACTTTACCGAGCTCATTTCGGCTGTGGTTGTAACAAAATGGGGATGCACATTTTAGTTGATGATACATGAATGGGGGAGGTATGTGGTTGCTGATATCTGTGCCTGTATTCCCTATCGTCTATGTGTGTCGTTACCTGAGGGTTGTAGAGATGAAGATAAAGAACACTTACGAAAAATGCAATGATATTCTATGTCAGGGAAATGTACATCTGTTGTTGAAGTTGTGTTCGGTATCTGTTGAGAGTCGTCTTCTTTGCGCTGTTTTGCTCCTTAGGCATGAGCAACAAGCTTTGTCAGTGCCATCAGATTTACAAAAATGTTGGGCTAGCGTGAGTTTAAAAATACTAGGGAAACTGGGGATCCATGGCAAAGTTCATCAAGTGTCCATATTTAAAGTTGTCAAATCTTCTTCTTTGGTGCTTGTCTGTTGTCTGTATAGCGTCTCGTCAACTTCCTCGTCCAAGGGGGTCTTTGTATCTTGGAGAAAAGCAGAAAAACAGGTGAAAGAAACGGACCGTATAATCGCATTTTCATCACATTCTGGTTTCTATCATTGGGTCATAAATCAAATCCAGGTTAATTACGGTTTCCTCACTCCTCAAGCTCATCACTTTTGTACTTTGTTTGCACCTCATTAAAGCCTGCCCGCATCTAAATATCAATCCAATCGATATAATGACACCCAAGATACATAGTAGAAACTTTCCAACATCCATTATGACTCCTTGAGCCCAGTCTCCCAAACCGGAGAACCAATTTCGCGGGTTCAACCATGACACCCAACCAGTCAGCTCATTACCTACAGCAGCAAGGGTGAGATTGTGTTTTCGACGAAATTCCCACTTTAATTGCAGAATATCATCCATCTTTTGGTCTATGACCTCTACCGGATCCTCGGTGCTATTTGTGATATACGTGCAACACTTTATGCCGTACTGTGTTGCCAATGTAACACACTATCCGCCTGTTACTGCTGTAAGGTAATTAAGAACCATCCTATGCTGAACTAGTTCTGTTTTGTAAGCTTGAAGTTCTCCTCCAGTGTATCTAAACGTGTCATCATACATTTCAGTGATATTATCTAACAAATTGGCGAGTGCGGAAATGTATCTATAATTCATCACTCCCCGAGCGGTACGAGTGAAATCTAACGCTACCAGAACCTGAATCCCGGTGGATTCATGGATAAGATCAGAGGCCGGATGTTCTAACCTTTCTGACAGTTGTCTTTTAACTCGGTGCTCGTAATGAGTGTGAGTATAAGGAGCTTGGGCACCACGGTGTATGTCCTTCATTTTGTCATGTGTAACAGTCTTCACTTCAGGCAATACTTTTCCAATATAACACAATCCTTCAGAGTTTGGGGCAAGCCATTTGTACGCCTTTCTCCCGCATATGAAATATGCATCATCGGGGAGAACATAAGGGACGGAGAAGGACATGACCATGTTACAAACCTTCCAGGTGAAATCTCCTGACCCTAATTCTTCCATCTGCTTAATGCACGTATCGGTTTGTACGATATGTGCACAGTATCCTGGTGATACCTCTCCAACTCTAGTAATCCTATTTCCTAAGGTATATCGATACCGGAAAGATTTTCCTCTACTGGCTATATGGCGTACCAGCTCTGTATCTGTAGGCATTCTATCTGCTCTGTGTGAAAAGGTCATGGTAAGGTTGCTCCATGACACTTCCCAATTTCCCGGTTTTCTGGGATTGGAGATGTTAAAACATATGAGGGACCTATCCACATGGTATTGGTGGAGCTTCAAACTAGGAGGGCTGGAGATATTAAACCTCCGGTCCACCGGTCTCCCACCACTTAGCTCAAGTACCTCCCCTAACGTTAAAGGAAATGGTACTAGCCCTGATTTGCTGTGTCCCTGAGGTACTTGAGAGCATACCCAACAATCGGTCTTATTTAACACATTACCCACTAAGGAGTGATAGTCACTCAATGGATGCCGGTCCATATGGATATTAAAACTGGATTGGCATTTCTTTGTTACAGAGCCTACAGATACAACTTTCTTTTTGAACTAACATTCCTTCACAGTTGTTTACAAATAACATGGTTGTTAGATCGTGCCCGGTACTCGCCTTTGCTTGGTGATTGGGTTGCTATTGGAAATTTACACCTCCGTCTCAGTCATCAGGACCTTTCTGGATCCTTTCTCGACCTCACTGGTACTCTCACCGAAACAGACTGCTCTGGTCAACATCATGGTTAACGGGAAAATCCATATCACAGTCTCTTGGGGCAAGTCCATCTTACAGGAGGAGAAAAGAAGAAATTTGTAATGGGGGTATAAGAAAATCAGTTTGAGGGGGAGAGAACTCGTTACGATAATAAGTTCTCTCGTCTTGTTGTTCTTCTTGTTCTGCTGTCCTCTCAAAGGTGTTGTCTCTCAGTCTTCAAAAACGATCATTCTGGTGATGCAATATTCCTTCCTAACCGACGATCTTTCTGTAAGGAGCAAAAATCTGGCATTACCATTGGTCCAACTGAGGGGTGACATACCATCTTTAAATCATGGAAACATGAGTGAGAAGAGAGAGAAAATAAAAAACAAAAGAGATAGAGAACAATTCATGTGCATATATACATTACATAACTCGACAATAACCATCAATAAGAGAAGAGAAACAAAGCATTTTTAAACATTGTCAACATTAAGAAAACATTGTCAGACTATTTGGCTGTCGTATCTACGTGTCTAATGGTTTCCTTGAGCAGTCCCTCCCCACCAGCACTTGCATTTTTCCACTGTCTGTATCTGGCCAGAATACATTGTGGTGGATAGGTCATGCTGGGGTTTGGTAGACTTCTGCAAGGACCAAGCGAATATGCAATGTTTGAATTCTTACCAATAATCGTCAGAGATGGGGATAGAGAGAGAGAGAAAAAACATTTTTTCACAAATACATTTACAACGTTTAACCTGGTCATTCCTGTGTCTTCAGTGAATGACCTCCCAATTTACTAACCATTACCTCAGGCTTACCATCAGTCGTATGATCACCTTTCTTGACTACCTATCATGGGTGTGGCTCAAAATTCTTCCTATGTGATCCCTGCTTATAATTTGGTGTGTCATAACTTTTGCTCATTTTCATGTCTAGGGGTCTAACTTTATGTGGGCTGTTACAGTTGCTAGCATAATGCCCTTCTCTTTTGCACAGATCACAAATCCTTAAGTTCCTCCATGTGCCAATGGCCTGGGGTTTTGGTTGATTTGATGCCTCCTCAAACGCTTGGATGCTCATCACCATCAACCGCTTTCCCTGTACCTACCTGATTCCTTGGATACCATGATTATGTCGTTGTCTAGGGAGTTGATATACCTTCTGTGAATCTTTGATCATACAGTTAGATCTTTCCTAGGATCTGGGTAATCAGACATGATTGATCTCAATTCTGTCCGGGACCAGGGATGGCGCATTGCACTGTCCTTGACGGGAATGGTTCCCTGATCGTCAGTCTTCCCATTGGGGACTGTGATCACCCTGGCCAGATCGAGCTCAGTTACATCATCTTGTTTTGGTCTTATAATATGGGGTACATTTGTTTGTGCGTGATATAAAACATTGTACGTACCTGTGGACACGACCTCACCTGACCCTCCGTTAGGGGGTTTGATTATTGCCTTTACCAATTTGGTCGCGTCCACCTGGATGTCTTGTAGGATGGCTTCTGGAAGAGGTGCCGACATCGTTCTGGGCTCACTTTCTTGTTGGTGTCCCTGAGGAAAGTTTAACATGGGGTGCGACTTGCACAGGTTAATAGTTGTACATTCAACAGTATTACAATAATCATGGTTACATTTATTACACTTATCCTTATAATCTATATTACAGTTGCTAAGAGCGTTTTTATTGTTCCACCTTTGTGCTTTTCTCTCCGCAATCAACTCCTCTCTTGCTGCCATATCTCTCCTCTCAAGATAAGAGTCAGAAAAGTCAATAGACTCTTTTTGTAATTCACTTTCCTGTTGCCATAACTGTAAATATTCATAATGTTTATTTTGTCTCTTCGTTGGTTCAACGAGACTTATCCTCCTCCTTAAATTTTGTAACACGTCTGGACTGAAGCTACCTATTCTTGGGAATTTGTCCCTGTCTTGTACAGTCATTCTCTCCCATTCATCACATAAAACTTCACATATCGTGCCGACCCGATGGATCGGTTCTCTGAATCAACCCGAACCGAGGTTGATCGCCCCCTACCTGAACAAATGGCCCCCATAATCTGCAGGCGTTGCCTATTCCTCCTTGAATATCAAGGCTTTCAGCGAACCCTTACAAACAAACCAAGATGTCCTTGGGCAGGCCGGCGGTGGTGGTTTATCAAGTACCCCACTTACTTCTCGCCCACGTTGGCCTGTGCTGCAATCACTGTAGCCAGAGCTGCAGTACCCAACCTAGGGCCCCTGTGAACCTTTATTTACTGGGGCGTGCTGGACCTACCAGTCCCCAGTAAGTATCGGTTGTTGGATAGTTCCCGAGTGACCAGCGAACTTCCCTTCCCAAAAAATAAAAAATTACACAAATCACGTCAGAATGTACAGATAGCGTTTGTGACCACTTTACTCTAATGGTATTAGGTCAGATTACTAACTACTGCACACAATAACGTGCGGTCCAATCGTTCAGTACACGAGCACTACTTGTCATGTACTGAAAGATCAATGGAATCTATGTTTCCGGCTGCGATTCCTTCAGCCAGAGCTTGTATGGCCTATATGGGTTCTGCACCAACACCCCAGGCGTTGTGCCACTGGACTTTTATAGCGGACCTCTTTGTTACCTTATGACCTCCTGGTCTGTTACCTTTACCTTATGACCTCCTGGTCTTGTTACCTTATGACCTCCTGGTCTTGTTACCTTATGGTCCGCTATACTCTAATGCTCAAATATTATTTAACCAGAGATGCCTCCCTAGCCACCGTATATGTCACTTACACGTATGTCCCTTGACGAGTACCCGGCTTTCCTTTTGGTTCCACCTTAAAGTTATATAAACTTTTGTATACAAAACACACTCACTCAACACATGTACACTTTGTTTCTATGTCTATTTCTGCGCAGAAATTTGTCTTTAGCCCAACAGTGTTACCAATTAGGAGCAGGATCTGTTAAACTAAATTTCCGATTTTCCAAAAATAGATTTGCGTTATTTACCGCTTCGCGTTATCTACCGCTGTGCGTTAATTATCGCCTTGCGCTAATTATCGCTTTGCGCTAATTCAACTTTTTCGTGACTTGAGCTACGTGAGCGTAACCGGACGCTACGTTGCGTAATGAACGCTGCGTGCGTCTGCCTTTTGGATTGCGTACGCTAGTCTTTGTTAGCGACACGTGTACGCAATGCAAAGGATCCACCGTAACACAATATATTTATTTATCAATGTAAATGATCCCTGATCATCTACCGCAATCCACACTGACTGCCTTGTATCTCAGACAAACCGTGTGTTGTTCTATACTTTAACTATTACCTCTACTATGAAATAACAGCAAATCTCTTTTTAGCACTTTCTATCAACTATAAAATTTGGCAAACAGGAATAGTGATATACGAAAAATGAAATACACAAGTGAAAAGAAATGCAGGTATGTATGCGTACGCAAGACAAAAGAAAAATAAACAGTTTTAAAAAGACACAAGCGTTTTGTTCTTACTTCCGGTTACCGGGTTCCTTCAGCACTCTTTATCTAAGCGAAGCAGACGCTTATCCCGCCAGCACTATGAGACAATCTCCCACCCTTTGCTGGGGGATAATGTCTGCTGATCTACCTAGTGCAGATGTGAGAAGTATAGGACGAGCCCGCAATTGACAATCCTAAATTCCTTTGCCTTATAACAACCCTTTATGAAGCTAAGAACACTGTACGCTGTTTACTTAAGAAGTACCGTAATGGTACGCTAGTTGCGTAACGATCGCTCAGCCGTAGGCGAGACGCTCAAGCGTCACGTTCGCTCACGGCCCAGCGATCACAGGACACGTTATTGGTTATGTCTAGGGTAATGATTCGCTATGGCGTAGCTTACGCTCGAGACCACGAGGAGGTCACCAGCGATGCAGACGCTCACAACACTATACCTTTATGATAAAACCTTATACCAATGAAATACACTGAATACCTTAATGTGAGTACAGGGTGTAAGTGCAACCTTGTGTAACCTGACTAACTACAAAGCTGCTTGAGCGTCACCGATGCTCAAGTGAACACTTATCACTATAGAAAATACACAGATGCTGATTTAGGTTCCAAGGCCTATTAACTGTAATATGTCTAATATACTTGTAAAAGGGGATAACAGTACAAATGATACACTACAATATAACAGAGACTTCCTAACCACAGATCTAAACAATAAATACAAAAAGACAATACTATACTAACCTGAATGCTATACAATACAATGCTATAATACTATGAGAGATATAAGAGTAAAGAAGAGAGAGAGAGATGGAGAGAGAGAGAGAGGAATTGGCTCACAGAAAGACAATGATTACGGAGAGAAACTTACGCACAAAGGGTATGATCGCCTGCGCCTCGATATCCAGCTCCCGGCTATCAGCAGATAACCGTTGATGAGAGAGTGAGCTGGATGTGGTCGGCCTGCCTATTTATGCTGCTCACACAATGCAATCTATTGGTCCCTACAGTCTCACTGTCCATTGGACGCAGGAACTCGGCTTCGCATTATAACAAAGGTCACAAGTTGATTCATATCAGTGGTGGCCAGGGCGGTTATGCAAAACAATGGGTGATAACTAACACATTCCTGTCTTCTGGAGGGGGTATTGTTTGGCGAATACAAAACAGAATCCTGTCTGGGTTCTGTTCTATATTCATGATGTCCACTTTCAGTTGAGACAATGACATCTCAGCCCTCATTCTCCTGTATACAAATCCAGCCCCATTTGTAAACACAGGTGTTGACCCTCCTCATTGAGTCTCAAAAGCTCAGTGTAATTAAAGACTATTGTACTCCGTCTGCGGGAAAGATACTGATTTGGAGTACAATTGATCTTCAATTACTATTCCTGTGTTTACCTTATGCATGTGTAGATATGAGGCCCTCTTAACATGCAAACTATTGTTTGGGGGATCTCTGAGGTCAAAGAGACATTTGAGACCTACTGATGCCTGTCTCCAACTGTTCAGATGCATGACTAAGTAAGGACAAATAATAATAAATAAATGGACATAACTTCTTATGTCCATAACTATTCGCACGAGCAATTAATCTGCTCCAAACCAACACCGGAATATTGCTATTTAAATACTCTTCCGATAGGTACCAAACACCACTGTCTGACTCCTGTTAGACCCTTCGCACAATACAAAGAGGGATTCCTCCGTTCAGGGACATTCTATATTAACCAAACTTTCAGAATCTATCAAAGGGACCATAATCTATAAACTACATTAATTGTGAAAATATGTAACGAATGAGTCGCACGCTACGACTGCGTAAACTCTACCGTAAATACGCACACTGCGCCTGTGAGTGCACGCTATTGCGGGTATGCGCCTCCACGGGAGAGCGCACGCACGCGCAGCGCGGACCAGTGTGCGGTGCAAATATGGCAACGTGCATAGAGACATTTTTCTGACTTCGACAAAGTAAAGAAAGTTAACCCAGCGCTGTGACTATAACAACACGAGCGCTTTCCCACTATCACAGTAACACACGGACACCATTGTTTTTTTCATACAAGTGACAAGAAAACGTCTCTCAGTCACATACCTGTAGCCCAATCAGGCACTCAGGTAGCCAGGATTTTCCAGCTTTACCAAAACATAGAATTAATGGTGACATCTCCCTTCAGAGATCAAGAGACGCTTACAGCTGATGGCACAGAGCACTGAGGTTGGCCTGGTGGGTAAGACAGCCCAAGACCCTATTCAGGCAGTTTAGGTCAGTGCTCTCTTGGGTTTGCCAGGTAAATGTATAGGGTCAGATGCAAGTCACAACTCGGCAGATGTGACGACACCAGGAAAGTGGTTACAGCCACGACAACCGAACACTAAAGCCTGCACTCAGATACATGACAATTGTTGAAAGAAAAAACTTTAACTTAAAATGTTTATGAAAATGAACATTTGTGAATGTGACATGAATCCCTTTTATTTCTAAATAACTTTATATGTAATGTCCCTCAGTGTTGCAGATATCATTACCTCAATGCCTCTGTTCTGGCCATAGGCCATGCTGCGGTTGTTTCGGCTCTTGATGTTTCTTTTGGCTCCCAGGATGTTCCTGAGGTCCGTGATATAATGGCTGTAACATTAAGTAAAGAAAGTAAACCCAGCTCTGTGACTATAACAACACGAGCGCTTTCCTACTATCACAGTAACACACGGACACCATTGTTTTTTTCATACAAGACAAGTGACAAGAAAACGTCTCTCAGTCACATACCTGTAGCCCAATCAGGCACTGAGGTAGCCAGGATTTTCCAGCTTTACCAAAACATAGAATTAATGGCGACATCTCCCTTCAGAGATCAAGAGACGCTTACAGCTGATGGCACAGAGCACTGAGGTTGGCCTGGTGGGTAAGACAGCCCAAGACCTTATTCAGACAATTTAGGTCAGTGCTCTCTTGAATTTGCAAGGTAAATGTATGGGAATGGTCATGTGACCAGTGTGTATGCAAATATCCTGTTTCTAGTAATAAAGCTATGTATTTATATTCTTAGTTGTCCTAGCATACTTTTATAATGAACCAAAATGCAACCTATACTATACAGCCAGCTTACCCATTGCGGCCTCTGCTCCGTGCAGTTAGGACATCCCTCAGGTCCTGGACGGTGGCACAGCTTCTGATGTTCTGCAAAGCAAAATATGGATATTAGCTATTCTGTTTGTACAGACGAGACTAACACAAGCACAACGGGTTCTTATGGGAGAAGAAAGCAGGAAGACAAGATATATGAAGTATCAGAACTACACAGGAATGTCACACTTCAGCATATGGACAATAAGTGGGATTATTATAGGCCTATATGTGGCCTCGATTAGAAATATTCCCAACAGCCATTACTTGGATCAGCATATCATATAATCCCATACTTATATGCCGGACTGTCTGATTACAGAGAGTGGCGTTACAGTAATCTGATCTCAATGATAACATATTACAGGCACCATGTAGGGTTACCCGACTGTTCCCCTTTTAAACACTGTCCTTTTCAGTACCTCTCTGATAATATATAAGATCCAGTAATACTACACATTCTTCCATAGATATACCAAGGGGAACAGTGTGACTTATCTCCACATCAGGGATATAAGGAGATTTATGGTAGACTTACCATAGTTACATTTCTTTCTGCGAGGTACACTGAGTTCCACAGGGAATACATTGGGGGGTGTAGCGTTGGATCTTGATCCAGAGGCACCAACAGACTAAAGCTTTGACTGTTCCCAGGATGCATTGCATGGCCTCCTCTATAACCCCACCTCCGGATACTGGAGCTCAGTTTCGTTAACCAGTCCAATGCAGTAGCAGGTAAAAGAGAAGGCAGATGTTAGTCACATAGAACCACATTCTCACGACAGGAGAAGGGACCAGCAGCTAATGCCATACAAACCCAAAGAAGCTAAGTGCATCAGGGTGGGTGCCATAAATCTCCTTTTCTGCAGTGGGGTATACTGTGTTCCACAGGGAATACATCGGGGATGTCCTAAAGCAGTTCCTCATGGGAGGGGACGCACCGTAGTGGGTACAAGAACCCGGCATCCAAAGGAAGCATCCTGGGAGGCTGAAGTATCAAAGGCATAGGACCTAATGAACATGTTCACTGAGGACCACGTAGCCACCTTGCACAATGGTTCAGCAGACATGCCTCGGTGGACCACCCAAGAAGGTCCAACAGACCGAGTAGAATGGGCTTTGATAGCAGTAGGAGCTGGAAGATCAGCCTGTGCATATGCTTGTGCAATCACCATTCTAATCCATCTGGCCAAGGTTTGCTTATTCACAGGCCAGCCACATTTGTGAAAACCAAAAAGTACAAAAAGGGTATCGGACCTCCTGAGAGAGGCAGTTCTCTCCACGTATATATGGGGAGCACGTAACACATCCAGTGATAAAAGCCAGAACCACAATCTCTTGGTTAAGATGGAAAGATGACACCACCTTAGGTAGAAAATCGGGATGAGTTCTGAGAAATGCCCGGTAACTGAAAAATCGGAAAGGGTGGACGACAGCACAAAGCGTCTAAGTCTGACACTCTCCTAGCAGAGGCAATAGCCAGCAGAAAAACGACCTTAAGCGTAAGATATTTAAGGTCCACAGACTCAAGAGGTTCAAATGGAGACTCTTGTAGGGCATTCAAGACAACAGACAGACCTCATGGAGCCACAGGAGGGACATAGAGAGGCTGAATCCATAAGACGCCTTGAGTGAAAGTATGAACGTCAAGAATAGACGCAATCTTCCCCTGAAACCACACCAAGAAGGCAGAAATATAAACCTTGAGGGAGGCCAGACGAAGGCCTAAGTAAAGGGCCTTGTTGCATAAACGCCAAAAGTCTGGAAGTTCTGAAATTGTATGCATCGTAATTCTTAGCAGCACACCAGGTAAAGTAAGAATTCCAGACCCTGTAATAAATCCGTGCAGAAGCCGGTTTGCGGGCCTTTAGCATAGTTTGGATAACCACCTCAGAGAATCCTTTGGCCCTTAGGAGTGAAGCTTCAAGAGCCACGCCGTCAAAGCCAGTGTAGCCAGTTTCGGGTAGACACAAGGGCCGTGAATGAGGAGGTCTGGGCATTGAGGAAGAAGAAGAGGATGCTCGATTGATAGACCCTGCAGGTCTGAGAGCCAATGCCGCCTGGGCCACGCTAGGAGCGACTAAAAGTAGTATTTCTCCTTATTTCTTGATCTTCCATAGTACCCTAGGCAGGAGTGACACCGGAGGGAACATGTATGGCAGCTGAAAGTTTCATGGAATTGCCAGTGCATCCACGAACACTGCTTGAGGATCCCTTGTCCTTGATCCGAAGACCGGAACCTTGTGATTGTGTCAAGACGCCATCAGGGCTACATCTGGTAGGCCCCACTTGTCTACTAGGAGTTGAAAGACTTCCGGATGAAGATTCCACTCACCGGCGTGTACGTCCTGACGACTGGGGAATCCACTTCCCAGTTGAGGACTCCGGGAATGAACACTGCCGATATTGCAGGCAGATGGCGTTCTGCCCAACGAAGGATTTTTGACACTTCCATCATTGCCATGTGGCATCAAGTGCCGCCTTGATGATTTATGTATGCCACTGTGGTGGTGTTGTCTGATTGTACTTGAACAGGACTGTTCTGTATCAGAGGCAGGGCATGAGTCAAAGCATTGAACACTGCCCGCAATTCCAGAATGTTTATCGGGAGGAGAGATTCCTCCTTGGTCCACTGACCCTGGAGAGAGTGTTGCTCTAGCACCGCTCCCCAACCCCGCAGACTGGCATCTGTAGTCAGTAGAACCCAGTTGGGGATCCAGAAGGGTCGGCCCCTGCTCAACTGTTGGTCCTGGAGCCACCAGCTCAATGACAGACAAACCTCCAGAGTCAAGGAGATCATTTGAGACCTGATCCGATGAGGCAGGCCATCCCACTTGGAAAGGATTAAACTCTGCAGAGGGTGAGAATAAAATTGAGTGTACTCTACCATGTCGAAAGCCGACACCATGAGGCCTAGTACTTGCATCACCGAGTGTATCGACACTCTTGGGCGAGAAAGGAAGTATTTGATCTTGTCCTAAAGTTTCAGGGCTTTCTCTGTAGACAGAAACAGTCTTTGTCTGTGTGTGTCAAGCAGTGCCCCCAGGTGCACCATGCTCTGAGCAGGGACCAACGAGGACTTTTTCCAGTTGCTGAGCCACCCGTGGGCTTGTAGGAATTGGACCGTCAGTTCCAGATGACTGAGGAGAACATCTTGGGAGTTTGCCAGGATCAGCAAGTTGTCGAGATAAGGTAGGATCCTGATTCCCTGATGGCGGAGAAGGGCCATCATCACGGCCATGACCTTGGTGAAGATCCGAGGGGCCGGGGCCAGTCCAAATGGCAGACCCTGGAATTGATAATGTAGGTTGCCAATAGCAAACTGCAGATATTGCTGATGCAATATGGCAATAGGTATATGCAGGTAAGCATCTTGTATGTCCAGGGATACCAAATAGTCCTCGGGTTCCATGGCCAGTACAATAGAGTGAAGAGTTTCCATGCGGAATTTGGACACTCTCACAAATTTGTTCAATGATTTGAGGTTGAGTATAGGCTGGAAGGACCCATTGGGTTTTGGGACTAGAAACAGGGTCGAATAGTATCCTCTGCCTCTCTGGGACAGAGGTACTGGCACTACCACTCCTGTGTCCAGGAGGGATCGCACAACCAGGTGTAGAGCTTGCGCTTTCAACGGATCCGAAGGAATAACCGTCATGCAGAACTGGCGAGGGGGACGTCTTTTGAAAGAGACTGCGTACCTGTGAGAGACAACTTCCCACACCCAGGAGTCTGAAGTGGTGCTTAACCCGACCTGGGCAAATTGCAGATGCCGGCCTCCCACCCTTGGATCCCCCAAGGGGAGGCCCGGCCCATCATGCAGCAGGCTTGTCTTGTTTAGAAGCAGGCTGATGGGCAGCCCAGGATTGTTTAGGTTTGGGCTTAGTGGTTTTGGAAGTACGAGCCTATCTCGGGTACGCCTGACCCTTTGTTTTCCCTGGAGGTCAAAAGGAACGAAAAGTGGTACTCTTTGCCTTCGGTGCAGAAGGATTAGTACTTGGGAGAAACGCAGTCTTAGCAGTCGCCAAGTCAGTCTCAAATGTATTCATAACTTCCCCAAATAGGATGTCTCCCTTAAAGGGGAGCACCTCCAAGGTATTTTTGGAGTCCAGGTCCACCTTCCAGGATCTCAACCACATAATTCGGCGAGCCAGTATAGACGTAGTGGACGCCTTGGCTGCCATTACACCTGCCTCAGAGGATGCCTCCTGAATATAGTGGAAGGCGGTGGTAATATGAGACAGATTGTCTGGCAGTGTCATAAATATCCTGCGGCAGCTCTTCCTCTAATGCCTGAACCCATGCTTCAATTCCTTTTGTGGCCCAGGAGGCTGCTATAGTGGGTCTATGTACAATACCTGTAAGGGAGTAAATAGACTTCAGGCATCCCTCCACACGCTTATCTGTCGATTCCTACAGTGAAGTGACAGTAGTGACAGACAGAGTAGATGACACCACAAGACGGGTAACATGAGAGTCCACCGGCGGTGGAGTTTCCCACTTGTTACTCAACTCCGCAGGGATAGGATAACGAGCTAGCATCTTCTTAGACAGGGAGAATTTTTTTTCCTGGAGAAAACCAGGGTTCCTGACGTATTTCTATTAAATGGTCAGAATGTGGTAACACTACTTTAGTAACCTTCTGACGTTTGAACTTATCAGTTATCTTAGACGCAGTAGTGGGATCTACCTCATCATCAATTTGTAGAATCAGCTTAATAGCCTCCACTAGGTCAGGAACATCAACCTGAGTTGTAGGTTACTCGTCAGAAGCAACTGTATCAGTGTCTGACGGATCAGTATATTCCCCATCCTCATCAGAATTATCTGAAATAGTGGATTGTGAGGAGGAACCGGCCCACTTAGATGACCCCTTGACCCCAGAGGGATGAGGGGTAGACTTTTGTCTAACCAAAGATTGATTTAATTGTATCTGGGTAGACAGAATGTCCGCCCAAGGCGGATTAACTACAGGGACAGTATGTGGCTGCAATGGCACTTGAGGTCCCAAAGGGGGCATAAGACGTGTCACAAGCATATTCAGCATACTGCAGAACGCTGACCAAGGTGGCTCCCGATTGGCTACAAGGGCTGCGGGCTTACTGGAAGATATATGGCACCCAGTACACAAACCATCAGTTAAAACTTCCCCCTCAGGTAAATCCTTGGCGCAGGCACTGCATGATGCAGGAGCGCCTGTGGGTTTACCCCCTTTGTGGCAGACATTATAGTCAGGGCCGGGTTCGAGCGCTTGCAGCGCCCCGGGCAGGCAATGGGGGCGTGGCTTCATACAGGGGGCGTGGTCAGTTACGCACCCTGTACAGTATGAGCGCCGCTGAAATGATGTGCGGTGCGCGATGACGTCATCGCGCACCGCACAGCAAAGGTCCTCTCCACAAAGGGAAATTAGACGCTACGCGTCTGAGAGGACCTTTCCCATAAGCCCCTGGGTCCATGTCACAAACTATTTGGAATGGCAGACCCTCCAACATGACCAGCCCCACTAGGTACAAAATGCTCTGTTTCTAGACTTCCCTCTTAATTTATGATTTCCATCACCTGTGTTGAACTAGTTAACTGATAAGAAAGCTGTTTCTTCACAGGTGATGGCAATAATAAGAATTTACTTACCGATAATTCTATTTCTCATAGTCCGTAGTGGATGCTGGGGACTCCGTAAGGACCATGGGGAATAGCGGCTCCGCAGGAGACTGGGCACATCTAAAGAAAGCTTTAGGACTAACTGGTGTGCACTGGCTCCTCCCCCTATGACCCTCCTCCAAGCCTCAGTTAGGATACTGTGCCCGGACGAGCGTACACAATAAGGAAGGATTTTGAATCCCGGGTAAGACTCATACCAGCCACACCAATCACACCGTATAACCTGTGATCTGAACCCAGTTAACAGCATGATAACAGAGGAGCCTCTGAAAGATGGCTCACAACAATAATAACCCGATTTTTGTAACAATAACTATGGCCCTCATTCCGAGTTGATCGCTAAGTTTTTCGGACGCACAACATATTCGCAAAGTTGCGTTAATGTAGTAATTTTGCGAACTTCCGCCCTCAACGTATTTTTGCAAATTCGCACGCAGTATTACACAAAGTGGGCGTACGCCAAATGACATCGCAGTAATGCAAAACCATCGCAGCATTGCGAAATCATCGCAATAACACATACTTAATCGTAAAAATACTAAGTTTGAGTATATTTACAAAGTTTGGCGTAAAAGTGCACACTTTTAAGGTAAAACGCACAAAAATGTTTTTTTGGACTATTAAGTGCAATTACACCTTTCCTTTTAAAGACCACAAGCCCTTTTCAATTACGAACCCAATTAGTGTTTTGATTGTTAATGTTCAAAAACAATTAAGTCTGTGAACAAAACCAGATTAACACTTTGTTGCCATAATTGCCCATCAACATGTCAAAGTGTAAATTTTTTTTTTTTTTTCTTCACTTTTTTAATTTTTAAAGGTGTTGTTTGTGAATGAAGGTGTTTACATGTTTCTTAACACAATATTATCCTTTTTTTTTGGGTAAAAATGTAACGTTAGATGTGTGTAATTTTTTTGTCATAAAAATTCTACCTGCAAATCTGCTGATCCTTTTTTGCATTAAGAAACACAACACCCGGTTAACTTTAAACAACTTTTTTTTTTATTTTTTTTTGTTTTTTTTTGTTTTTTTGGTAAATCAAATATTCTAAATTATGCAAAGTTTTCCAAATGGTCCACACAATCCAGCATTGCTTGCAGGTGTTGGCGCATGGTGTTTAGAATCCCTGCAAAACTTGTGGGATCTCCAACTGCAACATCTGAAATTAAGATGCAACACAAACATTAATAACTTAATTACATTACTTATTAGCCAAGCAAGGCGCAAAGCACACTTAAATGCTGGCATGTACAAACTGCTGGACTCCAGCTGTTGTGAAACTACATATACCAGCATGCCTTTACACAGTTTTGTGGTCAGGGAATGGCAAAGCTGTGTGAGGGCATGCTGGGATGTGTAGTTTCTCAACAGTTGGAGTGCCGCAGTTTGGACAGGTCTGCTTTAATGGCAAAATTACTACATCCTGGCTGTTTTATGGTACAATCATTAGCAGAACACACAAGCCTGCTCAGCCTTTTTTTCAGATTTTAAAGTGTTCCAGACCATGTGTTACATTTACTACTATGTGAGTTATATTTAAGATGGAACGTTGCCCATAGCAATCAAGCCAAAATATGATTATTATATTGTAGAAGTGGCTCCCAATTTTTTAAGTATAATCTTATTGGTTGCTATGTCCGACATCCCATGTTAAAGATAACTACCATCTTCGTCAATGTGACACCATGTTGGCATTCATTCCCATTTGTTGTTTATTTTTTTATTTTTTTAGGGGGTTGGTCCTGCATCATCACACTGCATAAACACATCTTCAGCAGCCCAACATATCATAGCATTCCCACACTCCCTGAAAGCTGCCCTTACTAAATAAGTGGAAACATGTTTGACTCGAACAATTATTAATTTTGAGAATGTAACTTTCACACAAAAAAACAGTGTGTCATTAGGCTGCATAACAAAGTGAAGCATGTGATTTGTAAGTGTAAATATTCAGACTACACAGGCCCAAGTGTAAAAGGCAAACAACATACTAAACTCCACTCAGGTCTAACTGTTTCACTGAAAAAGTAACACATATAAACCCTGTTGTCCTGGCAACCCTGGCTACCTAATGAGTGTCAACCTAGAGTGGACACACAAAACATTGCACACATACACACTGTACATATAATGACACTCACAAATATGTAAAGGCAACATGTACACCATGATGAAATGTTTAATTATTTTTCCAGGGTCCAAGAATTCAAACAGTACAACACTGCATGTTTTGCCATTGTAAGTGTAAGTGGGTAATCTTATTGTATAAAATTTAAATAAACTTACTTTCCTCGGAAACATCCAGACTCCCGGAATGTTCTGCAGGGGCTTCCTCTGCCCATTCACTTGGTGGGGATGTTGCCTGGATGGGGGAAGGCGGCTGGATGGGGGAAGGAGGAGGGATTGGGGAAGGAGGAGGGATTGGGGAAGGAGGAGGGATTGGGGCAGGAGGCTGGATGGGGGAAGGAGGCTGGATTAGTGCCGCAATTTCAGAGGGGGGGTCTGATTGAGAGGGCGAGGGGGGCGGAGAGAAATTTAAAGCAATAGAGGGTGAGGGGGGTTCAGATGGGGATGTCGAAGTGGAAGGAGAAGGGGTATGGGAAGGAGGAGAAGGGGTCCCAGAAAGAGATGGAGAGGTGTGGTGAGAAGGGGAATGGAAAGTGGAGTGGGCCAGGGAAGCTGAGGGGGACTGGGAAGCTGAGGGGGACTGTGAAGATGAGGGGGACTGGAAAGCTGAGGGGGAGTGTGAAGGGGAGGGGGAGTGAGAAGGGGAGGGGGAGTGAGAAGGGGAGGGGGAGTGGGAAGGGGAAGGGGGTGGGGAGTTGTGCCGTTGTTGTTGTCCTAGAATGAAAATATTGTCCACATTTTTTAATCATGCCAAATTACATAGTATTGATTTTTAAATATAAATGTTATGTTACATGTTTTTTTTAATAAAATTTAAAATAGAAAATCAAACATGTTAAGATCCTCTTCATGTTGGCCATAGCAAACAAAATGAAGCCAAACTTTAACTTTGAAGCTCATTCCTTAATCTAGTCCATTGAGTCATAGTGATTTGTCTAGGCAACATCACCAGATTACTATTCAAGGGCCCTTATTATATAGCCAGCACTTATCAAGTATTTTGGACCAGTTTCCTGGCTGCTTCTTATTTCTTGGAAACATGCACTTGTTTCGTGTCACTTTACTACAGTCAGTACTGTTTCCCCTAACCACACACACTGACCTAATTTCCTAAAAAGGAGACTGAAGGTTGCAATTAGCCTACCACTTACTGTAAAATGTAGGTAATTCAAAGGGGATTACAGCTGGAATTTAGTTTGCAATTGTCCAAAAGCATGTGCTCTGCAGGGGTTGCATATATAACATGTGCAGAGAGAGTTAGATTTGGTGGACTTTTTCAATTATGGGCATGGAAAATACAGGCTGTTTAATTTAAACACAGCAAATTATTGAGATGCTTTAACACACCCCACCCAAATCTTACTCACTCTGCACATGTTACATATGCTTCCCCTGCAGTGCACATGGTTTTGCACAATGGTTTACAAAAAACCTTTTGTTCAAAATTGGGAAGATCAAGCATTATCACATTTTAAGATAAAAATCTTATGTAATGTAACTTACTTCGGGTATGGAGAGCACGGATTTGCTGGCGGATCTCCGCCAACAAATCTGGAGTCCGCCTGCGGAGATCACTCCATCGCCTCTCGAGCTGGATGATTGTCCGCCTGCTGCGGACGCGAGTCCGCAGCAGGCGGCGGACCTCCGCGTAGGCCTCGCGCTTCACCCGATTGGGGATGAAGCGCCCAACGCGGCCTACGCGGCGGTCCATCACCGCTACCAGCACGCGGAGCTCCCGCCTGGAGAACGGTGCTGCACGCATCATGGCAATGGCGTTTTCCTTATTTGGGCATATATTTATAGTGTCTGTTAGCATGTGATTGGCCAAAAATATGTCATTTCTAATAACTTTATTGATCTTTGCAATGCTGTGAAGAGCAGAGAGTTATTTTGCACGAGCGGAAATTTGCATTAGCAGAAGCGAAAATGTTTGTTAGAAACAATTAGAATAAACACACAGAGACACAGACTTTACTGAAAATTACTAAACATATCTGTGTACTCACCACAGGTCGTGTGATCATTCAGCTGGACAGTCACAAAGTGTCAAACATTGAGGATCATTTGTTTGTGTGTTTGTTTACATAATCAGGATTTGAGGATATAAAATAAATAAGGACACTATTTATTATCATTACAGTATTTAAATTATTACATAAACATTGTCAGCTTAACGTGTTTTTGTTTTTTGTGTTTAAAAAGAAAAAACCATTCCAACACAACAACAGCATTACCCAATCACTTTACAAGAACATACTAAATGCAATCATGTTTAAAAATACATAAGCATACTGGGTTGTATTATTTGTGCAAATATAAATGTTAAAAACACTATACCTGAAATGTTCTGCTACAATTCTTGCCCTCACTTGGCTCCCCCTCCGTGTCACACTCCCCCCACCGAAGCGTGGCACAACCCCTGGCTCCTCATCAGGCAATTCCTCTGCCTGAGGAAGCTCGACACTACTCCTTACCGCGATATTATGGAGTATTGCGCACAGGACCACTATTTTACTTGCCATCTCCGGCGAATACATGATGTCGCCACCCGTGCGGTGGAGCACACGAAAGCGCCCTTTCAGGACACCAATTGTGCGCTCCACCAGCTGCCTAGTGGCAGTAAGCGCGGAGTTAAATGCCATCTGTGGTCCTGGCCTGGGATTACGGTAAGGAGTCATGAGCCAGGGGGTGCAAGGATATCCACGGTCTCCTGTTGGAATAAAAGCAAAATTTTAGATCACAAATTTCATATATTTTTGTAAGTTTGTAACTAAAATATTTGAGCAACAACTCACCCAATAACCACATGTCTGGTCGTTGACTTGATCTTAATCTCTGCCATATCCCTGATTGTCTAATGACATACGCATCATGGGAACTTCCTGTAAACTTTGCGTTCAGGGAAAGGATCTGGAGGGATGGCCCACAAACAACCATTACATTCAGAGAATGAAACAGTTTCCTGTTTCTATAAATTTCTTCATTATGTCTTGGTGGCTGAATAGCAACATGTGTGCCATCCACAACCCCAATAACATGTGGGAAGCGACTACCACCTTCCGCAAATTGCCGCTTCACCACATCTAGGGCACCAACATCCAAAGGCATAGCAATAAATTGCTTAACACGCTTGATGAAAGCCTGGCAGACACGTCGCAGGACCTTACTGAACTGGCCCTGCGACATGCCAACCAGGTCTCCAACAACATGCTGGAATGATCCTGTGGCCAAAAAATGTAACACTGCAAGGAATTGTGTCAATGGTGGTATTGCTGTAGGATACCGAATTTCAGACTCCAGATCACTCTCTATTATGGAGAGAGTGTCTAGGATTAGATGTGGTGGCAGCCGGTATCTACGCACCACCACATCATCTGGCATCCCAAAAAGTATGACACGGGTTCTGAAAATTGGTGGCCTAGCACGCCTCCGTTGCCTTGGTTGATGAGGAGCCGGCTGTGGTTGTGGGGCTGGCGGTTGGGGTGGGAGTGCTGGCGTGGGTTGGGGAGGTAGGGCTTCTGCCGCAATATGTATTGACATCACACACTTTTTGGAGAGAATGTTAAGAAATGTAAAAAAATAAAAATTCAAAGTTTTCCAAAATTTTACAAAATAACTGTTTTTACAATTGTGGTGTCAACTTACTGCAGGAGCGTACATTTTTTCTGTGTTGAATTCATGTCCAAAATGCAAAAATAAAAAGCAAATAAAACTAAATTTAATATTTGGATATAAAAAACATATATTAATGCAAAAAAACTTTATAAAAAAAAAAACCCAAAAAATAAGAAATTTAGTACCTAGTCCAGGAAAGACAAACACTACTTTGCAGATCAATCCTGGAAAACCCAAACACTTTGTTTAGCAAACTTTACCAAAAAAACAAAAACAAAAATTGAACAAACACAAACAAGCACCAACACAGGCCAAGGACACTTACCTGCTCCTAAAGAAATAAAGTCTTGTTTTTGTGGACCACACCCAAAAATGAAGACAAAATTGGTTTTTCTCACCAAAAAAACTAAATCCTACAAGAGAACACAAATGACAGTCAAAAACAGCATACAGACACTTCCAACAAACAAGCTCCAACACAGGCCAAGGACACTTACCTGCTCCTAAAGAAATAAAGTCTTGTTTTTGTGGACCACACCCAAAAATGAAGACAAAATTGGTTTTTCTCACCAAAAAAACAAAATCCTACAAGAGAACACAAATGACAGTCAAAAACAGCATACAGACACTTCCAACAAACAAGCTCCAACACAGGCCAACGACACTTACCTGCTCCTAAAGAAATAAAGTCTTGTTTTTGTGGACCACACCCAAAAATGAAGACAAAATTGGTTTTTAGCACCAAAAAGTAAATTCCTACAAGAGAACACTAATGACAGTCAAAACAAAGAAGCACGGGAATATTTTCACAAATGGACTTGCAAAATATATATGTGTTATAAAAATTAAAATATTAAAATGTATTAAAAAAACTTGCCAACACAAAAAACAAAAAACAAAACTGAATACTCACAAACGAAAATACCCACAAAAAATGCCACTGTCTATATTCAAAACGCAAAGAAAAGGACAAAGGTATGCTTGACAATTACTCACTCTGCCAATTCCACTATCACCTTCCCGCACAAGCCAACAACTCAAACGCCAAACTACCAACACTTACAGCATGCACAGTAGGCCCTTAAATAAGCAGTGCAATCATTCAACAGAATAACAGTGTACACCTGTGTGAATTAACGAGTCGCACGTAGGTATATAAGCGCACACACCTCGGCGTACACACGTCATCACAAACATGGCTTCTCGTGAGCAAATCGCAGCAGAGATAGACCGCATTGCAGAGCAGCAGATGGCATTGCAGAAACAACGGATAGAGTGTCAAAGGCGCTTGTTAGAATACGCCTCTGCGGAGGTTAATGCAGGACCTAGTACTCTGCAAATTTCTGCTTCTGAACCTCAACAATTGAGTGTGGATACCCTGCCACACACACATAGTGAGCAAACTGAGGGAGAATTGACTTTAGCCACACAAACACAGCAGACAGAAGCTGCTAGTGAGGAGGAAGATGGAGATGACCAACCTGAAGAAACCTCACAGGCTACCTCCAGACGGAAAAAAAAGACAGCCTGCATTCACTAAGAGGGAGTTGCGTGTCTTGGTCACGCAGGCCATGTCCAAAATACATAGGGGCCCCAAAAACATGGGGGCTGCTTCCAAAGAACGCATCTGGAGAGACATCACAAAATCTGTGAATGAAGTTGGCTCTGTCGTCAGAACATCACAGGAAGTGAGACGACGGTAAGTGCATCTTGACAATCCTTTTTCTGTGCTAAGTTGCATAAAAAATGTAGTTACATGTCATGTTATGTCTAGCAAACACAAGCAGAACATGTGTGCTATATATTTACTTTGAACAATAAGAAGACTCAACTTTTTCCCTCTTTCACAATATTTATGTAGGTGGGCCGACTTCAAATCCCGCCTGAAGGCAAAGAGGGCTGCGGAGTGGAATGCCTCAAGGGCAACAGGGGGGGGACCACCTGTCGCTGTGGAGTATACTGACTTGGAGGAGATGGCGATGGCCTGTGTGAGTTATGAGGAGGGCCAAGGGGTGTCTCATATGGACACGGACCTGCCTGAGATTCTGACGGGACATGACTTGGAAGGTAAGTTTACACATGTATTTGTCTGAAATTTGAACTGTATTAATAATCTTAAACTAATTTTGACTCCAACTTTTCCCCCACACATTCTTCTATTTGCTTGCCACAAAACACAGCACAGGGGGGTGAACAGTTTGAGTCACAGGCCGGTTATGTGGTTGAGGCTGAGGTGGAGGGACCTAGTGGGTCTGCCAGTGTGGGCCAACAAAACCCACCTATGCAGGTTCCTACTGGCCCCCCCACCCAACCCTCTGCTATCCCGGAGATCCTGCTTGAAATTGCTAGGTATGGTGAGAGCCTAAACACATTTCAAGACGGGGTCATCCGGGAGGTAAGCCAGATAACTGTCCGGCTCACTGAGATCCGAACCTGTGTTGAGCAAGGTGTTGCTCAACTCTGCCAAAGTCTGGCAGAGATCAGGCAGGCCCAAGAACAACTGGCCTCCTCAAACCAAAGCCTTGCAACTAACATCTTGCAAGGGCTCCAGGCCATCGCTGTCTCCCTTGCCCACAGTGGCAGAGAGCCAACCACATCGGCTCCCTCCCCTGCCCCTGCCCAGGAAGAACAGGACACTGGGCAGGCCCAACGAAGGTCACTCCGCAGACCAAGCAAAGAAGATCAGCCTCAGGCGGGGCGAAAAAGAAGAAAGTGATGTCTCTCCAGATGGGCAGCACCCATGTTTTTGTAGTTGCCTCTATGTTATTTTGGACTTGGCTTGTGTGGCCAGAATGGATCACTCCCTCTTAGTGAAATGTCTTTTTTCTGTTTGGAGGAATTGTAGCCTGTGAGTTTCTTTTAAAAAACAACAGAGCCATCTTCCTCTCACTAGTGTGCTGTGTATTGTTGTGTTTGTGTGGTGGATACTAATTATTTCTCAGTTTGTGTCACATTTTTGTGTGGCAGGGTGTGAAATATGTTGAATTTATAAGATACTTTTGTCAGTAGCAGAAATTTGCAGAGTACTGAGTTCTGCAATATAATTTTTGTCAGTGCCATCTGCTTGGTGCTTGGTCTATCTCTGCCTGTGAGACTCATGTGGAGCCATGTTTAAATGTTGGATCATATTATTTCTGAAATAAAAAATATAAATTCAAAATGTGTGCAATTTCTTGAAGGTAATGCATTAGCAAAATCTTACTTACAAAAAGATTATGTCAACATATAGACACTTGGTGACCAATCTGCTAATTCTCCTTCAAATTTAAAAAAAAAAAAAAAAAAAAAGGTATGTTTTGCACCACACTTTAATGTCCATATTAATAAAACAGACACGACAACTTGATAAAATATCTTTGGACAACATGACATCATTGAAAACATTGACAGATGTTAAAAACATATATTATTGTGACTTTTAAAAATAAATCATAGTGTATGCGGCATTATGTGGGTGTTGGTTAATTGATCAGAATGTTGCAGAATTATATAACTTTAAATAAAAATGTAACTTGTTTGTATTTAGTAGTCTAACACACATTCAAACATTTCTGCACAATGCTTACACACCAAGTTAAACACAAATAACAACCTTATTTAACAGTGTGTGAGATTAATATGTGAGTAGAATAAACATGTAATGTGTGTTCAGTCAATTGCTGGTTGGTAACTTTCATGGGCTCAGTAATTAACAAGTAATTGAACATCAGATGAATGTGCTCTCCAATTAACTGCTAATTACTGCATACACACTTGTACTAGTACTTCGCAAATGTAGAGTAACTGCAGACCTACTCTGCTGCTGCGTGAATATTGCTACGGTTTCCTATGTTAGTTTTAACAGCGACAAAGTTTATGTGCGAAAAACACGCCCATTGCAAGTTGCATACTCCCACACAGTACGCCCACTTTCACGCCCATGTCGGAGCATTGCGAAGTCTCGCCTCCGCCACGCCCACGCCACTCCTTGTTTTCGTTTGGCAGTTACGGCTTTTTTTGTCCAAAGTAATTTTGCACAGTTGTCGTACGTATGTCTTCGCGCATGCGTAATCACGCATTTGCGCATGCGCAGATACTTACATTTCGGACATTTGCGATGCGATGACTCTTAGCGATCAACTCGGAATGAGGGCCCATGTACAAGTATTGCAGACAATCCGCACTTGGGATGGGCGCCCAGCATCCACTACGGACAATGAGAAATAGAATTATCGGTAAGTAAATTCTTATTTTCTCTAACGTCCTAAGTGGATGCTGGGGACTCCGTAAGGACCATGGGGATTATACCAAAGCTCCCAAACGGGCGGGAGAGTGCGGATGACTCTGCAGCACCAAATGAGAGAACTCCAGGTCCTCCTCAGCCAGGATATCAATTTTGTAGAATTTTACAAACGTATTTGCTCCTGACCAAGTAGCTGCTCGGCAAAGTTGTAAAGCCGAGACCCCTCGGGCAGCCGCCCAAGATGAGCCCACCTTCCTTGTGGAGTGGGCATTTACAGATTTTTGGCTGTGGCAGGCCTGCCACAGAATGTGCAAGCTGAATTGTACTACAAATCCAACGAGCAATAGTCTGCTTAGAAGCAGGAGCACCCAGCTTGTTGGGTGCACACAGGATAAACAGCGAGTCAGATTTCCTGACTCCAGCCGTCCTGGAAACATATATTTTCAGGGCACTGACAACGTCTAGCAACTTGGAGGCCTCCAAGTCCCTAGTAGCCGCAGGCACCACCAATAGGCTGGTTCAGGTGAGACGCTGAAACCACCTTGGGGAGAAACTGAGGACGAGTCCTCAGTTCCGCCCTGTCCGAATGGAAAATCAGATAAGGGCTTTTTCAGGATAAAGCCGCCAATTCTGACACGCGCCTGGCCCAGGCCAGGGCCAACAGCATGACCACTTTCCATGTGAGATATTTTAACTCCACAGATTTAAGTGGTTCAAACCAATGTGACTTTTGGAACCCAAAACTACATTGAGATCCCAAAGTGCCACTGGAGGCACAAAAGGAGGCTGTATATGCAGTACCCCTTTTACAAACGTCTGAACTTCAGGGACTGAAGCTAGTTCTTTTTGGAAGAAAATTGACAGGGCCGAAAATTTGAACCTTAATGGACCCCAATTTCAGGCCCATAGACACTCCTGTTTGCAGGAAATGTAGGAATCGACCCAGTTGAATTTCCTCCGTCGGGCCTTACTGGCCTCGCACCACGCAACATATTTTCGCCAATTGCGGTGATAATGTTTTTGCGGTTACATCCTTCCTGGCTTTGATCAGGATAGGGATGACTTCATCCGGAATGCCTTTTTTCCTTCAGGATTCGGCGTTCAACCGCCATGCCGTCAAACGCAGCCGCGGTAAGTCTTGGAACAGACAGGGTCCTTGCTGGAGCAGGTCCCTTCTTAGAGGTAGAGGCCACGGATCCTCCGTGAGCATCTCTTGAAGTTCCGGTTACCAAGTCCTTCTTGGCCAATCCGGAGCCACGAATATAGTGCTTTCTCCTCTCCATCTTATCAATCTCAGTACCTTGGGTATGAGAGGCAGAGGAGGGAACACATACACTGACTGGTACACCCACGGTGTTACCAGAGCGTCTACAACTATTGCCTGAGGGTCTCTTGACCTGGCGCAATACCTGTCGAGTTTTTTAATCATGTGGACGACTTCTGGGTGAAGTCCCCACTCTCCCGGGTGGAGGTCGTGCTGAGATAGTCTGCTTCCCAGTTGTCCACTCCCGGAATGAATACTGTTGACAGTGCTATCACATGATTTTCCGCCCAGCGAAGAATCCCTGCAGCTTCTGCCATTGCCCTCCTGCTTCTTGTGCCACCCTGTCTGTTTACGTGAGTGACTGCCATGATGTTGTCCGACTGGATCAACACCGGCTGACCTTGAAGCAGAGGTCTTGCTAAGCTTAGAGCATTGTAAATGGCCCTTAGCTTCAGGATATTTATGTGAAGTGATGTATCCAGGCTTGACCCTAAGCCCTGGATATTCCTTCCCTGTGTGACTGCTCCCCAGCCTCGCAGGCTGGCATCCGTGGTCACCAGGACCCAGTCCTGAATGCCGAATCTGCGGCCCTCTAGAAGATGAGCACTCTGCAACCACCACATGATGGATACCCTTGTCCTTGGTGACAGGGTTATCCGCTGATGCATCTGAAAATGCGACCCGGACCATTTGTCCAGTAGGTTCCACTGGAAAGTTCTTGCGTGGAATCTAACGAATGGGATTGCTTCGTAGGAAGCCACCATTTTTACCCAGAACCCTTGTGCATTGATGCACTGAGACTTGGTTCGGTTTTAGGAGGTTCCTGACTAGCTCGGATAACTCCCTGGCTTTCTCTTCCGGGAGAAACACCTTTTTTCTGGACTGTGTCCAGGAACATCCCTAGGAAACAGAAGACAAGTCGTCGGAACCAGCTGCGATTTTGGAATATTGAGAATCCAATCGTGCTGCCGCAACACTACCTGAGATAGTGCTACACCGACTTCCAACTGTTTCCTGGATCTTACCCTTATCAGGGAATCGTCCAAGTAAGGGATAACTAAAATTCCCTTCCTTCGAAGGGATATCATTTCGGCCATTACCTTGGTAAAGACCCGGGGTGCCGTGGACCATCCCTACGGCAGCGTCTGAACTGATAGTGACAGTTCTGTACCATAACCTGAGGTACCCTTGGTGAGAAGGGTAAATTTTGACATGAAGGTAAGCATCCTTGATGTCCCGAGACATCATGTAGTCCCCTTCTTCCAGGTTCGCAATCACTGCTCTGAGTGACTCAATCTTGAATTTGAACCTCTGTATGTAAGTGTTCAAAGATTTTAGATTTAGAATCGGTCTCACCGGGCCGTCTGGCTTCGGTACCACAATAGTGTGGAATAATACCCCGTTCCCTGTTGCAGGAGGGGTACCTTGATTATCACCTGCTGGGAATACAGCTTGTGAATGGCTTCCAAAACTGCCTCCCTGTCAGAGGGAGACGTCGGTAAAGCCGACTTTTGGAAACGGCGAGGGGGAGACGTCTAGAATTTCAATATGTACCCTTGAGATATTACCTGAAGGATCCAGGGGTCTACTTGCGAGTGAGCCCACTGCGCACTGAAATTCATTGAGAACGGGCCCCCACCGTGCCTGAGCTTGTAAGGCCCTAGCGTCATACTGAGGGCTTTTGCAGAGGCGGGAAAGGATTTCTGTTCCTGGGAACTGGGTAATCTCTTCAGCCTTTTTCCTCTCCCTCTGTCACGAGCAGAAAAGAGGAACCTTTTGTCCGCTTGCCAACAAAGGACTGCGCCTGATAATACGGCGTCTTATTTTGAGAGGCGACCTGGGGTACAAACGTGGATTTCCCAGTTGTTGCCGTGGCCACCAGGTCTAAAAGACCGACCCCAAATGTCCCCTTTCAAAGGCAATACTTCCAAATGCCGTTTGGAATCCGCATCACCTGACCATTTTACTGGTAGAATTGGACAACGCACTTATACTTGATGCTAGTCGGCAAATATTCCGCTGTGCATCATGCATATATAGAAATGCATCTTTTAAATGCTCTATAGGCAATAATATACTATCCTTATCTAGGATATCAATATTTCCAGTCAGGGAATCCGACCATGCCAACCCAGCACTGCACCTCCAGGCTGAGGCGATTGCTGGTCGCAGTATAACACCAGTATGTGTGTGAATACATTTTTGGATACCCTCCTGCTTTCTATCAGCAGGATCCTTAAGGGCGGCCATCTCATGAGAGGGTAGAGCCCTTGTTCTTACAAGCGTGTGAGCGCCTTATCCCCCCTAGGGGGTGTTTCCCAACGCACCCTAACCTCTGGCGGGAAAGGGTATACAGCCAATACTTTTTAAGAAATTATCAATTGTTATCGGGGGGAAACCCACGCATCATCACACACCTCATTTTATTTCTCAGATTCAGGAAAACTACAGGTAGTTTTTCCCTCACCGAACATAATACCCCTTTTTGGTGGTACTCGTATCATCAGAAATGTATAAAACATTTTCCATTGTCTCAATCATGTAACGTGTGGCCCTACTGGAAATCACGGTTGTCTCTTCACCGTCGACACAGGAGTCAGTATCCGTGTCGTCGTCTGTATCTGCCATCTGAGGTAACGGGCGCTTTAGAGCCCCTGACGGCCTATGAGACATCTGGACAGGCACAAGCTGAGTAGCCGGCTGTCTCATGTCAACCACTGTTTTTTTATACAGAGCTGACACTGTCACGTAATTTTCAACAGTACATCCACTCAGGTGTCGACCCCCTAGGTGGTGACATCACTGTTACAGACACTCTGCTCCGTCTCCACATCATTTTTCTCCTCATACATGTCGACACAAACGTACCGACACACAGCACACACACAGGGAATGCTCTGATAGAGGACAGGACCCCACTAGCCCTTTGGGGAGACAGAGGGAGAGTATGCCAGCACACACCAGAGCGCTATATATATATACAGGGATAACCTTATATAAGTGTTTTTCCCCTTATAGCTGCTTTTAATACTGCGCCTAATTAGTGCCCCCCTCTCTTTTTTTAACCCTTTCTGTAGTGTAGTGACTGCAGGGAAGAGCCAGGGAGCTTCCCTCCAACTGAGCTGTGAGGGAAAATGGCGCCAGTGTGCTGAGGAGATAGGCTCCGCCCCCTTTTCGGCGGCCTTATCTCCCGTTTTTCTGTATATTCTGGCAGGGGTTAAATGCATCCATATAGCCCAGGAGCTATATGTGATGTATTTTTTGCCATGTAAGGTATTTTTATCATGTTTTATTGCGTCTCAGGGCACCCCCCCCAGAGCCCTGCACCCTCAGTGACCGGAGTATGAAGTGTGCTGAGAGCAATGGCGCACAGCTGCAGTGCTGTGCGCTACCTTATTGAAGACAGGAACGTCTTCTGCCGCCGATTTTTCCGGACCTCTTCGCTCTTCTGGCTCTGTAAGGGGGCCGGCGGCGCGGCTCCGGGACCCATCCAGGCTGGGCCTGTGATCGTCCCTCTGGAGCTAATGTCCAGTAGCCAAGAAGCCCAATCCACTCTGCACGCAGGTGAGTTCGCTTCTTCTCCCCTTAGTCCCTCGATGCAGTGAGCCTGTTGCCAGCAGGTCTCACTGAAAATAAAAAACCTAATCTAAAACTTTCACTAAGAAGCTCAGGAGAGCCCCTAGTGTGCACCCTTCTCGTCGGGCACAGAAATCTAACTGAGGCTTGGAGGAGGGTCATAGGGGGTGGAGCCAGTGCACACCAGTTAGTCCTAAAGCTTTCTTTAGATGTGCCCAGTCTCCTGCGGAGCCGCTATTCCCCATGGTCCTTACGGAGTCCCCAGCATCCACTTAGGACGTTAGAGAAAATATATTAAGAGGGAAGTCCAGAAACAGAGCATTTTGTACCTAGTTGGTAAGGTCATGTTGGAGGGTATGGGAATAGTAACCTGTAGCTAACAACATACCCTCCAACTGTACCTTTTTAATAGGTACAGTACCTTTTTTTTATGGCCTGTACCGATTTTTGGCTCTCCAAACTTTCATTGAAAGTATAGGAAAAGGTACCAGTGACCACGCCCCCTTATTTGTACTGATGTTTATGTGTAAAATGTCGGAGGGCATGTAACAAATTTGCTGCTGCAATCAACTCTGAATTGCCCCGCAAGCCCGAAGCGTGGCGAGCGAAGCGAGGCCGCGAGGGTACAATTGTGCATAGCTGTAACAAAATAACCTCAAACAAACAGACAATGGATAAAACATTAAGGTGCTGTAAGGGCGGAAGTTCTCTTCTATCCTCTCGTGCTGTCACTTCCTGGACCTGATCACAAAGGGAACATAGACACAACCGACACTCAACACCGCGCCCGCGGACATAAGGAGGCGGCGGCCATTTTATAGTAGCCTTAGCAGCCAGTGTGTCGTGGCGGCAGCCATTTTATTGTAGACCTGGTTGCTACTAGTGTAAGCGGCTGTTAGTGTGTAGTGGCGGCGCGACCTTATGGTTTGAATCCGTCGTCATGGAAATGGCTGAACGCTCGGTGCTGGACGCTCTGCGCGGTGACGTCACGGAGCGTATTTCCGGATCCGCGTATGCGGGATGATCAGCGGTAGAGCTGTGCAGTATGTGAGTGGGATCGGGTGAGGGTAATTACACTGCCGGCGTAGCAATGTGCGCTGGGCAACGGTGTGTCAGGCCAGTCAGTTAGGGGACTTCAAATACCAGCATTTCCTCCTAGCTTGTTGCAGCCTGTGGCACTACAAGTCCCAGTGTGTGCTGCTATCCTCCTAGCTAGCTGTTGTGGCACAGCAAGTCCCAGTGCATGCTGTTACCATTCTACCTAGCTGGCACTATAATTCCCAGAATGTCCTGAAACCCATCTGGCTAGATATTGCTGAACTACAAATACCAGAGTGTCCTGACCACCTGTTAGCAATTCCAAGCATGTCCTCATACCCTCCTAGCTACTTATTGTGAAATTACAAGTCCCAGCATTATCAGAAACCCACCTAGCTAGCTGGTGTGGAACTGTATGTCCCAGCATGTCCAGGAACCCACCTAGCTAGCTGATGTGGAACCACATGTGCCAGCATTTCCCACATAAACATACAGGGCTGGTCTAGTAAATCAGAGTGCAATATGATGTGTGTTGGGTGTCAGGCCAGTCAGTTGAGATTAAGAGTACAGCCGTGTCCTGACACCCACCCAGCTAGCTTTTGGGGAACTACCAGTCTCAAACTACACTCAGCGCGTGAAGGAAGCTGTAGAGACATGTGGACATGCCAGCTGGTTAGGTGGATGTCAACACATGCTTGGATTTGTAGTTCTACAACATGCGGAAATAGAGAATTTGCTGATCCTTGGAAGCAATGACAGAATATAGATGAGTAATGTTCTCCCAGCTCCCAGTCTACTCTACCCCCACGTTCAGCCGGAGGGCCCATGACTACCTACCAACCCAAAACTACACTGAGAATTGTGTAGCAGATGTGCTGTAGGGTTAGATAGAAACCCATATAATAATACAAAGGAGGTAATTCAGACCTGATCGCTAGGCTGCGTTTTTGCACAGCGGGCGATCAGGTACAAACTGCGCATGCATATGTACCGCAATGCACAGGTGCGTCGATCAGGTAAAGCGATTGGTTTGTGCAACGTATCTGTTTATACGTCACACGGGCGATCGCAAGGAGATTGACAGGAAGAAGGCATTTGTGGGTGTCATCTGACCGTTTTCAGGGTGTGTCTGGAAAAACGCAGGCGTGTCCATGCGTTTGCAGGGAGGGATCCTGAAGTCAGTTCCTGTCCCGGACAGGCTGATGTGATCGCAGCAGCTGAGTAAGTCCTGGGCTGCGCAGAGACTGCACAAGATCTGTTTGTGCAGCTCGGCTACACATGCATTTGCACACTTGCACAGCGAAAATACCCTCCCCCAGTAGGCGGCGACTATCTGATCGCAGCAGTGCAAAAATCGCTTGCTAGCGATCAGGTCTGAATTAGGCCCAAAGGACGCTTCTCTGACTGAAATATTCTCTACTTATGTCCCTGAATGAATCTCTCTCTGCACATGTTATATCTGCCCCCCCCCTGCAGTGCACATGGTTTTGCCCATCTGCCAACAAATTTGCTGCTACGATCAGGTGTGAATTAGGCCCGCAGGCTGTAGGGAAGGTGTGCAGAGTGAAATGTAGGCTATGCAGGGTTGTGTGTATGCAGACTTATACCTGTGCGTGCACAGAGTGATCCTTTGCACCAGGAATAAAGCCAGTGCAAGTGTGCTGTGATACTGATGTCCGCTATATAAGCAAGCGTACAAATAGACACAACTCCGCATATAGGCAGATATACACGTTTAGTGCTTTGCATGTAATGTAGGGGTGCATTCAGATCAGCACTACTACAGTACCGCATACCAAAACACAACAATAGGAGAAGAAAAGTGAAACAGCACGTTTTCACTATTGTCCATAGCCATCTGTCATAGCATTTTCTCCTTCATCCACTAGGGGCCACTGGAGTGTAGTTACAATGGGGAGATAGTAGGTGGTATTGGTAGCTGGCACTTTAAAAATTCTCACACTGTGGCTAGCTCCTCCCCTACTATCTCCCCTCCAAGCCAGTCTTAGTTAAGTGCCCGAGGTAGCTGGTTCACTTGGGTTTAGCTGAAGAATTTTCTTCTTTTTTCTTTATTATTTTATTTTTCTTACACACACTCACAGACTGGCAGCTCTGCCACTGCCAGTCTGCACCGTGGGAGCTGCCGGCGGGGTCCCATCGCAGCTGCGTGCGGCTAGGGATGGGCCCCGGCTGAGGGAGACACTGAGCTCTCCTGAGTTGGCGGACACCGCTGCGTGCGGCGCGTGTCGCGGCCACTCCATCCAGCAGAAGATTCCGGCAGCATGGCAGCGGTGAGTATCAAAAAATGGTCGGACACCGCTGCGTGCGGCTTGTGTCGGGACCACCCCACCACAGAAGATTCCGGCTGGACGCCGCTGCGTGCGGCGTGTGTCGGGGCCGATCCACCAAGAACACAGTGGTGAGTGAAGTATACTTTATTTGTGGTGGCTATGTATGTTTTTAGAGCAATGCACTGTTTATTGTTGTACAACCCACTCCAGAAGGGCTCTCTGGGGCTGTAATGTACTTTATTGTATCCTTACCTGTCCTCCTCATGGAGAAACAGACAGGATGATTGGGGGAGGCTGAGTATGTGTTTATACAACCCTGACTGAAAAACGGGTGTGTGTCATTCTGATAACCCTCTGCTCCCCCAGCTCCCCGCACCCCCCGCACAGATCCCCACTCAGCGCGACTCACAGAGCCGGCACAGGGATCCCGCTCGAGCGCAAAGCAATGTTTAAATTTGGCGCCTTGTACGGAGGGGGCGGAGCTAAGTCCCGCTCTGTAGAGCGAGCTCAGCGCTCCCTGCTCCCAGGCGGCGACTCGCGCTCTGTTCAGCGCAACACTCCCCGGCGGCGGCTAGCAGATACAGGGCTCTACTAGCGCTGTATAGCGGGCTCAGCGCTCCCCGGCGGTGACTCGCAGGCCCAGCGGAGGGTACAGCTCGCTTCCCGCTTAGTTTTGCAATAAGGCGCCATAGCCGGGGGGCGGAGCTAACTCCTGCTCTGTACAGCGGGCTCAGCATTCTCCGCTCCCCGGCCACTGTTATAGTGTAATAGGCATTTATGTGAGTTTAATGCACATGGTGCTGAGGAGAATGTGATATAGTCAGAGTGGCTCAGCACTAATCCAGTTATCCACTATATAGATTTTATCGCATAGCCCAGAGGAGTTTCACTCTGGCGGCCATTTCCTCCCTGCACAGACCTGGCTTCATATTTGCAGTGTCTCCTATAGCCCAGTGGGCTAATCTTGCATACTCAGAGACAAATACAAATAAAGTCCCAGGTATATTAACAGTTAACCCGCTTTACTCAGCGGGCTCCCAGGTCTCCCCGTCGCTAGGCAACAGCTCTGGGATTTGTAACTTTTCGATACTTCAGGCTGCTGAAATATAGATACATTCCTCCTGCAGTAGAGTCCTCTACCCAGCATTTTCCTACTTGCAAATCAGGGAACCTGCTCTATTACAGTAGCTGGGACTCAGCTCAATAATAATTAAAAGGATCTACTGTGCAGTATTTATTTACCTACGGTGTGTGTGTATATATACATATATAGTTATGTTTGTGCATGTATATATATAGATATATATATTTAAGTGCGTGTAGGTATGTATATAGATAAATCCATAAAATACCAGATATAGGGGATAAAAGCCTACGGCCACACCACCCTGAACACGCCCGATCTCGTCTGATCTCGGAAACTAAGCAGGGTCAGGCCCGGTTAGTACTTGGATGGGAGACCGCCTGGGAATACCAGGTGCAGTAGGCTACTTCCGCAATGTTTTCTAATAACAACATCTTGCACATAACATTTTCCCCCATCTTTCTCACAGGCTGGTCACCATTTTGAAAAGCCAGCGGAACCTCAGAGAAACATCTGGTGCACCTTAATTAGCGGTACACTAAATACAGGGCGGGGTGTTGCCTTCCCTTTATTATTCCTTGTTGTCACTAGTTACTAATGCTATTTGTAATTGTGGAATGCGTGTAAGGCATCAGACAAATAGCGCTGCGGCTCAGTACGCTAGTAGCGGGTATCTGAACAGGGGTTTGAATCCAAACAAAACTTTAAGGAGAACTCCTATAGCCTAGGGCTAAGACTCCTGTCCCACAGCGCAGCGTTGCTGGTTCAGGTCTCCGCTGCTCCAGAAAGTTTATTTTAATCGTATCGGTCACTACACATTATAGTGCACACCTTACGTAGGGCTCTGTTTATTTAACCCACCTTTTCTCCTTTCGTTTGTCTCTCCTGGGATAGTCGAAGAATTCCCTCTTAGGTGTGAAGTATGCGGCGGAGCCATCTGCTTCGCCCTCCACGCACCTGCACACCCCTGTTTGATCAATGATGCAGGTAATGTCACTATTAACCAGACAATAACTCATCAGGTAAGCCCTTGGACTTTGGTTTCCAAGGTCACAGGATCAAATCACAGCGGGACCAAACACACCTTTCCAAAAAGAAACTTTGCTAACATTCCATGCATTACTGATGTCTGTTTTCTGTGGATCTGAACCAGTGTCTCAGAATATACAGGTACATAATACAGCAGTTCATCTGATACTGCAGGTAAAGGAGGAGGACACGTCAAGTCCATCAGGGTTCCACGCCATTGACGAAAATGACAGCGACTGGTTCAGTTTCGGATGAGCTGGGCAGGCTCCGGTAGGCGGCCGACAGACACCCGAATACACAATATCAGGTATCAAACAAGGTTTGTTTTCCTATCTTTTCCCCGCAGATGGCAGGAGATGGTATCAGAACCTCTCTAGGGTATACACCTCGGTGTATCGCCGGTCCATCAAGCCGCCGTTTTCCTGAGGCAACCTTGCTCAGGGATCCATCGACATATGCGGCAGCATGGTTCTACCGTATCCGGAGCAGGTAGGTTGGGGAACAATTGTCCTCTAGGTTACAGGATGCTTCGCATCAGGATCAATTGATACTTTGATACAGGTCAGAATCACGATTCTGCTTTATGTTCCTTGGAGGTCTCCATGTCTACAGACTCGGACCCTGCATCTTCGCTTGGGCTGTCTTAACCCGACGACCTCTGGGGC
The DNA here is from genome assembly GCF_028390025.1 of Pseudophryne corroboree. NCBI lineage: Eukaryota > Metazoa > Chordata > Amphibia > Anura > Myobatrachidae > Pseudophryne > Pseudophryne corroboree. Next base: position 419,323,274 of record NC_086450.1, read on the forward strand.
TGCGACAGTGACAAGTAAACATGAAATCCTACGGGGCAGATGGTTCTGGGGAAGGAACTTTCTGCAGGATTTCTTGAACCAATGGAGGTAGGTCCACTTTGATTTCTCCTACTACTGCCCCAGCTCCAAGACAGACCTTTACTGGTCTTCCCTTTAGATTTTTTCGTGCCCTTTCAGGTTTTTGACTCCACACGGGTGATATCTTCGTCGCCAGGGGTTCTCAGGGTAAAAAGGCTGAAGCAGAGGTTCAACATCCTCAGTCCAGTCTGATTTTATGTCATCCTATACACCCATTACACCGGCAGGGTCCCAGGGTAGGCGCAGGTCGATGGGAGAAGGCTTGGGCGGTTACAACCGTCTCAGGAGTCCCTCGGCATAGGTCGGCTGATTTACGTTGACAAGAGAGTCATACTGCAGGCTGCGCTCCATAGGTTTCTAACCGCAAAGGGTGTTGATCCCTGTTTTTCACATATCATTTGAATTAGGACAGTTCTCAGGCCTTTGTTTTCTTTTCACGTTCCGAAGCCAAGTGGCTCGGACAGGCCTATTCTGGCCTTACAATCCTTTTAGTCTGTGATTGCTAGTTTAAACAAGAAAGGGAGTTTTATGTGTCCCTTGTCTTCAGAGATGCCTGTTTACTGATTTCCGTTGGACAGGCTTTTCTCAGATTCCCCCTTAACAGGATTCTCATTTTCACTGTAAGTCCTTTACTCTTCTCTCTTCCGCTCCCACAGAGTTTAGGAAGATAACAGAATAACTCTTTTTCAAGGGCAGTGGGTGACGTTGGTTCCCTAATGGGACAATTTACTGCTACTATCCCACTCTGTACATTAGGTGGCTTCTGAATATCCGGAGGATCCACGAGCTTCTGATTCGACACAGATCCAATTTATGCTCCGCATAGACGTTTCTCAACACGGTCCGTCAGAGGTTTTTTTCATTCCTCGGCACCTGAGACTCTATTTCTTCAGTCAAGTTGCGACGTAATGAGTGGTCGCCTCCATTCCTCTCGGAACGGGGGACAACAATCTTGTTTCCAGATCAAGCCACCAGGTCAGACTCCTGGGTGAGGGAACATGCCCCGGAGTTTTGTCAGCTGGTCCGCTGTGGGCGGAGATTTCGGATCGACCTCAGGGCGTTCTGACTGACTCTTTAACCCTTTATTACTCTCGGACGGCAGTAGCCGTGGAGGCCCTCAGGGCTCCGGGGAGTTTTCTGGTTATTCTATCCTGCCTCCTTTTCTATTTCTACTTCATGTTCAGTAACACAGGAGGGGATTATGCGTGCTAGTCCTCTCGGTGGCGCTGGTTGGGCCACGCATGACTTGAAGATACAGATACGCCTGTTGTCAGTAGAGGAGCCTTGGCTCCTACCTCGACTGGACTGTCTACTTCAACAGGCTCCTTTTTTCTCCTTGTTCAATTTTACACTGGTTTCGGTTACCCGTGTGACTGTTCACGAGACCTCAGAAGGGAGGAGTTCCCTAGTTCGGTTAGGCCTACTGGGCTCCGATTTCAGAAGTCTATTACCTCTTCTCGCTTTTGCCACTTTGGGAAAACTTTATGGAACATAATGAAGATAAAAGGGGTTTTTTCCCCCTTCTTCCAGTTACCATTCATCTTTGGTTTCTCTGGGAGGTTTTTTGCTCCGCTGCGCTTCAAACCACACTGACCGGAATTTTAGGTCTCTGCCTTTTTCGCTTTTCTTCCAAATGAGATTAGCCTAGCGGCCGTAAGTTCGGCCTCTTGTTCAGGGAGTACTCTATTGGCAACTCCCCGGGCTGTGCTTCGGCCTCAGCGGTCGTTTCTTCCAGAGGGGAGGTCCATTTTTCATATAAATCTGACACTAGTGGTTTTCAATCCTCTCTGAATGTTGTCAGGGCTCGTCAACTCTCTCTACAGAGGTCTCAGGCTATTCGATGAAGTGTTTTTTCTTCTTTGCTCTGGACGATGCTCCCGTACTAAATAGCCGGGGCCCCAGCATATGCTGGACAGTTGGATACATCTGATCATCAGACAGTCTTCTTGGCGGTTACTAGGGAACCTCCGTTTTCCATTTCAGCGCGCTTTACGCGCATTGTAAGACCTTCGTGGGCAGCCGCCCGCGGGGTCTCCATGAATATTTTGTCGGGCGGCTACTTGGTCAAACCGACATTCGTTTTGTCAAATTCTACAAGTTTGACACTTTTACGGCCTCTGCATCACTGTTTGGCCGAGCAGTTTTTACAGGACTCTCAGCGCTTTCCCACCCGTTTTTTGGGAGCTCTGGGACGTCCCCATTGTAACTACACTCCAGTGGCCCCTAGTGGATGAAGGAGAAATCAGGATTTTGGTACTTACCGATAAATCCCTTTCTCCGATTCCACAGGGGCCACTGGACGCCCGCCCAGCGCTGTTTCTCCTGATTTTTGTTTGATTAACGATTGCAGATCACCATATGACTGCTTGTTGGGTTCAGGCTAGCCTGGTTTTTTGTCAGGTTCTGTTCCAGGTTTAGTTTGTGTTCGCCTGGTTTACAGGGCGTCGTTAACCTCCTCTACCTTACGGTTTGTTTATTACAGCTCTCCTCGGGCACAGTTTAACGTAGACTGGCTTGGAGGGGAGATAGTAGGGGAGGAGCTAGCCACAGTGTGAGAATTTTTAAAGTGCCAGCTACCAATACCACCTACTATCTCCCCATTGTAACTACACTCCAGTGGCCCCTGTGGAATCGGAGAAAGGGATTTATCGGTAAGTACCAAAATCCTGATATTACATACACAGAACTTATACAATGATTTTATTATGCACTACTGCCTAGCAAACCATAATAGGGCTTACCATCGAGTCTGACTACAGCTATCTAAAAGGGATGTAGTTATGTGACTGGCGGTCAGGAGACCGATGGACACAACACCTACATCCCGCCCACTCTCAATCCGGCCAGTCGGCCTGATGACCAACAGGGACTATTCCCACTCGTGGGGGTGCATGACACCTATAGAATGGGAATAGAACCTGTGGCGAGCGCAGCAAGCCCGCAAGGAGCTTCGTGGTGCTCCTTACCCCCCTCCCCCCTCCGCTGGCAATCTCACAGCCGGGATCCCGCCGTTGGTATTGTGACCGGTCACACATACCCAACCCATTTAAAATAGTAGGGTTACATTAATACATATTTCTGATGTTATATCAGCCTACCTCCTGCAGCATGAAGACATGAGGCAGTTAGGGATTGACTTGTAGTTCAACAACACCTGAAGCAGGCCTTAGAAAGCAGTCGTGAGTGCAGGGGAGATGTAACCACTATCAGACCTGAGGTATATTTACTAAGTGGTGGGTTTTACCTGGAAGTTTAAAGCAGCATTAAAATGAAGTGCAAATGCCAGCGTGTTTTTAATGTAATATTAGTGCTGCTGTAAATTGCCCCCTCAGCCCTAAAGGTGGAGATGTTCTGTGCTACACCCTGAAATAAAAGTTACTACCCATCTAGCTGGGTGATGTGCTGTGTACAGGGCGTGCGGCTTTCTCAATGGCGTATAGTACATGTTGTTTTGTTCCCTAGCAGCTGCTGTCTCCTCCATATGCTGGCTAGCTGATATGAGGATCCAGCCTGCTTCTGCTTCCCTTTACACCCCGGAGGTCTCTGGCTATCACATCCCACCCAGTACTCCTGTAACGATTTACTAATGGTTGAATCAGATGATGAATTCACTGAACTTTGCTCCAAGCTCTTGAAACGGGTGAAGAAGTCCCAGCCGCCAGAGGGTCAGAGCATCCCCAAAGCCAGCACTGCAACGAGAAGAAAGCTGAGAAGGATCAAATCAACGGAGCCCAAGAGCCAGACAAGTAATGGGGGCGGCAAGGAAGCAGAGCAGGTACTCCGAGCAGGACACGGGACTGAGAAGCCAAGTGATAGCGATGGAACAGAGAGCAGTGGTGCAGTGCAGAGCTACCCGTCACATGGGCACACAGAGACAGGTAATAAGGGAGAGATCTTAGTAAATATTTCTCTGACGTCCTAAGTGGATGCTGGGGACTCCGTAAGGACCATGGGGAATAGCGGCTCCGCAGGAGACTGGGCACATCTAAGGAAAGCTTTAGGACTATCTGGTGTGCACTGGCTCCTCCCCCTATGACCCTCCTCCAAGCCTCAGTTAGATCTCTGTGCCCGAACGAGAAGGGTGCACACTAGGGGCTCTCCTGAGCTTCTTAGTGAAAGTTTTAGTTTAGGTTTTTTATTTTCAGTGAGACCTGCTGGCAACAGGCTCACTGCATCGAGGGACTAAGGGGAGAAGAAGCGAACTCACCTGCGTGCAGAGTGGATTGGGCTTCTTAGGCTACTGGACATTAGCTCCAGAGGGACGATCACAGGCCCAGCCATGGATGGGTCCCAGAGCCGCGCCGCCGGCCCCCTTACAGAGCCAGAAGACAGAAGAGGTCCGGAAAATCGGCGGCAGAAGACATCCTGTCTTCACCAAGGTAGCGCACAGCACTGCAGCTGTGCGCCATTGCTCCTCAGCACACTTCACACTTCGGTCACTGAGGGTGCAGGGCGCTAGGGGGGGGCGCCCTGAGCAGCAATAAAAACACCTTGGCTGGCGAAAATACATCACATATAGCCCCCAGGGCTATATGCATGAATTTTAACCCCTGCCAGAATCCATAAAAAAGCAGGAGAAAAGTCCGCGAAAAAGGGGCGGAGCCTATCTCCTCAGCACACTGGCGCCATTTTCCCTCACAGCTCAGTTGGAGGGAAGCTCCCCTGGCTCTCCCCTGCAGTCACTACACTACAGAAAGGGTTAAAAAAGAGAGGGGGGCACTAATTAGGCGCAGTATTAACAATACAGCAGCTATAAGGGGAAAAACACTTATATAAGGTTATCCCTGTATATATATATAGCGCTTTGGTGTGTGCTGGCAAACTCTCCCTCTGTCTCCCCAAAGGGCTAGTGGGGTCCTGTCCTCTATCAGAGCATTCCCTGTGTGTGTGCTGTATGTCGGTACGTTTGTGTCGACATGTATGAGGAGAAAAATTATGTGGAGACGGAGCAGATTGCCTGTAATAGTGATGTCACCCCCTAGGGGGTCGACACCTGAGTGGATGAACTGTTGGAAGGAATTACGTGACAGTGTCAGCTCTGTATAAAAGACAGTGGTTGACATGAGACAGCCGGCTACTCAGCTTGTGCCTGTCCAGACGTCTCATAGGCCGTCAGGGGCTCTAAAGCGCCCGTTACCTCAGATGGCAGATATAGACGCCGACACAGATACTGACTCCAGTGTCGACGGTGAAGAGACAAATGTGACTTCCAGTAGGGCCACACGTTACATGATTGAGGCAATGAAAAATGTTTTACACATTTCTGATAATACGAGTACCACCAAAAAGGGGTATTATGTTCGGTGAGGAAAAACTACCTGTAGTTTTCCTGAATCTGAGAAATTAAATGAGGTGTGTGATGATGCGTGGTTTTCCCCCGATAACAACTGATAATTTCTAAAATGTTATTGGCATTATATCCTTTCCCGCCAGAGGTTAGGGTGCGTTGGGAAACACCCCCTAGGGTGGATAAAGCGCTCACACGCTTGTAAGGGCTCTACCCTCTCCTGAGATGGCCGCCCTTAAGGATCCTGCTGATAGAAAGCAGGAGGGTATCCTAAAATGTATTTGCACACATACTGGTGTTATACTGCGACCAGCAATCGCCTCAGCCTGGATGTGCAGTGCTGGGTTGGCGTGGTCGGATTCCCTGACTGAAAATATTGATACCCTAGATAGGGACAGTATATTTTTGCCTATAGAGCATTTAAAAGATGCATTTCTATATATGCGTGATGCACAGCGGAATATTTGCCGACTGGCATCAAGTCTAAGTGCGTTGTCCATTTCTACCAGTAGAGGGTTATGGACACGTCAGTGGTCAGGTGATGCGTATTCCAAACGGCATTTGGAAGTATTGCCTTAATAAGGGGAGGAGTTATTTGGGGTCGGTCTTTCAGACCTGGTGGCCACGGCAACAGCTGGGAAATCCACGTTTGTACCCCAGGTCGCCTCTCAACATGAGAAGACGCCATATTATTAGGCGCAGTCTTTTCGTGGACAAGCGGGCAAAATGTTCCTCATTTCTGCCCCGTGACAGAGGGAGAGGAAAAAGGCTGCAGAAATCAGCCAGTTCCCAGGAACAGAAACCCTCTCCCGCCTCTGCCAAGCCCTCAGTATGACGCTGGGGCTTTACAAGCAGAATCAGGCACGGTGGGGGGCCCGTCTCAATGAATTTCAGCGCGCAGTGGGCTCACTCGCAAGTAGACCCCTGGATCCTTCAGGTGATATCTCAGGGGTACAAATTAGAATTCGAGACGTCTCCCCCTCGCCGTTTTCCTAAAGTCGGCTTTACCGATGTCTCCTTCTGACAGGGAGACAGTTTTGGAAGCCATTCACAAGCTGTATTCCCAGCAGGTGATAATCAAGGTACCCCTCCTGCAACAGGGAACGGGGTATTATTCCACACTGTTGTGGTACCGAAGCCGGACGGCTCGGTGAGACCGATTCTAAATCTAAAATCTTTGAACACTTACATACAGAGGTTCAAATTCAAGATTGAGTCACTCAGAGCAGTGATTGCGAACCTGGAAGAAGGGGACTACATGATGTCTCGGGACATCAAGGATGCTTACCTTCATGTCAAAATTTACCCTTCTCACCAAGGGTACCTCAGGTTTATGGTACAGAACTGTCACTATCAGTTCAGACGCTGCCGTATGGATGGTCCACGGCACCCCGGGTCTTTACCAAGGTAATGGCCGAAATGATGATATTCCTTCGAAGGAAGGGAATTTTAGTTATCCCTTACTTGGACGATTCCCTGATAAGGGTAAGATCCAGGGAACAGTTGGAGGTCGTTGTAGCACTATCTCAGGTAGTGTTGCGGCAGCACGATTGGATTCTCAATATTCCAAAATCGCAGCTGGTTCCGACGACTTGTCTTCGGTTCCTAGGGATGATCCTGGACACAGTCCAGAAAAAGGTGTTTCTCCCGGAGGGGAAAGACAGGGAGTTATCCGAGCTAGTCAGGAACCTCCTAAAACCGAGCCAAGTCTCAGTGCATCAATGCACAAGGGTTCTGGGTAAAATGGTGGCTTCCTACGAAGCAATCCCATTCGGCAGATTCCACGCAAGAACTTTCCAGTGGGACCTGCTGGACAAATGGTCCGGGTCGCATCCTCAGATGCATCAGCGGATAACCCTGTCACCAAGGACAAGGGTGTCCCTCCTGTGGTGGTTGCAGAGTGCTCATCTTCTAGAGGGCCGCAGATTCGGCATTCAGGACTGGGTCCTGGTGACCACGGATGCCAGCCTGCGAGGCTGGGGAGCAGTCACACAGGGAAGGAATATCCAGGGCTTATGGTCAAGCCTGGAGACATCACTTCACATAAATATTCTGAAGCTAAGGGCCATTTACAATGCTCTAAGCTTAGCAAGACCTCTGCTTCAAGGTCAGCCGGTGTTGATCCAGTCGGACAACATCACGGCAGTCACCCACGTAAACAGACAGGGTGGCACAAGAAGCAGGAGGGCAATGGCAGAAGCTGCAAGGATTCTTCGCTGGGCGGAAAATCATGTGATAGCACTGTCAGCAGTATTCATTCCGGGAGTGGACAACTGGGAAGCAGACTTCCTCAGCACGACCTCCACCCGGGAGAGTGGGGACTTCACCCAGAAGTCTTCCCCATGATTATAAACCGTTGGGAAAAACTCGACAGGTATTGCGCCAGGTCAAGGGACCCTCAGGCAATAGCTGTAGACGCTCTGGTAACACCGTGGGTGTACCAGTCAGTGTATGTGTTCCCCCCTCTGCCTCTCATACCCAAGGTACTGAGATTGATAAGATGGAGAGGAGTAAGCACTATATTCGTGGCTCCGGATTGGCCAAGAAGGACTTGGTAACCGGAACTTCAAGAGATGCTCACGGAGGATCCGTGGCCTCTACCTCTAAGAAGGGACCTGCTCCAACAAGGACCCTGTCTGTTCCAAGACTTACCGCGGCTGCGTTTGACGGCATGGCGGTTGAACGCCGGATCCTGAAGGAAAAAAGGCATTCCGGATGAAGTCATCCCTATCCTGATCAAAGCCAGGAAGGATGTAACCGCAAAACATTATCACCGCATTTGGCGAAAATATGTTGCGTGGTGCGAGGCCAGTAAGGCCCGACGGAGGAAATTCAACTGGGTCGATTCCTACATTTCCTGCAAACAGGAGTGTCTATGGGCCTGAAATTGGGGTCCATTAAGGTTCAAATTTCGGCCCTGTCAATTTTCTTCCAAAAAGAACTAGCTTCAGTCCCTGAAGTTCAGACGTTTGTAAAAGGGGTACTGCATATACAGCCTCCTTTTGTGCCTCCAGTGGCACCTTGGGATCTCAATGTAGTTTTTTGGGTTCCAAAAGTCACATTGGTTTGAACCACTTAAATCTGTGGAGTTAAAATATCTCACATGGAAAGTGGTCATGCTGTTGGCCCTGGCCTGGGCCAGGCGCGTGTCAGAATTGGCGGCTTTATCCTGTAAAAGCCCTTATCTGATTTTCCATTCGGACAGGGCGGAATTGAGGACTCGTCCTCAGTTTCTCCCTAAGGTGGTTTCAGCGTTTCACCTGAACCAACCTATTGTGGTGCCTGCGGCTACTAGGGACTTGGAGGACTCCAAGTTGCTAGACGTTGTCAGGGCCCTGAAAATATGTTTCCAGGACGGCTGGAGTCAGAAAATCTGACTCGCTGTTTATCCTGTATGCACCCAACAAGCTGGGTGCTCCTGCTTCTAAGCAGACTATTGCTCGTTGGATTTGTAGTACAATTCAGCTTGCACATTCTGTGGCAGGCCTGCCACAGCCAAAAATCTGTAAATGCCCACTCCACAAGGAAGGTGGGCTCATCTTGGGCGGCTGCCCGAGGGGTCTCGGCTTTACAACTTTGCCGAGCAGCTACTTGGTCAGGAGCAAATACGTTTGTAAAATTCTACAAAATTGATACCCTGGCTGAGGAGGAACTGGAGTTCTCTCAATTGGTGCTGCAGAGTCATCCGCACTCTCCCGCCCGTTTGGGAGCTTTGGTATAATCCCCATGGTCCTTACGGAGTCCCCAGCATCCACTTAGGACGTCAGAGAAAATAAGAATTTACTTACCGATAATTCTATTTCTCGTAGTCCGTAGTGGATGCTGGGCGCCCATCCCAAGTGCGGATTGTCTGCAATACTGGTACATAGTTATTGTTACCAAAAAATCGGGTTATTGCTGTAGTGAGCCATCTTTTCTAGAGGCTCCTCTGTTATCATGCTGTTAACTGGGTTCAGATCACAAGTTGTACAGTGTGATTGGTGTGGCTGGTATGAGTCTTACCCGGGATTCAAAATCCTTCCTTATTGTGTACGCTCGTCCGGGCACAGTATCCTAACTGAGGCTTGGAGGAGGGTCATAGGGGGAGGAGCCAGTGCACACCAGATAGTCCTAAAGCTTTCCTTAGATGTGCCCAGTCTCCTGCGGAGCCGCTATTCCCCATGGTCCTTACGGAGTCCCCAGCATCCACTACGGACTACGAGAAATAGAATTATCGGTAAGTAAATTCTTATTATTACATTAGTTCCAGGCTGGCTGGCATAGTAGCATAGGCAGTTTGGTAACTATATACAATCTCTCCGGACCAGACTATATTGGACAACTTTTGAGCTCACTCAAGAAGATAGATTTACTAAAGCTTTGAAAACAGACACTTAAGTGGTGGTGTTGCTTATAGCAACCAAGCAGATTTTCTCTGTCATTTTCTAGCATGCAGTAGAGACATGAGAGCTTGAATGTGATTGGTTGTTGTGTGTAAATTTTCTTCAACAGAAGGACATTTTGATACACTTGTATTTAGTTTATATAATAATACAGGAAATATGGTTTTATGTAGTGTTACAATGAACCTAAGCTATCCACTAAAAGGTTGGATGATCTATTATAGTTTCCAGAATGAGTCAGTAATGTATTTGTTCTATTATATTGTCCTCATTGATCAGATGGCAGCAGAACAGAGGGTCAGGTACAAATGGCCAGACCGATGGACCAGCCCAGTGTAAAAGATATCATTATGGAAAGGATGCAGCAGTTTAAGAGGGCATCCCCCAACCGCATGAAGTTGGATTCCACTGAGGTGTCTGGATCATATGGTGAGTGAGACCACAGCCAGACCTGTATGTCATATGTAGCTTGTGCTGTCTGATGTATACTCATCGTCCTCTCTCCTCTTCTCTCTCTCTTACATTCTGGCGTCCCTCCCCTACAACAGAAGCTTCTGAGGCTCTGCACACAGATGGGGCTTTGGCCTTGGCTCTGCAGATGGACATCAAGGAGCAGCCAGTTAGCCTGGAAGATGAAGGCCTCTTTTTTTGCCAACTGTGCCAGAAAGACCTGACGGCCATGAATAGTTCTCTGCGAGAGCAGCATGTGAATAGGTAAATTAGGGGACTGTGCAGACACTCAGGAATGCTACATAGCTATTTCTGCTTAGTCTACATTGGTTCCTCCAATTTTACAGGTGCCTGGACCAGGATGAGAGCTTAGGAGGCATCTCAGCAGCTCCTTCGGTTCCCAGTTGCCCCCTGTGCGGAAAGCCCTTTAACACACAGAAGAGTCGCGCATCTCACCTAAAACGCTGTGCTGCACAGCTGGAGGTTCCGGCACAGACGTTGCTGCAGGCTGTTCAGAGACAGGCGGTGGAGACAGCACCACCACGGTGAGATTCTAGACGTTAGATAAGATTGTAGATGTTAAATCACGTTGATTGTCCATCTTCCCAGCATACAGTACACTGTATGTGCCTGACCTGTTCTAGTATAAGTCTCCACGCAGTAATATGCCAGTGATCCGTCTGGGCTAGCTGTATGACCTCTTAGCTGGAGCACTAGCGGAAATGTCTTCTATTGAATCGAAGTGGTAATCATTGATTAGTGCCCTAGATCTGGCAATACCTTGTGTAGGAGTGAAATGTGGTAAAAAAAAAGGCACTTCACTTCTAGGATCTCTGTATGGTCTGTCGGATATGACATGTCCATGTGTAATTGGCTGTTGGATTTCCTGTCGGATTGTCCGCAGACAGTCAGACTGGGCCCTGACTTATCTTGGGAATTGTTATTAAACGTAGGAGTTCCGCAGGGTTGTGTCTTAAGCCATTTTTTATACTCTTTGTACACCTCCAATTGCGAGTCCAACTTGGAACGACCTCTGTGATAGTGTTTGCGGATTATAGCACTTTAGTGGGTTTGATGACTAGTGGAGATGAGTATAGTTATAGAGAGGAAGTGAGAGGGCTCGCTGAGTGTGGGGTAAAAAATGGGTGTGGTATGGTATGCCGGCGGTCGGGCTCCCGGCGACCAGCATATCGGCGCCGGGAGGCCGACCGCCGGCTTACAGACAGTGTGGCGAGCGCAAATGAGCCCTTTGCGGGCTCGCTGCGCTCGCCACACTGCGGGCACGGCGGCGCGCCACGCTATTTTATTCTCCCTCCTGGGGGGGCGTGGACCCCCACGAGGGAGAATAAGTGTCGGTATGCCGGCTGTCGGGATTCCGGCGCTGGTATACTGTGCGCCGGGATCCCGACAGTCGGCATACTGAAGACCACCCGTAAAAAAGAACCTGTTGTTAAACGGTAAGAAAATCAAGGAGTTGGTGATAGACTTCAGGAAATGTAAGAAATCCAGCATTCGGCCGCTGATGTTGAATGGTGAGGAGGTGGATAGGGTTACCGATGTGAAGTTTTTAGGGATTCAATTTCCAGAGGACTTATTATGGTCTCTGCATATAATGTCAGTGGTTGGAAAGGGCCAACAACGCCTTTTCTTTCTGCGGAAGCTCCGAGCAGCAGGTCTGCAGCTGTGACCTATGCAGTCACAGTGTGGTATGGCAATGCCAAGTGTTCTGATCTTGTTGCCTTGGATAGAGTGATTAAATCTGTGGAGAGGACCATTGGGCAATCTTTGCCTAGGTTGGCGGATGTACTCGCTGCAAGGAGTCTGTCCAAGGCAAATAAGATGATTGGAGATAGTAGCCACCCATGTAATGTGCGCTTTTCCCTTTTGCCGTCAGGGAGACGTTATAGGTGTTTGGGATGTCGAAATAGCAGGCTGAGGAATAGCTTCTTCCCCTCTGTGATAGTTGGCTTGAACTTTCAGCTTTGCTAATTTTATTCATTTGTGTATTTTTATATGACATTAGAGAACTGTATGTAATTTCGCTATACATGTTTCATGTTGTAGTGACAATAAATTATTCTTATCTTAATGACGTACCCAGGTCATACATGTTACGTCTACCTACCAGTAGAAAAACATGGGATAAAGCCAGTGCAACCAAAGTCAGTAATAACTAGTAATAATAACTAGTAATGTAGCCTATTACAGCCAAACAATCAGATATAAAAGTTTGATATTACAGTAACGCTCAAGTCATAACGGGTCTGTTCTGGTCCTCTAGGTATTTCTTATTATGTCCATCAGTGAAACATTGATCTCTGAAAAATATACAAAATGTATAGTAATATTGAAAAATATATTGTTAGGGTCAGAAACTGAGATTCATCTATAGATAAGCAAAGCACCAACAGGTCTGGACACCCCTTTGGTTTGCACAAACATAGTAATGATTTTATGTCGTATCCAAACCATCCACCGTTTGGGGTTACTGCTCCACTTCTCTCTGTAGGACGTGGCATCCAATAACACAATAAAGGAGAAGAATAAATGATTTAGGGCATAGGTTCTCAAACTCGGTCCTCATGGCCCCACACAGTGCATGTTTTGCAGGTAACCCAGCAGGAGCACAGGTGTATTAATTACTCACTGACACATTTTAAAAGGCCCACAGGTGGATCTAATTATTTCATTTGCGATTCTGTGAGGAGACCTGCAAAACATGCACTGTGTGGGCTCCTGAGGACCGTGTTTGAGAACCTATGATTTAGGGGAAGATTTAACAACAAGTGATATCCTTGTTATAACTTGTTACGAATGATAACTAGTGCTCCATCCAATCAACTCCTGTCATTTTTCGAACACATGACCGTTTATGAGCTGAGCACCATGTATCATTCGTAACGAGTGATAACCAGAATATCAATCATTGTTAAATCTGCCCCTTAGCATAATACTGCTTGGTTGGCAAGCAATATTTTATATATATATATATATATATATATATACATATATAGAATATGCGTGGGAGGCGGCACTCAAGCAGACTCATCAAGATGCAGGTAGCATAGGTATTTAATTGACCAAAGTGGCCGACATGTTTCGGGGTAGATCCCCCGTCCTCAGGGCCAAAATATAAAATTTTATTTGTTATCATCATAGCGAATGCATATGATAAGATAGCATATCATCAGGTAGAGTCCTGAGCACTCACTGTTGTAGCAGTCCTCCTTCTGTACCTACATACAGTAAGTGTGCTGCTTCTGGCTCTTACATCTGTTACATGAAGTCCACAACCCTTTTAGGGCGGCCTGTGTGAAGAGGAAAGGTGTACCAAAACAGAAGCAGCCCTCAAAGAAAAGGAAGACGACACAGATCGGTGCAGAGCAGGATGATTTGCTTGTTGCCATGGCGCTGTCACGGTCTATGCAGGAGGAGAAGACTCAGCCAAACCCTGTCTGTACTCGGCCCCTACGTGAGATTCCTCCGCCAGGTGCGTTGCATAGAGACCGTAAGCTAGATAACTTCCATGCTACCATTACTCTCCCCTCTGTGCACTTAGGGTTCCCCAAAGGAAGCTAGTGGATTGTCATATAGCTGTGTTTAACATTTGACAAAGCCCTTTAATATTACTTTTCAGTTTTTGTGGACAAACCGCTTGATATAAATATTTCTATGACGTCCTAGTGGATGCTGGGAACTCCGTAAGGACCATGGGGACTAGCGGCTCCGCAGGAGACTGGGCACAAAAGTAAAAGCTTTAGGACTACCTGGTGTGCACTGGCTCCTCCCCCCATGACCCTCCTCCAAGCCTCAGTTAGATTTTTGTGCCCGGCCGAGAAGGGTGCACACTAGGGGCTCTCCTGAGCTTCTTAGTGAAAAGTTTAGTTTTAGGTTTTTTATTTTCAGTGAGACCTGCTGGCAACAGGCTCACTGCATCGAGGGACTAAGGGGAGAAGAAGCGAACTCACCTGCGTGCAGAGTGGATTGGGCTTCTTAGGCTACTGGACAGCTCCAGAGGGACCGAACACAGGCCCAGCCTCGGAGCTCGGTCCCGGAGCCGCGCCGCCGGCCCCCTTACAGAGCCAGAAGCAAGAAAAGGTCCGGAAAAATCGGCGGCAGAAGACATCAGTCTTCAACAAGGTAGCGCACAGCACTGCAGCTGTGCGCCATTGTTACTCAGGCACACTTCACACTCCGGTCACTGAGGGTGCAGGGCGCTAGGGGGGGGCGCCCTGAGCAGCAATGTAAAACACCTTGGCTGGCATAAATACACCACATATAACCCCCAGGGCTATATGGGTGTATTTTAACCCCTGCCAGAATTACCAAAAAAGCGGGAGAAAAGGCCGCCGAGAAGGGGGCGGAGCCTATCTCCTCAGCACACGGGCGCCATTTTCCATCACAGCTCCGCTGGAAGGACGTCTCCCTGACTCTCCCCTGCAGTCCTGCACTACAGAAAAGGGTAAAAAAGAGAGGGGGGGCACTAATTTGGCGCAGTTTTATATTAACAGCAGCTATAAGGGAAAAGCATACTTGATAGTGGTATTCCTGTATATATATAGCGCTCTGGTGTGTGCTGGCATACTCTCCCTCTGTCTCCCCAAAGGGCTAGTGGGGTCCTGTCCTCTATCAGAGCATTCCCTGTGTGTGTGCGGTGTGTCGGTACGATTGTGTCGACATGTTGAGGAGGAAAATGAGATGGAAGCGGAGCAATTGCCTATTATACAGTTGTCACCCCCTAGGGAGTCGACACCTGAGTGGATGAGCTTGTGGAAGGAATTGCGTGACAGTGTCAGCTCCTTACAACAGACAGTTGACGACATGAGACAGCCGGCTAATCAGCTTGTGCCTGTCCAGGGGTCTCAAACGCCATCAGGGGCTTTAAAACGCCCGTTACCTCAAATGGCAGACACAGACACGGATACTGACTCCAGTGTCGATGATGAGGAGACAAACGTGACTTCCACTAGGGCCACACGTTACATGATTGAAGCAATGAAAAATGTATTGCATATATCTGATAATACAAGTACCACTAAGAAGGGTATTATGTTTGGTGAGAAAAAACTGCCTGTAGTTTTTCCTGTATCCGAGGAATTAAATGAAGTGTGTGATGAGGCGTGGGTTTCCCCCGATAAAAAACTGATAATTCCTAAAAGGTTATTGGCATCGTACCCTTTCCCGCCAGAGGATAGGGCACGTTGGGAAACACCCCCTAGGGTGGATAAAGCGCTCACACGCTTGTCAAAACAGGTAGCACTACCCTCTCCTGATACGGCCGCCCTAAAGGAACCTGCCGATAGAAAGCTGGAGAATATCCTAAAATGTATATACTCTCACACGGGTGTTATACTGCGACCAGCAATGGCCTCAGCCTGGATGTGCAGTGCGGGCCTGGCGTGGTCGGATTCCCTGACTGAAAATATTGATACCCTTGATAGGGACAGTATATTATTGACTATAGAGCATTTGAAGGATGCATTTCTATATATGCGTGATGCACAGAGGGATATTTGCCGACTGGCATCAAGAGTTAGCGCGCTGTCCATTTCTGCAAGAAGAGGTTTATGGACGCGGCAGTGGTCAGGTGATGCGGATTCTAAAAGGCACATGGAAGTATTGCCTTATAAGGGGGAGGAGTTATTTGGGGTAGGTCTATCAGACCTGGTAGCCACGGCAACTGCTGGAAAATCCACATTTTTACCCCAGGTAGCTTCTCAACCTAAGAAGACGCCATATTATCAGGCGCAGTCCTTTCGGCCCCATAAGGGCAAGCGGGCAAAAGGCGCCTCATTTCTGCCCCGTGGCAGAGGGAGAGGAAAAAGGCTGCAACAAACAGCCAGTTCCCAGGAACAAAAGCCCTCTCCCGCCTCCGCAAAGTCCTCAGCATGACGCTGGGGCTTTACAAGCGGACTCAGGCACGGTGGGGGCCCGTCTCAAGAAGTTCAGTGCGCAGTGGGCCCACTCGCAAGTGGACCCCTGGATCCTTCAGGTGGTATCTCAGGGGTACAAATTGGAATTCGAGACGTCTCCCCCTCGCCGTTTTCTAAAGTCTGCTTTACCGACGTCTCCCTCAGACAGGGAGGCAGTATTGGAAGCCATTCACAAGCTGTATTCCCAGCAGGTGATAATCAAGGTACCCCTCCTACAACAGGGAAAGGGGTACTATTCCACACTATTTGTGGTACCGAAGCCGGACGGCTCGGTGAGACCAATTTTAAACCTGAAATCCTTGAACACTTACATACAAAGGTTCAAATTCAAGATGGAGTCACTCAGAGCAGTGATTGCAAACCTAGAAGAAGGGGACTATATGGTGTCTCTGGACATCAAAGATGCTTACCTACACGTCCCAATTTACCCTTCTCACCAAGGGTACCTCAGGTTTGTGGTACAGAACTGTCACTATCAGTTTCAGACGCTGCCGTTTGGATTGTCCACGGCACCCCGGGTCTTTACCAAGGTAATGGCCGAAATGATGATACTCCTTCGAAGGAAGGGAGTTTTAGTTATCCCTTACTTGGACGATCTCCTGATAAGGGCAAGATCCAGGGAACAGTTGGAAGTCGGGGTAGCACTATCTCAGATAGTGCTGCGCCAGCACGGTTGGATTCTCAATATTCCAAAATCGCAGCTGATCCCGACGACACGACTTCTATTCCTAGGGATGATCCTGGACACAGTCCAGAAAAAGGTGTTTCTCCCGGAGGAGAAAGCCAGGGAGTTATCCGAACTAGTCAGAAAGCTCCTAAAACCAGGCCAAGTCTCAGTGCATCAATGCACAAGGGTTCTGGGAAAAATGGTGGCTTATTACGAAGCAATCCCATTCGGCAGATTCCACGCAAGAACCTTCCAGTGGGATCTGCTAGACAAATGGTCCGGGTCGCATCTTCAGATGCATCAGCGGATAATCTTGTCTCCAAGGACAAGAGTGTCTCTCCTGTGGTGGTTGCAGAGTGCTCATCTTCTAGAGGGCCGCAGATTCGGCATTCAGGACTGGGTCCTGGTGACCACGGATGCCAGCCTGAGAGGCTGGGGAGCAGTCACACAGGGAAGAAATTTTCAGGGCTTGTGGTCAAGCCTGGAGACATCACTTTACATAAATATCCTGGAGCTAAGAGCCATCTACAATGCTCTGAGCCTAGCAAGACCTCTGCTTCAAGGTCAGCCGGTGCTGATCCAGTCGGACAACATCACGGCAGTCGCCCACGTAAACAGACAGGGCGGCACAAGAAGCAGGAGGGCAATGACAGAAGTTGCAAGGATTCTTCGCTGGGCAGAAAATCATGTGATAGCACTGTCAGCAGTGTTCATTCCGGGAGTGGACAACTGGGAAGCAGACTTCCTCAGCAGACACGACCTCCACCCGGGGGAGTGGGGACTTCACCCAGAAGTCTTCCACATGATTGTGAACCGTTGGGAAAAACCAAAGGTGGACATGATGGCGTCCCGCCTCAACAAAAAACTAGACAGGTATTGCGCCAGGTCGAGGGACCCTCAGGCAATAGCTGTGGATGCTCTGGTAACACCATGGGTGTACCAGTCAGTGTATGTGTTCCCTCCTCTGCCTCTCATACCCAAGGTACTGAGGATCATAAGAAGGAGAGGAGTAAAGACTATACTCGTGGCTCCGGATTGGCCAAGAAGGACTTGGTACCCGGAACTTCAAGAGATGCTCACAAAGGAACCGTGGCCTCTACCTCTAAGAAAGGACCTGCTCCAGCAGGGACCCTGTCTGTTCCAAGACTTACCGCGGCTGCGTTTGACGGCATGGCGGTTGAACGCCGGATCCTGAAGGAAAAAGGCATTCCGGATGAAGTCATCCCTACCCTGATCAAAGCCAGGAAGGATGTAACCATACAACATTATCACCGTATTTGGCGTAAATATGTTGCGTGGTGCGAGGCCAGGAAGGCCCCTACAGAGGAATTTCAACTGGGTCGTTTCCTGCATTTCCTGCAAACAGGACTGTCTATGGGCCTAAAATTAGGGTCCATTAAGGTTCAAATTTCGGCCCTGTCGATTTTCTTCCAAAAAGAACTGGCTTCAGTTCCTGAAGTACAGACGTTTGTCAAGGGAGTACTGCATATACAACCTCCTTTTGTGCCTCCAGTGGCACCTTGGGATCTCAATGTAGTTTTGGGGTTCCTAAAATCACATTGGTTTGAACCACTTTCCACTGTGGACTTAAAATATCTCACATGGAAGGTGGTAATGCTGTTAGCCCTGGCTTCAGCCAGGTGTGTCTCAGAATTGGCGGCTTTATCCTATAAAAGCCCTTACCTAATTTTTCATACGGACAGGGCAGAATTGAGGACTCGTCCTCAATTTCTCCCTAAGGTGGTTTCAGCATTTCACTTGAACCAGCCTATTGTGGTGCCTGCGGCTACTAGGGACTTGGAGGACTCCAAGTTGCTGGACGTAGTCAGGGCCCTGAAAATATATGTTTCCAGGACGGCTGGAGTCAGAAAATCTGACTCGCTGTTTATCCTGTATGCACCCAACAAGCTGGGTGCTCCTGCTTCTAAGCAGACTATTGCTCGTTGGATTTGTAGTACAATTCAGCTTGCACATTCTGTGGCAGGCCTGCCACAGCCAAAATCTGTAAAAGCCCATTCCACAAGGAAAGTGGGCTCATCTTGGGCGGCTGCCCGAGGGGTCTCGGCTTTACAACTTTGCCGAGCAGCTACTTGGTCAGGGGCAAACACGTTTGCTAAATTCTACAAATTTGATACCCTGGCTGAGGAGGACCTGGAGTTCTCTCATTCGGTGCTGCAGAGTCATCCGCACTCTCCCGCCCGTTTGGGAGCTTTGGTATAATCCCCATGGTCCTTACGGAGTTCCCAGCATCCACTAGGACGTCAGAGAAAATAAGAATTTACTTACCGATAATTCTATTTCTCATAGTCCGTAGTGGATGCTGGGCGCCCATCCCAAGTGCGGATTGTCTGCAATACTTGTACATAGTTATTGTTACAAAAAGCGGGTTATTATTGTTGTGAGCCATCTTTTCAGAGGCTCCTCTGTTATCATGCTGTTAACTGGGTTCAGATCACAGGTTGTACGGTGTGATTGGTGTGGCTGGTATGAGTCTTACCCGGGATTCAAAATCCTTCCTTATTGTGTACGCTCGTCCGGGCACAGTATCCTAACTGAGGCTTGGAGGAGGGTCATGGGGGGAGGAGCCAGTGCACACCAGGTAGTCCTAAAGCTTTTACTTTTGTGCCCAGTCTCCTGCGGAGCCGCTATTCCCCATGGTCCTTACGGAGTTCCCAGCATCCACTACGGACTATGAGAAATAGAATTATCGGTAAGTAAATTCTTATTTTAACTCTTCAGCATATTAGAGAGCGCTGAAATGCTGGAGTCTGGATGCCATGCTTACATACACGGGGTGTCTGCTGCATCACCAGTTTTCCTTCAGTCATTTCCCAGTTAGCAGCAATTATCATAACCTCATACAATATTATGAATGATTTCTGCCAGGAGTGAAGGGATCTGATGTTTATGGGCAGTTTCATGGGATCATGGACTGACCAATATACCTTCTGCAGAATCAGTTAGAGCTGTGTGTTTTTTAGAAAAGAAGAGTCGCCGGAAACAGAAGGAGAAAGCTACCCCTCTTCTGCTTGTCCAGGCCCCGGAGGAGGCTCTGCAGAAGCTGCAGAAAAGGATGTCTATGCTTCTGACCGAGGAACCCGAAGAGCGCACGATCATGGCTCTGCCCCTCAGCTGCTTCTGGAGCATGGAGCTGGAACAGCGGGACACCTGGAGCATGCGTGGTGGGACGAGCTGTGTGCTCTGGGAATCCAGCAACATGATGGAGAATAGAGATGCTCTCAGCTACTATACAGCAGAGCTCAATCCCCCAATAACTCCATGGAAACCACTCTCAAAGGTAATAGATGCTGCAACATAAAATGAGACCCTGGGTGCACTGATAATATATATTCATTTTGAACCCATCATCTGCTGTTTTGCTAGCTCCTGGCTTTACAGGCTTTTTTTTTCTCTTTTTTTCCACCTCCTTCCCATTCTTCCTCCTATCTCCCCCTTTCTCTCCCACTCTTCCTCCCATCTTTCTTGTCTCCACTTTCTTCTCTCTCTCTCTCTCTCTCTCTCTCTCTCTCTCTCTCTCTCTCCCTTCTTCCTCCCATTTCCTTCACTGTCTCTCTCCCCCTTCCTCCCATCTCCCTTAACCTTTTTCTACCTTTTCTCTTCCTTTCATCTCTCCCTCCCTTTATTCTCTCTCCCTCTCTCTCCCATCTTTCTCACTCCTGCCATCTCTCTTTCTCTCATCATATCTCTCCTCATTCCCCCATATCTCTCTCCTATCTCCTTCCTAGCATATCTAGACTTTAGTAAGGCATTTGATACTGTCCCACATCGCAGATTGCTAAATAAACTTGAAAGCATGGGGGTGGATTATAAAACAGTTAAATGGATAAGAATCTGGTTGCAGGATAGGAAACAGACAGTTGTAGTAAATGGAGTGCAATCTATGGAGGGAAATGTTACCAGTGGAGTATCCCAGGGATCTGTCCTCGGACCAGTTCTCTTTAATATCTTTGTTGGTGACATTGCAAATGGTATTGAAGGGAAAGTATGCCTTTTTGCAGATGATACAAAGATATGCAACAGGGTAGACACACCAGGAGGGGTAAAACAAATGATTGATGACCTAGCAAGGCTTGAGAAATGGTCAAGAACGTGGCAACTACAGTTTAATGCTAAAAAATGCAAAATCATGCACTTGGGTCTCAAAAACCCAAGGCTAAATATAGTATCAAGGGTACTATGGAGGAAAGGGATTTAGGAGTCACTATTTCAAGTGACTTAAAGGCAGGAAAGCAATGCAACAAAGCAATGAGAAAGGCAAGTCAGATGCTTGGTTGCATAGGGAGAGGAATCAGTAGCAGGAAAAAATAAGTAATAATGCCACTGTATAGGTCATTGGTATGGCCTCATCTGGAATACTGTGTCCAGTTGTGGAGACCATATCTCCAGAAGGATATAAATACATTAGAGAGTGTACAAAGAAGGGCAACTAAAATGGTGCATGGCCTACATCACAAAACTTACTCAGAAAGGCTAAAAGATCTTAACATGTATAGTATGGAGGAGAGAAGGGAAAGGGGGGTCATGATAGAAACTTTCAAATATACCAAAGGTTTTAACAAAGTTCAGGAGGGAAACATTCTTCAAAGGAAGAGAAGTATTAGAACTCGAAGACATACACTGAAACTGGAGGGAGGCAGGTTCAGGGGAAATTTAAGGAAATATTACTTCACAGAAAGGGTAGTGTATAAGTGGAATAGCCTCCCATCAGAGGTGGTAGAGGCTAAGACTGTAGAGCAATTTAAACATGCTTGGGATAGGCATATGAATATCCTTACAAAGAATTAAGATTTAAAAAGGTTTGAGATTACCTAAAGGAATAAGGGGCAGACTAGATGGGCCAAGTGGTTCTTATCTGCCGTCAAATTCTATGTTTCCTCACATCTCACCCCCATCCTCCATTTTTTTTCCGTCTTCCTCCCATTTCTTTCTTTCGCTCTTCCTCCCATCTCTATCTTCCATCTCTCTCTTCCTCTTATCTCACTATCCCCTCCTCTCATTTGTCTTTCTCTCCCCCCTCTGCCTGCCCTCTCTTTCTCCTTACTTCTCCAACCTCTCTCTTTCTCTTATATATTCCCATCTATCTTCCACTTCCTACAATCTCTCTCTTCATCACCTGCCCATTTTCCCTCCCATCTCTCTCACATCCCTTCCATTTCTCTCCTACTGTTCCTCCAATCTCTCTTTCTACCTCCAATTTCTTTCCATCTTCTTGCCATCTAACTCTTTTTCACATCTCTCTCCCTCTTCCTCCCATTTCTCTTTCACCCTGTTCCTCCCATCTCTCTCTAACCATATTTTAACTTAAAATTGTAGAGGCGGTTTCTCCTCCAGAAGGGGTGGGTGTGCCTGGTTTGGGACTTTATCCTCCCCCTGGGGTAGGGATGGGGGGTGAGGAGAGAGGACTTGTTCATGCTTCACCATTCAGCCAGTGAAGACTAAGAGGCAGGTCAGGTCCTCCCTTAGGCTCCCTGCTCTTGTGCTAGACTGACCTTTCGCAGGATTGTACTCTTATTATAGATACACTATGTCTCCATGTCTGTTGCTCCCTCAGAAGCTGCTGAGTTCACAGCCGCTTGTAGCTACAGCCAACGTGACTCCTGGCAATTCACAAAAACAAGTCCCCGCTGACACGGATCTCCATTCTGTAAATTCTGAAGACAGGAACCCTCCATCTGACAGCCAGAAGGCTTTGCTGGACTTGGCGGAGTTGGCAGGAGAGGGGATGACACTCACTCAGTGGAACTGTGCAGCCAGCAGTGCCACTGAATGGACAGGTAGGCTAAAAGTGACCAGTATTGCATGAAAGCATTGCCATATGTTACCTTCTATTCATAATAATGATTTCCCACAGGCCAAGAATCACCAGTTGGCATTGCACCTACTGGATTCATCCCACAACAAGAGGACCAGAATAACAAACAGAGCCATGCCCCAAATACCGTACGTTTGTATAATTTGGTTTACTTACAATGTCAAATAATTTCAGATATAAAGACAAGGAATGGACCAGTAATTAGGGGGGGGTATCCATTTGCCAGCGCTAATTTGCTGCACAGCAAAAATGGGGTATAATAGCCCGATAGTCTTATTGGGCTATCCAGTTATAGACCGTTTTTACAACCCATTTTCGGGTGATACCTCATGGTATCCGGGACAAGTTGCCGGAACTCATGCGTTATAGCGCAAAACGGGTCTCTGAGGGCTGCTTATTGGGGATTCTGCTTTGTATGCCGGCGGTCTGGGGCTAATTGGATAGCCCCTAGGGGAATCCATTAACTGCGGTAATTTGCATCGGTTAATTGGATATCCTCCTTACTGTGATATCCAGAGATGTTACTGGGAATTATCCAGAGTTTGGCATTGATAAGAATTTTAAACATTCTGCTTTTCCAAGCTGCATTATACCCCTTTCACACCGCACAAATAACCCGGTATCGACTCGGCATATTGCTGGGTCGACACGGGTCAGTTTACGGTGTGTGAAAGTGCCAAGTCCAAATTCCCGGGTTGCCTGACCCACTAATTCAACCCGGGTTATAAGCAGTGTTATTCCCGGGTTGAATACCGGTTCAGTGGCTGCGTAAACGGATTCCCGGGTCGATGCGATCCGGGACCCGTTTACTAGATAGGGAGAGGCGGCACGGAGATGAGCTCATCTCCCAGTGCCGCCTCCACCTTCGCCGCCGGCTACGCCCCCCGACGCTTTGGCAACCGACCCGGCATGCTGCCGGGTCTGGAAGCCAGCGAAAGGGAGAGTCTCCAATGGAAAGGAGAGTCTCCAATGCTGGATGCCACCCGGTAAGGACCCGTTTCCAATTCCCGGTTGGGATCCGCCATTGGAGATGTGAAAGGGGTATTAGTGACCTAGCAGCATCACACCGTTAGAACAATAATACCATTATGTGACCACTGCCATCATCATCGCTCAGTAACCAGTAAGTTACATGCACACACTGGTATCTTTTAATCCGTCTCTCCTCTTTATTTTTGAATGTGGAACAGAGAAAAGACCCATTGATCTCTGTGGTATGATGTATAATCAGGATTCACCAAAATGGATGGCAGAGCAAAACAGAGCATACCCTTGTTTCTAAGTTTCTTTTGGGCTATGGGCGGAGTTCAAATGTTTTTCTGCCAGCACCCACTAGATGGTGCCTAAATGGAGCTATTCAATTGTAGCTCCGTTTGGGCGCGATGGGTGCTGGCGTCTGCATTTCAGTTGGCCACCACTTCAGTTTGCAACCCCCAGGATTGGCGAACTGAAACTTGATCTGTTTAGGCGCCCAAACGGCACTTTCCACAATCGTGCCAAGCACTTTCTTAAGGCTGCGAAACCCAATATCTAGATATCTAGTGGGCGCAATCAGTGCGATAGAAAAGATCAATTGAATATCGCCCTGTCATCTCTCAACACTTTAGACGGGAGATCAGGCGCGATATAATAATTGAATATCGCCCTATCATTTAATTTGGTTATGTGCACTGTTCCTGCGTCTCTCCATAGCAAACTGTTATCCTTCACATGTCATATAAGGTAGGAGAAGAATGGTTGGAAGTTGCCATTGTGCACAAGCTTGTACTTAGCAGGCAACAGATCTGAGAAGCCCACACAACTACTTAGAGGGGGGCACATACAGCCTAGAAGACTGTGCACAGGCTTCAAAGAAAGTGATAATATAAATTTCTATGTGTAAACCAACCGATAAAAAAGAAAAGAGAATTACATGAGTCTTAATACAAAAGGTTCATAAATATGGTTGGAGGTGCGCCATTAAGCGAAGAGCAATCATAGTTTGGGGATTTAGGCAAAAAAAACACTAGTGGGTTTTAGCCAAAGAAAGCTTAATGTGTGGCAAACTCTTTTAATATTGTTACATTAGTTACTGAAAACTTAACTTTTATTACTATATTTCTTAAAAGGTAATTATTAATAGGCATAACATAGGATGATCGGTTGTCAGCCTGGAAAGATTTAATAATATGTACAACTATGAAAGCCCACAAAACAGTAATATCTCCAATATTTTGTCTGTTTCTCTTACATCCTTTTTTTCCATCGATTGCGTTTTCAGGCCCCGCTTGTAACTCTAGCAGCAGATTTCATGGAGCTGGTGAACAACCCCCATTTGAGTGATGCTCAGCTGCAGACTGACTGTGGAGAGGTGCTAAATGCACATATGTTAGTCATATATGCACGCTGCCCCCTGCTAGTTGAAGCGGTAAGTGTGACTTTATTGACATCATTTTTTTGCTTTCATTTACTACGCATGTAACCTTCCTGCAATTCTATATTTTGCCTGTTTTATTCATATTTGTTCAGGTGCACACTGAAGGATTCTGGGTACAAGAAGCCAGCGCTGGACGCGTGCGAAGACTTCTTCTTAATGATGTATCTGCTGAAGCTGCCCTCTCTTTTCTCCGCTTTCTGTATTCCGCCAACACTGCCATCCCCAGCCACTGTTTGACGCATGTTTGTGAGTTGGCCCGCAGGTGTGTCTCACTCACACTCCATCAACATGTATGCGGTCAATTGTTAAAATCAATAACCACTGTTCACAATACTGTGGTTCTCTGGCTGTTTCCACATTGTCAACCCCAGTTCTAGGTGATTGCCAGCTGTGAGAGGGGATAGCTCACTTGATACGGGCTCACTTCATGACAAAGGCGGAATGTCTTAATGCTTAGGAATTATTTGCCTTAATATTGTTATCTGAAAATGGTGTTATGTTGTTTTATGGACAGGGAAACCCACCACCATAGGTATTTAGTTGTGATTTACATGTGTGCAGCTTTTCTGTGCTCTCTCATAGTGAACTCTTTTCCTCCGGTCCTCTAGGTTCGGGGTTAATAGTCTCATAGACACCTGTGAACAGCTGGTTGGTGAGCGACAGGACTCAGAAGCTCTGGTTACCACACAAGAGGATGGAGATAATGGGGGAGAACGGGCAGAAACCTTCCAAGAGTTGTTGAAATCAATGTGGTTGGATGAGGGTGAAGACCTCTTCACAGACCAGGAGGCAGAAGGACTTCCGGAGGAGGAGCGGCTGGATGATGGAGGTGTTGGAGAGGGGGAGCTGGAGGAGATCTATGAATTTGCAGCCACTCAACGAAAAATGCCAGTAGAGCAAGATAAAGAAGGTGGAAGTAGAAGTGAGCATGATGACTATGAAGCCGAACATGGAGGCAAGGAGTCTGAAGACAGCTCTCCTGAGGCCAGAAACCATATTTTAGGATGGAAAGAACAAATGATTGATGTAGCGAACCCACATTCTACAGATTGGCACATGGAGACCCCTGTGACAGATACCACTCCACTTCAAGCATCTCCTGTCCCAAAAGCTGGGGAGGGTACTCCTTTTAGGAAATCTCCTGATCGTCTTACTTCAAACAGCCTGGAATCTTCTCCTGTATTTCCTTCTTTAGCTTCACCAGGTTGGCTTAAGACCCAGCCAAGTCGTCCCTGCTCTGTGTTTCCCATTCAGTCTCCTCCCAAATTTAGTGCCCCAGCTGCCTTTACAGCTTGTAGACTCTTTTCTAAGGATTGCTCTAAACATTCACAAAGCCCTTTGGCCAGTCCTGAAAATAGTACTTCTCCTGTTGCTCATGCAGTATCATTGATTTCACCAAACACATATGAAGACCCTGAGGGAGATTTGTTTGCTCAGCACAACCATTCATCTCTTGATGACAGCTTTGATCGCATGTTTTCAGAGACTTGTGGGGAATATGTGGAGCCTTCAGGTATTTGTGAATCTAGATCCCACGTAAGTCCAACTAACCTACAAGATCAGGTGCCCATGCTCACAAGTTCACCTTCTGCCAACCCATCTCCTGCTCTACCTGTGCTCGGGTCTTCAGCTAACATCCAGCCACAAACCAATTCATTTCTAGAGAGCTCCTCATATGGACACGGAAAGTCTCCACCCTCCAGTCTCAAAGATCCTAATGATACTGCCCCTAGCCAAAATTCTTCCAACAAGGCTGCTTCTTCTCCCAAAGTCTCATTCCAAGACTCAGACATCATATTGATCTTGTCGTCTGATGAGGAGACCGATTCCAGTACTCAAGCTACAGTGCCGAATGTAAAAGGGCAAAATAATAAGACCGTCATGTCCAAGAGTAAAGAGTCTCCCATTAGCTTCAGCATGAGGAAGTGCAGTGAGAATCTTTCCCACCTGGAAATGAGTAGCAGCTCCGAGACCTCTTGGTTGGTGCCTGCCACACCTTTGCCTAGTTTAACAGAGTCACGAGTTTCCCAACTGCAAACCTCGCGCCTCCCTCGTTCACCACAAACTTCTCGGCAGACCTCACATTTATCTCGGTCACCTCAGTCATCACCACAGATCCCATGTTTCACTCAGTCACCTCAAAGATCACTAGTAACCTCACATTTATCTCGGTCACCTCAAAAATCACCAGTGACCTCACGTTGCCCTCGGACACCTGAAACATCACCAGTGGCCTCACGTTTTCCTCAGTCACCTGAAACATCACCAGTGACCTCACGTTTCCATCGGTCACCTCAAACATCAGCAGTGACTTCATGTTACCCTCGGTCACCTCAAACATCACCAGTGTCCTCATATTACCCTCGGTCACCTCAAACATCACCAGTGACCTCACGTAATCCTCGGTCACCTGTAACATCACCAGTGACTTCTCATTTTCCTCGGTCACCTCATACCTCTCTGCAGACATCACAATTATCTCAGTCTCCTCTAACTTCTCAGCAGACCTCACATTTTCCTCAGTCACTTCCAACCTCCAAGACCTGCAAACAAAATATTTCTCATTCAAGCTTTGTTAACCCATCTCAGACAAGCTTGGGGTCTTTGCCACTGTTGTTTCCAAAGTCACCTAAGACAACCGTTAGTTTGAATCAGTCCCTGTATTCCAACATCACCGAAAAGCAAGAGAAACGTCAATACATACGCTCTAGCACTGCAAGTAAAGTAACCTCTTCACCTCCGACGTCTGTTGCTAGCAGCACTGTGTTTGAGGTTGGGGATAGTGAAGATGAAGGCCCTGTGCCAGAGCCCCAGGCCAATACCACTGACTGCAGTTTCCAGATGGATTATGATGAGCCTCCCATCCATATAGAGGATGTATGGTCCAATATGCAGGAGACACCAACAAGGCCTCACTCTTCCCCAGAGGGCACAACTCCTTCACATCACCACCAAACACCTACCAAGCGCCCTGGAATTCAGTCCAGAACTATTTTACTGAATGGAGACACAGAAGCAGCCAGCAGCTTGGAATCTCCTCCCACCTCACGGAGTAACCAGCTGAGCTTCCTGAACTCCAAGCTGTGGGATGAATGGGAGGATGAAGAGCCTGAGCTGCCAGCTGTTCTCCCTTTGTCTCAGAGGATGAATAAAGTTCCGGTTGTGCAGAAGGAGCTGAGGACACCTGGTATGTTACACTGAGATACATAGGGGGGGGGTTAGTATAGTCTTGGACTTGTAATATTGTACAGTGCAAGCTACTGTCTCAGTATGAATGTGCCAGCAATTCCTCTGCTTCCTCCCTAGTTACCATTTTGCGCCGGAGAGAGCTTGCTCCAAAAGTCCCTATCACTCCACTACCTCACTATTCTGACATGGACACCCCAGTTCTGAAAAAGGAGTTGAATAGGTGAGTGCATTGAGCAAATAACAGAATGTGTGGTGTGTTGCATTGAAGGATTTAGGAATGGAGAGTGTAGGGCCCGGCTTACGGAGGCTGCAGGCCATCCACTCCAAGCATGACACTAGCTGAACCATTCTCGCGCAGTTTCATTACAAGGTGGATCATCTAGTCCTCTTGGCCTGTTTTCTCTGTGATTTTAGAGAATTTGTTTTAACTGGCACCCATGGAGCCTCTTGGTTATTGTCAGCCCTGTTCTGTACCGTCTTCCCAGGAATAGGGATCATCTGTGATCTCTCCCTACAAATTCCTAGGTTTCACTAGAGCACTGTACATGTTTCTATTACTGATGGGCAGAGCATCAGCTGCCCCTGTAGTCAGTGTTGAAGAGACTATGCCTCCCGCCCCTCTTGTCACTTCTGGATTCCATCTCCCAGGAGGGAACCCTTCCAGGCCCTAGTCTGAGTCTTCTGCTCTTCTGGAACAGAAGACTGACCACACTTATAAGGACATTGATAAGCCTATTTGAAGTGTTGTTATAGACATTAAACAGAGGACAAAGCAACTAGGAGTATTCTTAAGGCACAGTGATTTTTCATGGTGACTTTGACTGAGTGGAAATCTTCACATAAAAAAAATCCCTAGTTTCTCTGACGTCCTAAGTGGATGCTGGGACTCCGTAAGGACCATGGGGAATAGCGGCTCCGCAGGAGACTGGGCACAACTAAAGAAAGCTTTAGGAGTACCTGGTGTGCACTGGCTCCTCCCACTATGACCCTCCTTCAGACCTCAGTTAGAATCTTGTGCCCGGCTGAGCTGGATGCACACTAGGGGCTCTCCTGAGCTCCTAGAAAGAAAGTATATTTTAGGTTTTTTATTTTACAGTGAGATCTGCTGGCAACAGATTCACTGCAGCGAGGGACTAAGGGAAGAAGAAGCGAACCTACCTGACTGGAGATAGTTTGGGCTTCTTAGGCTACTGGACACCATTAGCTCCAGAGGGATCGAACACAGGACCCGACCTCGATCGTTCGGTCCCGGAGCCGCGCCGCCGTCCCCCTTACAGAGCCAGAAGCAAGAAGTGGTCCGGAAAATCGGCGGCAGAAGACCTCGGTCTTCAACAAGGTAGCGCACAGCACTGCAGCTGTGCGCCATTGCTCTTCATGCACACCTCACACTCCGGTCACTGATGGGTGCAGGGCGCTGGGGGGGGGGGCGCCCTGAGCAGCAATATAAACACCTTGGCTGGCAAATCATCACAATATATAGTCCCAGGGCTATATATGTGATAAATTACCCCTGCCAAACTCCTGAAAAAAGCGGGAGAAAAGTCAGCCGAAAAAGGGGCGGGGCTAACTCCCTCAGCACACTGGCGCCATTTTTTCTTCACAGTGCAGCTGGAAGACAGCTCCCCAGGCTCTCCCCTGTAGTTTTCAGGCTCAAAGGGTTAAAAAGAGAGGGGGGGCACTAAATTTAGGCGCAATGTGTGTATACAAGCAGCTATTGGGGGAAAAATCACTCAGTTATAGTGTTAATCCCTGCATTATATAGCGCTCTGGTGTGTGCTGGCATACTCTCTCTCTGTCTCCCCAAAGGACTTTGTGGGGTCCTGTCTTCAGTCAGAGCATTCCCTGTGTGTGTGCGGTGTGTCGGTACGGCTGTGTCGACATGTTGGATGAGGAAGGTTACGTGGAGGCGGAGCAGAGGCCGATAAATGGGATGTCACCCCCTGTGGGGCCGACATCAGAGTGGATGGATAGGTGGAAGGTTTTAACCGACAATGTCAACTCCTTACATAAAAGGCTGGATGACGTAACAGCTGTGGGGCAGCCGGCTTCTCAGTCCGCGCCTGCCCAGGCGTCTCAAAGGCCATCAGGGGCTCAAAAAACGCCCGTTACCTCAGATGGCAGACACAGATGTTGACACGGAGTTTGACTCCAGTGTCGACGAGATTGAGACCTATACACAATCCACTAGGAACATCCGTTGCATGATCTCGGCAATGAAAAATGTGTTACACATTTCTGACATGAACCCAAGTACCACATAAAAGGGGTTTTATGTTTGGGGAGAAAAAGCAGCCAGTGTTTTGTTCCCCCATCAGATGAGTGAATGAAGTGTGTAAAGAAGCGTTCCCCCGATAAGAAACTGGTAATTTCTAAAAAGTTACTGATGGCGTACCCTTTCCCGCCAGAGGATAGGTCACGTTGGGAGATATCCCCTAGGGTGGATCAGGCGCTCACACGTTTGTCAAAAAAGGTGGCATTGCCGTCTTAGGATACGGCCACTTTGAAGGAGCCTGCTGATAAAAAGCAGGAGGCTATCCTGAAGTCTGTATAGACACACTCAGGTACTATACTGAGACCTGCAATTGCCTCAGCATGAATAGTGCTGCTGCAGCGTGGTCTAATACCCTGTCAATATTAATACCCTAGACAGAGATAATATTTTGCTAACATAGAGCATATTAAAGACGTCGTCTTATATATGAGGGATGCACAGAGGGATATTTGCCGGCTGGCATCCAGAATTAAGTCAATGTCCATTCTGCCAGGAGGGTATTAGAGACCCGGCAGTGGACAGGTGATGCTGACTTTAAAAGGCACATGGAGATTCTGCCTTATAAGGGTGAGGAATTGTTTGGGGATGGTCTCTGGGACCTCGTATCCACAGCAACAGCTGGGAAGAAATTTTTTTACCTCAGGTTTCCTCACAGCCTACGAAAGCACCGTATTTTCAGGTACAGTCCTTTCGGCTTCAGAAAAGCAAGCGGGTCAAAGGCGCTTCCTTTCTGCACAGAGACAAGGGAAGAAGGAAAAAGCTGCACCAGACATCCAGTTCCCAGGATCAAAAATCTTCCCCCGCTTCCTCTGAGTCCACCGCATGACGCTGGGGCTCCACAGGTGGAGACAGGTGCGGTGGGGGCGCGTCTCGGGAACTTCAGGGACCAGTGGGCTTGCCCACAGGTGGATCCCTAGGTTCTGCAAGTAGTATCACAGGGATACAAGCTGGAGTTCGGTGCGACTCCCCCTCGCCGTTACATCACATCAGCCTTGCCTGCTGCCCTCGGAGAAAGGGAGGTAGTACTGGCGGCAATTCACAAGCTGTACTTCCAGCAGGTGAAATCAAGGTACCCCTCCTTCAACAAGGCCGGGGTTACTATTCCAAAATGTTTGTGGTACCGAAACCAGACGATTCGGTGAGACCCATTG
This sequence comes from Pseudophryne corroboree, assembly GCF_028390025.1. NCBI lineage: Eukaryota > Metazoa > Chordata > Amphibia > Anura > Myobatrachidae > Pseudophryne > Pseudophryne corroboree. The sequence goes on from NC_086450.1 coordinate 419,354,932, forward strand.
AACACTTATATACGAAGGTTCAAGTTCAAAATGGAATCGCTCAGGGCGATTATTGCAAGCCTGGAGAATTTCATGGTATCACTGGACATCATGGATGCTTACCTGCATGTCCCTATTTACCCTCCTCACCAGGAGTACCTCAAAATTGTGGTACAGGTTTGTCATTACCAATTCCAGACGTTGCCGTTGGTCTGTCCCCGGCACCGAGGGTATTTACCAAGGTAATGGCCGAAATAATTATCCCGTACTTGGACGATCTCCTTATAAAGGCGAGGTCCAGGGAGCAGTTGTTCGACGGAGTAGCACTATCTCGGAAAGTGCTACAACAGCACGGCTGGATTCTGAATATTCCAAAGTCGCAGCTGGTTCCTACGACGCGTCTACTGTTCCTGGGTATGGTTCTGGACACAGAACAAGAAAAAAGTGTTTCTCCCGGAGTAGAAGTCCAAGGAGTTGTCGTCTCTAGACAGAGACCTCCTAATACAAATACAGGTGTCGGTGCATCAATGCACGCGAGCCCTGGGAAGGATGGTAGCTTCTTACGAAGAAATTCCATTCGGCAGGTTCCATGCAAGGATCTTCCAGTGGGATCTGTTGGACAAGTGGTCCGGGTCGCATCTTCAGATGCATCGGCGGATAACCCTGTCTCCAAGGGCCAGGATGTCGCTGTTGTGGTGGCTGCAGAGTGCTCATCTTCTAGAGGGCCGCAGATTCGGCATACAGGACTGGATCCTGCTGACCACGGATGCCAGCCTTCGAGGCTGGGGGGCAGTCACACAGGGAAGAAACTTCCAAGGACTATGGACAAGTCAGGAGACTTCCCTACACATAAATATTCTGGAACTAAGGGCCATTTACAATGCCCTAAGTCAGGCTAGTCCCCTGCTTCAACACCGGCCGGTGCTGATCCAGTCAGACAACATCACGGCGGTCGCTCATGTAAACCGACAGGGCGGCACAAGAAGCAGGGTGGCGATGGCAGAAGCCACAAGGATTCTCCAATGGGCGGAAAATCATGTGTTAGCACTGTCAGCAGTGTTCATTCCCGGAGTGGACAACTGGGATGCAGACTTTCTCAGCAGACACGACCTCCACCCGGGAGAGTGGGGACTTCATCCAGAAGTCTTCCAAATGATTGTACACCGTTGGGAAAGGCCACAGGTGGACATGATGGCGTCCCGCCTCAACAAAAAGCTAAAAAGATATTGCGCCAGGTCAAGGGACCCTCAGGCGATAGCTGTGGACGCTCTGGTAACACCGTGTGTGTACCAGTCGGTGTATGTGTTCCCTTCTCTGCCTCTCATACCCAGGGTAATGAGAATAATAAGAAGGAGAGGAGTAAGAACTATACTCATTGTTCCGGATTGGCCAAGAAGAGCTTGGTACCCAGAACTCCAAGAAATGATCTCAGAGGACCCATGGCCTCTGCCGCTTAGACAGGACCTGCTGCAGCAGGGGGCCTGTCTGTTCTAAGACGTACCGCGGCTGCGTTTGACGGCATGTCGGTTGAACGCCGGATCCTGAAGGAAAAGGGCATTCCAGAGGAAGTTATCCCTCCGCTAATTAAAGCTAGGAAAGAAGTGAGCGCAAACCATTATCACCGCATATGGCGGAAATATGTTGCGTGCTGTGAGGCCAGGAAGGCCCCAACGGAGGAATTTCAGCTAGGTCGATTTCTGCACTTCCTACAGTCAGGGGTGACTATGGGCCTAAAATTGGGTTCCATTAAGGTCCAGATTTCGGCTCTATCGATTTTCTTCCAAAAATAGAACTGGCTTCACTGCCTGAAGTTCAGACTTTTGTTAAGGGAGTGCTGCATAGTCAGCCCCCGTTTGTGCCTCCAGTGGCACCGTGGGATCTCAACGTGGTGTTGGATTTCCTGAAGTCGCATTGGGTTGAGCCACTTAAATCCGTGGAGCTAAAATACCTCACGTGGAAAGTGGTCATGCTGTTGGCCTTGGCGTCGGCCAGGCGTGTATCAGAATTGGCGGTTTTATCATGCAAAAGCCCTTATCTGATTTTTTTATATGGATAGGGCGGAATTGAGGAATCGTTCCCAATTCCTTCCTAAGGTGGTATCAGTGTTTCATGTGAACCAACCTATTGTGGTGCCTGCGGCTACTTGGGACTTGGAGGATTCCAAGTTACTGGACGTAGTCAGGGCCCTGAAAAATATATGTTTCCAGGCGGCTGGAGTCAGGAAAACTGACTCGCTATTTATCCTGTATGCACCCAACAAGCTGGGTGCTCCTGCTTCTAAGCAGACTATTGCTCGGTGGATCTGTAGCACGATTCAACTTGCACATTTTGCTGCTGGACTGCCGCACCGTGCCTAAATCTGTAAAAGCCCATTCCACGAGGAAAGGGGCTCTTCTTGGGCGGCTGCCCGAGGGGTCTCGGCTTTACAATTTTGCCGAGCTGTTACTTGGTCGGGTTCAAACACTTTTGCAAGAGTCTACAAGTTTGATACCCTGGCTGAGGAGGACCTAGAGTTTGCTCATTCGGTGCTGCAGAGTCATCCGCACTCTCCCGCCCGTTTGGGAGCTTTGGTATAATCCCCATGGTCCTTACGGAGTCCCAGCATCCACTTAGGACGTCAGAGAAAATAAGATTTTACTCACCGGTAAATCTATTTCTCGTAGTCCGTAGTGGATGCTGGGCGCCCATCCCAAGTGCAGATTGTCTGCAATACTTGTATATAGTTATTGCCTAACTAAAGGGTTATTGTTGAGCCATCTGTTGAGAGGCTCAGTTATATTTCATACTGTTAACTGGGTATAGTATCACGAGTTATACGGTGTGATTGGTGTGGCTGGTATGAGTCTTACCCGGGATTCAAAATCCTTCCTTATTGTGTCAGCTCTTCCGGGCACAGTATCCTAACTGAGGTCTGGAGGAGGGTCATAGTGGGAGGAGCCAGTGCACTCCAGGTAGTCCTAAAGCTTTCTTTAGTTGTGCCCAGTCTCCTGCGGAGCCGCTATTCCCCATGGTCCTTACGGAGTCCCAGCATCCACTACGGACTACGAGAAATAGATTTACCGGTGAGTAAAATCTTATTTTCTAATATTTTTTCAATTTCAATTGATACCGTTTCAAAATAAGTTAAACATCACATTTGCCTATTTTGCAGTGGCCTACACAGATCCTTTAGAAAAGCTGTCCTCTTATAGAGCCTGATTCAATTAGTTTCAGGGTTTATCTCCAGGTTTAGCACCTGGAGCTACACATTTACCAGCCAGTTTCCCTGCACGATGATCCGTAAAAGGTGTACGTATTGCAGATTGTTCCTTTCCGCTCCTGAGGCTGTGAGGAATAACCTGCGTTGAGTGCACCCTCTGTGGCTTGCTGCACAGCAGTAATTGAATAGCTCCTGTAGAGCTGCGCACATAATTGAATCGGCCCTTTAGTATTTGCTCTCCACATTGGAGTATGACTTCTATTCCTCTTTTGCCATTGCCTGAATTAAGCTATAAGCACATGGGCAAAACATCTTTTTGACGATGCAGTCGCCTCTGAGTTAGCTGAGTTGGCTCCTCTAATTGCAAAGGTCAACCCTAAGATTTACAGTATGAGGCAGAAAATCAGTCATTTGCACCTCCGTTAATGCAATAGCCCCTTTCAGCATGCCCTCTGGCACGTGATCTGGCTAGCATTGCCTTTCAGGAACTCTCCTGTTGGTACATGAGAGCTAAATAATTACTAAACCTTGAGTGTATAGAGTGCCCTAATCTCCCATCATTCCAATGTCGCCGATTGCAACACATTGGATTTTCTACTTACCTTCCCTCTTTTTTTTTTTTTTAGATCATTGCAGGCACAGTGCTTGCTATCCAATTTTACAGTGATCGCATTGTTTCTCTTGTTGCCTATTATTTGATTGCTGTTGTTGTGTACCCATAAGTTGACTGTCTCATTGTCTACCTCTAATGTACCTGTTACCTTTCTATATTATACTTCTGTTGTGTGATTGTTATGATGTTAGATGTCCTTGAACAAACAGTTATTGTACTTTTCTCCTTCATCCACTAGGGGACACTGGAGCTCAAGGCACTGGGGTATAGACGGGTGGATGAGTGGAGCTGGCACTTTAAATTTAGAAAGTGTGACTGGCTCCTTTCCCCCTTTACCCCAGCAGCCCCAGTTTTAGAATTGTGTCCGAGGAAGCTGGTCACTATGGGCTGAGATCCAGCGCTATTAGCTTATATTTTCTTTTCATATTAATTTATTTTATGTAATAGACCATGAGGACAGGCTAACAGCAAGCTGCCGCTGTCAGCCTGCTACACGGATGATTCGGGGAGGGACCAGCCGACACTATAATGGAGTGGGTATCTGGGTCCCTTGCTACCTGACACATCAGGGAGGGGACGCCACAGTTCATCAAGAAACTTGTACCGTGTCCCCGCAGCCCACCGCATGACCGATGGCATCTCAGGATTTGTCGTTGTTTGGTAAAAACAGATCTACTCTTAACTTTCCTTTTTCTCAGGAGTTGGATGACCAATTATCGGCTGCTTGGAAGCAACCAGACAGGAAATTTCAGATACCCAAGTGTTTTACATCCATATCCCCTTTTCCGCCAGCTATGACAGAAAAGTGGGAAAGTAGCCCATCAGTGGACCCTTCTTTCTAAGAAGACTGTGTCGCCAGTTCCTGGGGCTACATCGCTGAAGGATACCTCCGACTGGAAGTTGTACATGACTCTAAGGTTCATGTATACAGCATCTGGTGTGTTACTCAGACCGGCTTTGGTCGGCGCTTGGGTCACCAAGGCTACGGAGCATTAGGTAGATGAATTTGAGAAGGACCTGGAGTCCGGTGTTCCTTGGGCTAACCTGGTTATCCTTGCAGAGCACATTAGGGAGTCAGTTATCTATTTAGGTGATACCTCCAGGGACATTGGCCATGTTGTATCTAGGATCTCAGCTTCAGCAGCAGAGGCGCTCCGAACCCTTTGGCTAAGGTCCTGGCATGCGGACGCTGAATTAGAGAGAGCTGTGTAAAGCATTACCATTCACAGGGGACAGTCTGTTTAGTCCTGAACTGGACAAATGGATTTCCCAGGCTATGGGCAGTAAGTCTAAATTCCTGTCCTCCACCGCTCTGGTCCTGCAGCGTACCTTTACTGTTCCTTCCTTTTGAGCCCCCCCATTCCTTTTGGGGACAGCCTAGTGGAGCCCCCTCAGCCTGAAGAGGCGGCAGAGCCACAGGGTGTCAGCCGGTCTCTGCCTGTCAACAGGACCCCAAGCCTACAGACAAGCCTGCAGCATGACAGGCTCCCGCCCCACCTGGGCATTTCCATAGTGAGTGCGCAACTTCTGTGGTTCTAGAAGGTTTGGTTCCAGACTTGTTTGGCAGTTTCGATCCGAAACCTGGTGTCTCAAGGTTACAAAAAAGATTTAGCAGTTTCTCCCTCTGTAAGATTCTTTACCACGGGCCTTCCTGTCACCAAACTGAAGTGCTTCTACAAGCGATCAAGCACATTATGGACTCTGAGGTGTTGATTCCAGTTCCATTACATCAGCGACAGCAGGGATTCTACTCAAATTTGTTTGAGGTTCCAAAGCTGAAAGGCCCAGTCAGACCTATTGTGAACCTAAAGTCGCGAAATCTCTATTTGGCGTTCTACTGTTCCAAGATGGAATTCCTTTACTCTGTGATTGCGGGACTGGAGGCAGTTTCTGGTGTCCCTGGACATAAAGGATGCATATGCCCATCTGGGTACCACATCAAGCATTCCGTCGCTTTGCTATCGGGGAGTCCCATTTTCAGTTCAGGGCCTTGCTGTTTGGTCTGTCCTCTGCTCCCAGAGTGTTCACCAAGGTGATGTCGGTAATGACTCCTCGTCTCTGATCCCCGAGAGTGACTATTCTATGTATGGACAACCTCCTCATCAAGGCTTTCATCAACACAGACTCTACTGGAACATGTATCTCTGACACACCAGGTTCTAATCCATCACGGCTGGATAAACAACTTCAAGAAATCCAGTTTGTTACCATCTCAGCGTCTCCAGTTCTTGGGAATGATTCTGGATACAATCTTACAACACATCTTCCTTCCGGTAGACAAGGTTCAGGCACTCCAGCACTTGGTTCGCCTGGTCCTCCGACCAAAGAAGGTCTCGGTTCACCTGTGCATCCGCCTCCTGGGGAAACTGGTGACCTCCTTCGAAGCTCTTCAGTACGGCAGATTCCATTCTCAACCATTCAAAACGGTCAGGCTTCCATCTTCAGATGCATCGCCTTATACATTTGTCACCACAGACCCGTGTGTCGCTTCTAAGGTGGCTGCGGGAGGGGAGGGTTAGGCTGTGGAGCGGGAAGGTTGGGACAGGCTGCAAGTTGGGAAGGTTAGGGGCAGCGTATGGGGTAGGGTTATCATATTTACCTAAATGGGTGTGTTATACAGTTAAAAGATAGACAGTCTTCGTTTGTCACCCCAGACCCGCGTGTCGCTTCTATGGTGGCTTCAGTCCGACCATCCCACAGAAGGCCATAGCTTCGGAATTTGGAACTGGGTCCCCCTGGCGACAGACAACAGTCTCTGGGGGGGGGGTTCTCGGATCTTCAGCTTACTACTAGCAGACAATCCTTGACCATTGCCTCTGCATACGGATCTTTTGCAACAAAGTCAGTTCGTGTACCCCGACTTACAGCGGTTGCGCTTAGCGGCATGGCTGTTGAAGCTGCTCTCTTGAGGCACAGGGGTATTCCAGAATCAGTCATTCCCACCATGCTCCGTGCTTGAAAAGCGGTGATGGCTGCCCACTATCATCGCATATGACAATCTTTTGTGGCATAAGGGGCGGGTGTTCCCTACTACTGCCTTCCTCGCCTTCTTCTTTTCCTACAGGCAGGTCTCGATTCTGGTTTGCACCTGGGGTCGTTGAAGGTTCAGGTGTCTGCCTTAGCCGTCTTTTTTCAGAGACAATTAGCCCTGTTTCCAGAAATCCAGACTTTCTTTCAGGGCGTCCTCTGGGTCCAGCCGGCTTTTGTTCCACCTACGGCTCCGTGTGATCTTGGTTTTTCTTCAATCATCTCTGTTTGAACCACTGGAGGAGGTGGACCTCAAGCTCCTTTCCTGGAAGACAGTCCTCCTGTTAGCCTTGGCATCGGCTTTGAGGGTCTCGGAGTTTGGAGCTCTTTTTTGTCGGCCGCCCTATCTCATCTTCCATGATGATTGGCCAGAACCACGTCACCAGCTTTCCTGCCCAAGGTAGTTTCCTCATTCCACATCAATCAACCGATTGTGGTACCTGTGTTGTCAGATGACACCACGTTCCATAGCTCCTTGGATGTTGTTCAGGCTCTTCTTGACTATGTGGCCCGTACTGCAGTCTTGCGCAAATCTGATACTTTATTTTCTCTAACGTCCTAGTGGATGCTGGGGACTCCGTCAGGACCATGGGGAATAGCGGCTCCGCAGGAGACAGGGCACAAAAGCAAGCTTTTAGGATCACATGGTGTGTACTGGCTCCTCCCCCTATGACCCTCCTCCAAGCCTCAGTTAGGTTTTTGTGCTCGGCCGAGAAGGGTGCAATCTAGGTGGCTCTCTTAAAGAGTTACTTAGAAAAAGTTTTTAGGTTCTTTATTTTCAGTGAGTCCTGCTGACAACAGGCTCACTGCATCGAGGGACTTAGGGGAGAGATTTTCAACTCACCTGCGTGCAGGATGGATTGGATTCTTAGGCTACTGGACATAGCTCCAGAGGGAGTCGGAACACAGGGCTCGCCCTGGGGTTCGTCCCGGAGCCGCGCCGCCGACCCCCCTTGCAGACGCTGTAGATGAAGAGGTCCGGAACCAGGCGGCAGAAGACTCTCAGTCTTCATCAGGTAGCGCACAGCACTGCAGCTGTGCGCCATTGTTGTCAGCACACTTCACACAGCGGTCACGGAGGGTGCAGGGCGCTGGAGGGGGGCGCCCTGGGCAGCAATGTATAATACCTGTATGGCGAAAAATACATCACATATAGCCCTTGAGGCTATATGGATGTATTTAACCCCTGCCAGATATCTAAAACTCCGGAGAAGAAGCCCGCCGAAAAGGGGGCGGGGCCTATTCTCCTCAGCACACAGCGCCATTTTTCCTCACAGAAAGGCTGGTGGGAAGGCTCCCATGCTCTCCCCTGCACTGCACTACAGAAACAGGGTTAAAACAGAGAGGGGGGGCACTGATTTGGCGATATGTATATATATTAAAATGCTATAAGGGAGGAACACTTATATAAAGGTTGTCCCTGGATAATTATAGCGTTTTGGTGTGTGCTGGCAAACTCTCCCTCTGTCTCCCCAAAGGGCTAGTGGGTCCTGTCCTCTATCAGAGCATTCCCTATGTGTGTGCTGTATGTCGGTACGTGTGTGTCGACATGTATGAGGAAAATATTGGTGAGGAGGCGGAGCAAATTGCCTGTAATGGTGATGTCACTCTCTAGGGAGTCGACACCGGAATGGATGGCTTATTTATGGAAATTACGTGACAATGTCAACACGCTGCAAGCCGGTTGACGACATGAGAGGGCCGGCGAACAAATTAGTATCTGTCCAGGCGTCTCAAACACCGTCAGGGGCTGTAAAATGCCCATTTACCTCAGTCGGTCGACACAGACCCAGACACGGACACTGATTTCAGTGTCGACGGTGAAGAAACAAACGTATTTTCTTTTAGGGCCACACGTTAAGGGCAATGAAGGAGGTGTTACATATTTCTGATACTCCAAGTACCACAAAAAAGGGTATTATGTGTGAGGTGAAAAAACTACCTGTAGTTTTTCCTGAATCAGATAAATTAAATGAAGTGTGTGATGATGCGTGGGTTTCCCCCGATAGAAAATTATTGGCGGTATACCCTTTCCCGCCAGAAGTTAAGGCGCGGTGGGAAACACCCCTCAGGGTGGATAAGGCGCTCACACGCTTATCAGAACAAGTGGCGGTACCATCTACGGATAAGGCCGTACTTAAGGAGCCAGCTGATAGGAGGCTGAAAAATATCCTAAAAAGTATACACACACATCCTGGTGTTATACTGCGACCAGCGATCGCCTCAGCCTGGATGTGCAGAGCTGAGGTGGCTTGGTCGGATTCCCTGACTAAAAATATTGATACCTTTGACAGGGACAGTATTTTATTGACTATAGAGCATTTAAAGGATGCATTTCTATATATGCGAGATGCGCAGAGGGATATTTGCACTCTGGCATCAAGAGTAAATGTGATGTCCATTTCTGCAAGAAGATGTTTATGGACACGACAGTGGTCAGGTGATGCAGATTCCAAACGGCACAAAGATGTATTGCCGTATAAAGGGGAGGAGTTATTTGGGGTCGGTCCATGGGACCTGGTGGCCAGGGCAACTGCTGGAAAATCCACCGTTTTTTACCCTAAGTCACATCTCTGCAGAAAAAGACACCGTCTTTTCAGCCTCAGTCCTTTCGTCCCTATAAGAGTCATATCTGCCCAGGGATAGAGGAAAGGGAAGAAGACTGCAGCAGGCAGCCCATTCCCAGGAACAGAAGCCCTCCACCGCTTCTACCAAGTTCTCAGCATGACGCTGGGACCGTACAGGACCCCTGGATCCTACAAGTAGTATCCAAGGGGTACAGATTGGAATGTCGAGAGGTTTCCCCCCTCGCAGGTTCCTGTAGTCTGCTGTACCAATGTCTCCCTCCGACAGGGAGGCAGTATTGAAAACAATTCACAAGCTGTATTCCCAGCAGGTGATAATAAAATTACCCCTCCGACAACAAGGAAAGGGGTATTACTCCACACTATATGGTGGTACTGAAGGCTAGGTGAGACCTATTCTAAATCTGAAAAATTTTAACACTTACAAAGGTTCAAATCCAGATGGAGTCACTCAGAGCAGTGATAGCAAAGAACAAGGGGACTATATGGTGTCCCGGAACATCAGGGATGCTTACCTCCATGTCCCAAAATTTGCCTTTTCTCACCAAGGGTACCTCAGGTTCGTGGTACAGAACTGTCACTATCAGTTTCAAGACGATGCCGTTGGATTGTCCAAGGCACCCCGGGTCCTTACCAAGGTAATGACCGAAAGGAGGATTCGTCTTCAAAGAAAATGGACGACCTCCTGATAAGAACAAGGTCCAGAGAACAGTTCGAGGTCGGAGTAGCACTATCTCAAGTAGTTCTACGACAGCACGGGTGGATTCTAAATATTCCAAAACCGCAGTTGTTCCGACGACACGTCTGCTGGTCCTAGGGATGATTCTGGACACAGTCCAGGAAAAGGTGTTTCTCCCAGAGGAGAAAGCCAGGGAGTTATCCGAGCTAATCGGGATCCTCCTAAAACCAGGAAAAGTGTCAGTGCATCATTGCACAAGAGTCCTGGTAAAAATGGTGGCTTATTACGAAGCGCTTCCATTCGGCAGATTTCACGCAAGAACTCTTCAGTGGGATCTGCTGGACAAATGGTCCGGATCGCATCTTCAGATGCATCAGCGGATAACCCTATATCCAAGGACAAGGGTGTCTCTCCTGTGGTGATTACAGAGTGCTCATCTTATAGAGGGCCGCAGATTCGGCATTCAGGATTGGATGCTCGTGACCACGGAGGCCAGCCTGAGAGGCTGGGGAGCAGTCACACAAGGAGTGTGATCAAGTCTGGAGAATTCTCTCCACATAAATATACTGGAGCTAAGAACAAATTTATAATGCTCTAAGCTTAGCAAGACCTCTGCTTCAAGGTCAGCCGGTATTGATCCAGTGGGATAACATCACGGCAGTCGCCCACGTAAACAGAAAGGGCGGCACAAGAAGCAGGAGGGCAGTGGCAAAACTGCAAGGATTTTTCGCTAGGCGTAAAATCATGTGATAGCACTGTCAGCAGTGTTCATTCCGGGAGTGGACGACTGGGAAGCAGACTTCCTCAGCAGGCACGACCTCCACCCGGGAGAGTGGGAACTTCATCGGGAAGTTTTCCGCATGATTGTGAACCGTTGGGAAAGACCAAAGGTGGACATGATGGCGTCCCGCCCGAACAAAAAATGGGACAGGTATTGCGCCAGGTCACGAGACCTTCAGGCGATAGCTGTGGACGTCCTGGTAACACCGTGGGTGTAACAGTCGGTGTATGTGTTCCCTCCTCTGCTTCTCATAACCAAGGTATTGAGAATTATAAGACATAGAGGAGTAAGAACTATACTCGTGGCTCCGGATTGGCCAAGAGGGACTTGGTAACCGGAACTTCAAGAGATGCTCACAGAGGACTAATGGCCTCGGGAGCTAAGAAGGGATTTGCTTTCAGCAAGTACCATGTCTGTTCCAAGAGGAACCGTGGCATCGGCCTTTAAGAAAGGACCTACTCCAGCAGGGACCTTGTCTGTTCCAAGACTTACCGCGACTGCGTTTGACGGCATGGCGGTTTGAACGCCGGATCCTAAGGGAAAAGGCATTCCGGAAGAGGTCATACCTACCCTGGTCAAAGCCAGGAAGGAGGTGACCGCACAACGTTATCACCACATGTGGTAAAAATATGTTGCGTGGGTGAGGCCAGGAAGGCCCCACGAAAAAATTTCAACTAGGTCGATTTCTGCACTTCCTGCAAACAGGAGTGTCTATGAGCCTCAAATTGGGGTCCATTAATGTTCAAGTTTCGGCCCTATAGATTTTCTTCCAGAAAGAATTGGCTTCAGTTCCTGAAGTCCAGACGTTTGTCAAGGGAGTATTGCATATACAGCCCTTGTGTGCCTCCAGTGGCACCGTGGGATCTCAACGTAGTGTTGGGATTCCTCAAATCATATTGGTTTGAACCACTCAAATCTGTGGATTTGAAATATCTCACGTGGAAAGTGACCATGCTGTTGGCCCTGGCCTCGGCCAGGCGATTGTCAAAATTGGCGGCTTTGTCTTACAAAAGCCCATATTTGATTTTCCATTCGGACAGGGCAGAACTGCGGACTCGTCCCCAGTTTCTTCCTAAGGTGGTGTCAGCGTTTCACCTGAAACAACCTATTGTGGTGCCTGCGGCTACTAGGGACTTGGAGGACTCCAAGTTGCTAGACGTTGTCAGGGCCCTGAAAATATATATATATATATATAATTCCAGGACGGCTGGAGTCAGAAAGTCTGACTTGCTGTTTATATTGTAGGCACCCAAAAAGCTGGGTGCTCCTGCTTCTAAGCAGACTATTGCTCGTTGGATTTGTAGTACAATTCAGCTTGCACATTCTGTGGCAGGCCTGCCACAGCCAAAATCTGTAAATGCCCATTCCACAAGGAAGGTGGGCTCATCTTGGGCGGCTGCCCGAGGGGTCTCGGCTTTACAACTTTGCCGAGCAGCTACTTGGTCAGGGGCAAACACGTTTGCTAAATTCTACAAATTTGATACCCTGGCTGAGGAGGACCTGGAGTTCTCTCATTCGGTGCTGCAGAGTCATCCGCACTCTCCCGCCCGTTTGGGAGCTTTGGTATAATCCCCATGGTCCTGACGGAGTCCCCAGCATCCACTAGGACGTTAGAGAAAATAAGATTTTACTTACCGATAAATCTATTTCTCATAGTCCGTAGTGGATGCTGGGCGCCCATCCCAAGTGCGGATTGTCTGCATTACTTGTACATAGTTATTGTTACAAAAAAATCGGGTTATTATTGTTGTGAGACATCTTTTTTAGAGGCTACTTCATTGTTATCATACTGTTAACTGGGTTCAAATCACAGGTTGTACGGTGTGATTGGTGTGGCTGGTATGAGTCTTACCCGGGATTCAAGATCCTTCCTTATTGTGTACGCTCGTCCGGGCACAGTACCTAACTGAGGCTTGGAGGAGGGTCATAGGGGGAGGAGCCAGTACACACCATGTGATCCTAAAAGCTTGCTTTTGTGCCCTGTCTCCTGCGGAGCCGCTATTCCCCATGGTCCTGACGGAGTCCCCAGCATCCACTACGGACTATGAGAAATAGATTTATCGGTAAGTAAAATCTTATTTTTGCTTTACGATGCTGCTCGGCGGGGTTGGTCTGCTTTTAAGCAGACGTTGACTAGATGGATCTGTCTAACCATACATCAGGGTTACCTCGCTAGCACTCGGCCGCCTCCTGCTACCATCGCTGCGCACTCCACATGTTTGTGCTTCTTGGGCTGCTCATAGAGGCTCCTCTGAGTTACAACTCTGCCCGTCGCCACTTGGTCCCCTGTTCACATTTTTGTCCGGTTCTACCGGTGTGACACTTTTGCGGCTTCTGATTCTATGGCAAGGTTTTGCAGGTTCCTCAGGGCTCTCCCACCCATGGGGGAAACTTTGAGACGTCCCCGGTCACACTAAATTTAAAGTGCCAGCTCCACTCATCCACCCGCCTACACCCCAGTGTCTTGAGCTCCAGTGTCCCCTGTGGAATCGGTGAGTACCAAAATTCTATTATTATACTTTGTATTTTCGCCACTCAAAGGTATTGTTGTTATGACGTTAGTACCCATGTGATTTGCGCACTAACTGTCTGGCAATGATGATAATGACAGTGCATTATTGCAATTAAGTTTTCATTCCTCACAACGCGGACCGTTGGTGTAAATTGTGAGACTGTCTGCTGGCTCTGGGCCTGAATCGCATGTAATGCAGTCACAATTCTGGATGCCTACAGTGATCGCAAGTCTTAAGCAACTATGTGCCCGAGTAGTATGCATTTACGTGATTGCCCCGCCCCCAGACATCACCGCTGTCATTGTTTGTGCAGAGGATGCAACTGCAAATGGTGTCGACACTCCATACGAACTACTCAGAATAGGCTGCAACCCTGGCTACACACCAAGAGGACACTTATGTAATTGTGTGTGTCAGCTGCCGCACATTCACAGTTTGCAGACACATTCGGCTTTGCATGCTGCCTCATCCTCCAGCACCCGTGCATAGAATGCTGCTGTTATTAGGGAGGAGCTCCCAACTAACAAGAGGGAGGAGCCCGTTAAAACTCCTGCACCTCGTCTGGTGCATTCGCTGCCGGCAATGTCTATCTACGGTGCATGCGCGTTATTCATATATCCATGAGATCCATCCGAATTTTCACTTTCAGAATCAGGCCATTATTGTGCTGCTGATTACATGATGAGATGAACAGTCCACACGATGACCACATGCCATCATTTTATCATATTGCCTTACACAAGGGTAGGGGGGGGGGGGGGTCTGTAAAGGGCATTTCTGTGTTATGATATGATTGTGTCTGAGACATTTACCTTATTGGTTCTTAACACTTTGCAAGCTGAGACGCGTCACTGAGCTAAGAGTTTTCTACTCACTGGATTTAATCTCCCCTCCCGTCATCCAGATTCGGGGTGCGGGCTCTCCCCAAGAAGCAGATGGTGCTGAAGCTGAAAGAGATCTTCAGTTATACACATCAGGTCATGAGCTCGGACTCTGAGGATGACGTCCCTACATCTCAGCCCCCTCAGAGAGTCCACAGCAGCGTAGCTCCGACTGAGCCGCAGCCTGTTCCCAGGAAACCCAGACATGGAGCCACTACTGAGGCTCCCAGCAACCCGAAGAGAGGGAAGAAGACGACATCTGTGTGTGCAGCACAGGAAACAGACACAGGAGACGATCAGCCATTGACAGCATCACAGGAATCTACTACATCCTCTGTGGCCGCAAGTGACACCTCCTCCTTATCCCACAGGTAATGACATGCACCAAAGTAAAGCCACCTACATATCTCACACTTTATTTTTGGTAGCAGTAGGATGTATGGGAGGAATCTGAGATGAGTATTGTGGTTACAGCTACACTACGCTGTAGAACAACCATTATATTGATGCATTTAATTATAAAGCCATTTCAGTGGCTTTCACTTTTTCACTATACTACAAAAAAGTGTTATCACTGATTCATTGATATAGTTTAATAGCCTGATCCGGCTACAGGAGTTAGTGTGGAGAGAGAGACATGACTGCTGCGCGAGTATGTTGTAGAAACACAATGAACCGGCAAAGACAATACTGTAACTCCAAATCAACAATGAGGGCCATACATCTAAGGGGCAGACTCAGATGAGCAGTCATTTATCGGGGGAATCAGCAAAATCCAGAATATTAAAAATCCCGACTCACCGATTCCGATCAGTTTTGGGTCGGAATTGGCGACTAACATGTTAGATTTTGCCAATCCCCCGACCCAGGTATCGACAGAATACCCCGATAGATGACTGGTGTATGGGCCCCTTTACACGTACAGTCTATTTTATGTAAACAAGATAAGCATTCCTCCTGAAAGTGGGACTGTGAGGGAAGACTTACAGATGGGTCCACGGTTATCTTGACTAGTTTTCTGCGCCTAGGCACAACATAATTTATTAGCATAAACCCTTCATCTATTGTTCTCAACTGCAATACAATACAGAGAACAATACAGCAGGGGATTAGGTCATTACAGCAGGGGATTAAGTCCGACTGGCCAGTCTCAGTTAATCCTATTAAAGGTCAAGATAAATGTGGACCCATCTGTATATCTGGGAGAAATGCCCCAATCAATACGGGCTGAGCAAATACTACTACTTGCACATTTCTTAAGGGGGACCTGATAGATGTTGGTAGGTGTAATGATATGAATGGGATGCATTTGGCATCCCAGCAGTCGGGATGCTGGCAGTCATGTGACCTACGTCGGAATCCCATCACCCCTCACGAGACCGGCACCGGAACACAGACAGCCGACATCCCAAGGCTGAGTATCGGGATGGGGATTAGGGTTAGGGCCCGTAGCCGACACCATGCGGAGGGTTATCCCTAGTCAATACCCCCAAAGGGGAGGGGAGAGGGGTAAAATTTTTACCCCTGTCCGGTGTATTGATTCTCACTGTCGGGATGCCGCGGATGGTCATGTAACCGCCTGCATCCATACCGCCAGCATTAATACCCAACCCATATGAATGTAAGAGCTCTGGATGTATAGATGAGACTATAATACTAGAGATACATAATAAATGATGGTTTATAATACAGTACTTGGCGATAATGATAATATGGTTATGTTCCTAATGGATTCTTTAGTTATTTAGTAATTTCTCTAACGTCCTAAGTGGATGCTGGGACTCCATAAGGACCATGGGGAATAGCGGCTCCGCAGGAGACTGGGCACAACTATAAAGAAAGCTTTAGACTACTGGTGTGCACTGGCTCCTCCCACTATGACCCTCCTCCAGACCTCAGTTAGATTCTTGTGCCCGGCTGAGCTGGATGCACACTAGGGGCTCTCCTGAGCTCCTAGAAAGAAAGTATATTTTAGGTTTTTTATTTTACAGTGAGACCTGCTGGCAACAGACTCACTGCAGCGAGGGACTAAGGGGAGAAGAAGCGAACCTACCTAACTGGTGGTAGTTTGGGCTTCTTAGGCTACTGGACACCATTAGCTCCAGAGGGATCGACCGCAGGACCCGACCTTGGTGTTCGTTCCTGGAGCCGCGCCGCCGGCCCCCTTACAGAGCCAGAAGCAAGAATTGTTCCGGAAAATCGGCGGCAGAAGACTTCGGTCTTCAACAAGGTAGCGCACAGCACTGCAGCTGTGCGCCATTGCTCCTCATGTACACCTCACACTCCGGTCACTGATGGGTGCAGGGCGCTGGGGGGGGCGCCCTGAGGGCAATATAAGACACCTTGGCTGGCAAATCTACACCATATATAGTCAGGAAGGCTATATAGGTGTAAAAATACCCCTGCCAGAATTCCAGAAAAAGCGGGAGAAGTCCGCCAGAAAAGGGGCGGGGCCATCTCCCTCAGCACACTGGCGCCATTTTTCCCTCCCAGCTCCGCTGGAAGGACGCTCCCTGGCTCTCCCCTGCAGTTGTCAAGCTACACAAGGGTAAAAAAGAGAGGGGGGGCACTAAATTTAGGCGCAGTATATATAAAATAAGCAGCTATAAGGGAAAACACTCATTTATAGTGGGATCCCTGTGTTATATAGCGCTCTGGTGTGTGCTGGCATACTCTCTCTCTGTCTCCCCAAAGGGCTTTGTGGGGTCCTGTCCTCTGTCAGAGCATTCCCTGTGTGTATGCGGTGTGTCGGTACGGCTGTGTCGACATGTTTGATGAGGAGGCTTATGTGGAGGCGAAGCAGATGCCTATAAATGTGATGTCACCCCCTGCGGGGTCGACACCTGAGTGGATGGTGCTGTGGAAGGAATTACGCGACAGTGTCGACTCCTTACATAAAAGGTTTGACGACATACCAAATGTGGGACAGCCGGCTTCTCAGCCTGTGCCTGCCCAGGCGTCTCAAAAGCCATCAGGGGCTCTAAAACGCCCGCTACCTCAGATGGCAGACACAGATGTCGACACGGATACTGACTCCAGTGTCGACGACGATGAGACTAATGTAACTTCCAGTAGGGCCACACGTTACATGATTGAGGCAATGAAAAATGTGTTGCACATTTCTGATGTTACCCCTGGTACCACAAAAAAGGGTATTATGTTTGGAGAGAAAAAACTACCAGTAGCTTTTCCTCCATCTGAGGAGTTAAATGAAGTGTGTGAAGAAGCGTGGGCTTCCCCTGATAAGAAACTGGTAATTTCTAAGAGGTTACTAATGGCGTACCCTTTCCCGCAGGAGGATAGGGCACGTTGGGAAACATCCCCTAGGGTGGATAAAGCGCTCACACGCTTGTCAAAGAAGGTGGCACTACCGTCTCCGGATACGGCCGCCCTGAAGGAATCTGCTGATAGAAAGCAGGAGGCTATCCTGAAGTCTATATATGCACACACAGGTGTTATACTGAGAACAGCTATTGCTTCAGCATGGATGTGCAGTGCTGCAGCTGCATGGTCAGATTCCCTGTCGGAAAATATTGATACTCTAGACAGGGACAATATATTGCTAACCGTAGAGCATATTAAAGACGCACTTTTATACATGAGGGATGCACAGAGGGATATTTGCCGGCTGGCATCTAAAATTAGTGCAATGTCCATTTCTGCCAGGAGAGGGTTATGGACTCGGCAGTGGACAGGAGATGCAGATTCCAAAAGGCACATGGAAGTTCTGCCTTATAAGGGTGAGGAGTTGTTCGGGGATGGTCTCTCGGACCTCGTTTCCACAGCAACAGCTGTGAAGTCTACATTTTTACCCCATGTTCCCTCACAGCCAAAGAAAGCACCGTATTATCAGGTACAGTCCTTTCGGCCCAATAGGGGCAAGCGGGTTAAGGGCGCGTCCTTTCTGCCCAGAGGCAGAGGTAGGGGGAAGAAGCTGCAGCATACAACCAGTTCCCAGGAGCAAAAGTCCTCCCCCGCTTCCTCTAAGTCCACAGCATGCCGCTGGGGCCCCACAGGCGGAGCCAGGTACGGTGGGGGCCCGTCTCAAATATTTCAGCAATCAGTGGGCTCGCTCACGGGTGGATCCCTGGATCTTTCAAGTAGTATCTCAGGGGTACAGGCTGGAATTCGAGTCGTCTCCCCACCGCCGTTTCCTCAAATCTGCCTTACCAACCACTCCCTCAGGCAGGGAGGCAGTGTTACAGGCAATTCACAAGCTGTATTCACAACAGGTGATAGTGAAGGTGCCCCTACTTCAACAAGGACGGGGTTACTATTCCACAATGTTTGTGGTACCGAAACCGGACGGTTCGGTGAGACCCATTTTAAATTTGAAATCCTTGAACACATATATAAAAAAATTCAAGTTCAAGATGGAATCGCTCAGGGCGGTTATTGCAAGCCTGGACGAGGGGGATTACATGGTATCACTGGACATCAAGGATGCTTACCTGCATGTCCCCATTTACCATCCTCACCAGGAGTACCTCAGATTTGTGGTACAGGATTGTCATTACCAATTCCAGACGTTGCCGTTCGGTCTATCCACGGCTCCGAGGGTCTTTACCAAAGTAATGGCCGAAATGATGATACTCCTTCGAAAGAAGGGAGTTTTAATTATCCCGTACTTGGACGATCTCCTGATAAAGGCGAGGTCCAGGGAGCAGTTGTTGGTCGGGGTAGCACTATCTCGGGAGGTGCTACAACAGCACGGCTGGATTCTAAATATTCCAAAGTCACAGCTGGTCCCTACGACACGTCTACTGTTCCTGGGGATGGTTCTGGACACAGAACAGAAAAAAGTGTTTCTCCCGGAGGAGAAGGCCAAGGAGCTGTCATCTCTAGTCAGAGGCCTCCTAAAACCAAAACAGGTGTCGGTGCATCACTGCACGCGGATCCTGGGAAAGATGGTAGCTTCCTACGAAGCAATTCCATTCGGCAGGTTCCATGCAAGAACCTTTCAGTGGGACCTGTTGGACAAGTGGTCCGGATCGCATCTTCAGATGCATCGGCTGATAACCCTGTCTCCAAGGACATGGGTGTCTCTGCTGTGGTGGCTGCAGAGTGCTCATCTTCAAGAGGGCCGCAGATTCGGCATTCAGGACTGGGTCCTGGTGACCACGGATGCCAGCCTTCGAGGCTGGGGGGCAGTCACACAGGGAAGAAACTTCCAAGGACTATGGTCAAGTCAGGAGACTAACCTGCACATAAATATTCTGGAACTGAGGGCCATTTACAATGCCCTAAGTCAGGCAAAACCCCTGCTTCAAAGCCAGCCGGTACTGATCCAGTCAGACAACATCACGGCGGTCGCCCATGTAAACCGACAGGGCGGCACGAGAAGCAGGACGGCGATGGCAGAAGCCACAAGGATTCTCCGATGGGCGGTAAATCACGTGTTAGCACTGTCAGCAGTGTTCATTCCGGGAGTGGACAACTGGGAAGCAGACTTCCTCAGCAGGCACGACCTCCACCCGGGAGAGTGGGGACTTCATCCAGAAGTCTTCCAGATGATTGTAAACCGTTGGGAAAGGCCACAGGTGGACATGATGGCGTCCCGCCTCAACAAAAAGCTAGAAAAGTATTGCGCCAGGTCAAGAGACCCGCAGGCGATAGCTGTGGACGCTCTAGTGACACCGTGGGTGTACCGGTCGGTTTATGTGTTCCCTCCTCTTCCTCTCATACCAAAGGTACTGAGGATAATAAGGAGAAGAGGAGTAAGAACTATACTCATTGTTCCGGATTAGCCAAGAAGAGCTTGGTACCCGGAACTTCAAGAAATGATCTCAGAGGACCCATGGCCTCTCCCGCTCAGACAGGACCTGCTGCAGCAGGGGCCCTGTCTGTTCCAAGACTTACCGCGGCTGCGTTTGACGGCATGGCGGTTGAACACCGGATCCTGAAGGAAAAGGGCATTCCGGAGGAAGTCATTCCTATGCTGATTAAAGCTAGGAAAGAAGTAACGGCAAACCATTATCACCGCATATGGCGTAAATATGTTGCGTGGTGCGAGGCCAGGAAGGCCCCAACGGAAGAATTTCAGCTGGGCCGTTTCCTGCACTTTCTACAGTCAGGGGTGACTATGGGCCTAAAATTGGGTTCCATTAAGGTCCAGATTTCGGCTCTATCGATTTTCTTCCAGAGAGAACTGGCTTCACTACCTGAAGTTCAAACTTTTGTTAAGGGAGTGCTGCATATTCAGCCCCCTTTTGTGCCTCCAGTGGCACCTTGGGATCTCAACGTGGTGTTGGATTTCCTAAAGTCACATTGGTTTGAGCCACTTAAGACCGTGGAATTGAAATATCTCACGTGGAAAGTGGTCATGTTGTTGGCCTTGGCTTCGGCCAGGCGTGTATCAGAATTGGCGGCTTTGTCATGTAAAAGCCCTTATCTGATTTTCCATATGGATAGGGCAGAATTGAGGACTCATCCCCAATTTCTCCCTAAGGTGGTATCAGCCTTTCATCTGAACCAACCTATCATGGTGCCTGCGGCTACTAAAGACTTGGAGGCTTCCAAGTTGTTGGACGTAGTCAGGGCCCTGAAAATTTATGTTTCCAGGACAGCTGGAGTCAGAAAGACTGACTCGCTATTTATCCTGTATGCGCCCAACAAGTTGGGTGCACCTGCTTCAAAGCAGACTATTGCTCGCTGGATCTGTAGTACGATTCAGCTTGCACATTCTGCGGCTGGACTGCCGCATCCTAAATCAGTGAAAGTCCATTCCACGAGGAAGGTGGGCTCTTCTTGGGCGGCTGCCCGAGGGGTCTCGGCTCTACAACTTTGCCGAGCAGCTACTTGGTCGGGGTCAAACACATTTGCTAAATTCTACAAGTTTGACACCATGGCTGAGGAGGACCTAGAGTTTGCCCATTCGGTGCTGCAGAGTCATCCGCACTCTCCCGCCCGTTTGGGAGCTTTGGTATAATCCCCATGGTCCTTACGGAGTCCCAGCATTCACTTAGGACGTTAGAGAAAATAAGAATTTACTCACCGGTAATTCTATTTCTCGTAGTCCGTAGTGGATGCTGGGCGCCCATCCCAAGTGCGGATTGTCTGCAATACTTGTATATAGTTATTGTTTAACTAAAGGGTTATTGTTGAGCCATCTGTTTAGAGGCTCAGTTGTTCTCATACTGTTAACTGGGTATTGTATCACGAGTTATACGGTGTGGCTGGTATGAGTCTTACCCGGGATTCAAAATCCTTCCTTATTGTGTCAGCTCTTCCGGGCACAGTGTCCTAACTGAAGTCTGGAGGAGGGTCATAGTGGGAGGAGCCAGTGCACACCAGTAGTCTAAAGCTTTCTTTATAGTTGTGCCCAGTCTCCTGCGGAGCCGCTATTCCCCATGGTCCTTACGGAGTCCCAGCATCCACTACGGACTACGAGAAATAGAATTACCGGTGAGTAAATTCTTATTTTCTCCTTCTGTGTAGCGTGTGCACATTACAACCACAGTGGCTAAGCCAGCTTCACCTCTAGGTGGCAGCATACTTCTTTGGCTGGCCATACACTAGGTAGATATCGCGTACGAATGTATGATTTAGACGCGTGGTATGATGCTTTGTGTGCACATTGTACGTCTTTTAGCGATCACGTGCTTAGGTGAAGCATACAATAGATCATATGTCTCATCATATGTAGAATAGAAACCAAATCATGTGTCAGGGCTCCCAGGGGGGATTGCAGGGAAATCAGCTGTGGAATCGGATCTTATGCTGGTCGTCCTAATGTATGTCCAGCTTTAGTTTACTAGCACAACAACGTGATGGCGCTTAGTAATGTTACATAGAACATTTCATCTACTCCCAGCACCTCTGGTGTGTGATGTATTGGCAGGCTGTATTCTGCTTTACCACACAATCAGCAGCATGTTTGCTGCAGTTGTAGGTTAAGCAACAGAACAGGGATCTTTACCATTAATGTTATACTTTATTTTATAGTGGCAACATAAGCCAGAGCACAGTACAGTCAGGGAGACTAGCTGAACATACAGTATTAACACTACAGGAAGATACAATGAAACAGGTGAGAGCCCTGTTCTCTAGAGCTTACAATCTAAGGCAGTCTGTAGTTATCATGTATAATATACTGTGCAGAGAGACTGAGGAAAATTAGATTGTAAGTGACCTTAATGGGGAAAAATATCTTCATCATCACTCCTCTGTGCTGTGGGGTGGGGGGAGATTACACCTTGCTGAATTACAAGTCCCAGTGTTCCATGCCTGTCCCTGTAGCAGCATTTTACCATTATAGTGTGTGAGCTCCTGTGTGTTACATGTGCTGTCCCCGTGTTATGTCCCTGAGCGGATGTGTGTGTATGAGGGGAAGGGTCACAGCCCCCTATCACATTATAGTGTGTGAGGTACTGTGTTACATGTGCTGTCCCCGAGTTATGTCCTTGAGAGGATGTGTGTGTATGAGGGGAAGGGTCACAGCCCCCTATAACTTTATAGTGTGTGAGCTCCTGTGTGTTACATGTGCTGTCCACACCGTGTTATGTCCCTGAGCGGATGTGTGTGTATGAGGGGAAAGGTCACAGCCCCCTATCACATTATAGTGTGTGAGGTACTGTGTGAAACATGTGCTGTCCACACCGTGTTATGTCCCTGAGAGGATGTGTGTGTATGAGGGGAAAGGTCACAGCCCCTATCACATTATAGTGTGTGAGCTCCTGTGTGTTACATGTGCTGTCCCCGTGTTATGTCCTTGAGAGGATGTGTGTGTATGAGGGGAAAGGTCACAGACCCCTATTACATTATAGTTTGTGAGGTACTGTGTGTTACATGTGCTGTCCACACCGTGTTATGTCCCTGAGAGGATGTGTGTGTATGAGGGGAAAGGTCAAAGCCCCCTATCACATTATAGTGTGTGAGGTACTGTGTGTTACATGTGCTGTCCCCGTGTTATGTCCCTGAGAAGATGTGTGTGTATGAGAGGAAAGGTCACAGCCCCCTATCACATTATAGTGTGTGAGGTACTGTGTGTTACATGTGCTGTCCACACCGTGTTATGTCCCTGAGAGGATGTGTGTGTATGAGGGGAAAGGTCACAGCCCCCTATCACATTATAGTTTGTGAGGTACTGTGTGTTACATGTGCTGTCCCCGTGTTATGTCCTTGAGAAGATGTGTGTGTATGAGGGGAAAGGTCACAGCCCCCTATCACATTATAGTGTGTGAGGTACTGTGTGTTACATGTGCTGTCCACACCGTGTTATGTCCTTGAGAGGATGTGTGTGTATGAGGGGAAAGGTCACAGCCCCCTATCACATTATAGTGTGTGAGGTACTGTGTGTTACATGTGCTGTCCACACCGTGTTATGTCCCTGAGAGGATGTGTGTGTATGAGGGGAAAGGTCACAGCCCCCTATCACATTATAGTGTGTGAGGTACTGTGTGTTACATGTGCTGTCCCCGTGTTATGTCCCTGAGAAGATGTGTGTGTATGAGGGGAAAGGTCACAGCCCCCTATCACATTATAGTGTGTGAGGTACTGTGTGTTACATGTGCTGTCCACACCGTGTTATGTCCCTGAGAGGATGTGTGTGTATGAGGGGAAAGGTCACAGCCCCCTATCACATTATAGTGTGTGAGGTACTGTGTGTTACATGTGCTGTCCCCGTGTTATGTCCCTGAGAAGATGTGTGTGTATGAGGGGAAAGGTCACAGCCCCCTATCACATTATAGTGTGTGAGGTACTGTGTGTTACATGTGCTGTCCCCGTGTTATGTCCCTGAGAAGATGTGTGTGTATGAGGGGAAAGGTCACAGCCCCCTATCACATTATAGTGTGTGAGGTACTGTGTGTTACATGTGCTGTCCACACCGTGTTATGTCCCTGAGAGGATGTGTGTGTATGAGGGGAAAGGTCACAGCCCCCTATCACATTATAGTGTGTGAGGTACTGTGTGTTACATGTGCTGTCCACACCGTGTTATGTCCCTGAGAAGATGTGTGTGTATGAGGGGAAAGGTCACAGCCCCCTATCACATTATAGTGTGTGAGGTACTGTGTGTTACATGTGCTGTCCCCGTGTTATGTCCTTGAGAGGATGTGTGTGTATGAGGGGAAGGGTCACAGCCCCCTATTACATTATAGTGTGTGAGGTACTGTGTGTTACATGTGCTGTCCACACCGTGTTATGTCCCTGAGAGGATGTGTGTGTATGAGGGGAAAGGTCACAGCCCCCTATCACATTATAGTGTGTGAGGTACTGTGTGTTACATGTGCTGTCCTTGTGTTATGTCCCTGAGAGGATATTTGTGTATGAGGGGAAGGGTCATAGCCCCCTATCACATCATAGTGTGTGAGGTACTATGTGTTACATGTGCTGTCCCCGTGTTATGTCCCTGAGAAGATGTGTGTGTATGAGGGGAAAGGTCACAGCCCCCTATCACATTATAATGTGTGAGGTACTGTGTGTTACATGTGCTGTCCCCGTGTTATGTCCCTGAGAGGATGTGTGTGTATGAGGGGAAAGGTCACAGCCCCCTATCACATTATAGTGTGTGAGGTACTGTGTGTTACATGTGCTGTCCCCGTGTTATGTCCCTGAGCGGATATTTGTGTATGAGGGGAAGGGTCACAGCCCCCTATAACTTTATAGTGTGTGAGCTCCTGTGTGTTACATGTGCTGTCCCCGTGTTATGTCCCTGAGAGGATGTGTGTATATGAGGGGAAAGGTCACAGCCCCCTATCACATTATAATGTGTGAGGTACTGTGTGTTACATGTGCTGTCCCCGTGTTATGTCCCTGAGAGGATATTTGTGTATGAGGGGAAGGGTCACAGCCCCCTATCACATCATAGTGTGTGAGGTACTGTGTGTTACATGTGCTGTCCCCGTGTTATGTCCTTGAGAGGATGTGTGTGTATGAGGGGAAGGGTCACAGCCCCCTATTACATTATAGTGTGTGAGGTACTGTGTGTTACATGTGCTGTCCACACCGTGTTATGTCCCTGAGAGGATGTGTGTGTATGAGGGGAAAGGTCACAGCCCCCTATCACATTATAGTGTGTGAGGTACTGTGAGTTACATGTGCTGTCCCCGTGTTATGTCCCTGAGCGGATATTTGTGTATGAGGGGAAGGGTCACAGCCCCCTATAACTTTATAGTGTGTGAGCTCCTGTGTGTTACATGTGCTGTCCCCGTGTTATGTCCCTGAGAGGATGTGTGTGTATGAGGGGAAAGGTCACAGCCCCCTATCACATTATAATGTGTGAGGTACTGTGTGTTACATGTGCTGTCCCCGTGTTATGTCCCTGAGAGGATGTGTGTGTATGAGGGGAAAGGTCACAGCCCCCTATCACATTATAGTGTGTGAGGTACTGTGTGTTACATGTGCTGTCCCCGTGTTATGTCCCTGAGTGGATATTTGTGTATAAGGGGAAGGGTCACAGCCCCCTATAACTTTATAGTGTGTGAGCTCCTGTGTGTTACATGTGCTGTCCCCGTGTTATGTCCCTGAGAGGATGTGTGTGTATGAGGGGAAAGGTCACAGCCCCCTATCACATTATAGTGTGTGAGGTACTGTGTGTTACATGTGCTGTCCACACCGTGTTATGTCCCTGAGAGGATGTGTGTGTATGAGGGGAAAGGTCACAGCCCACTATCACATTATAGTGTGTGAGGTACTGTGTGTTACATGTGGTGTCCCCGTGTTACAGATGGAGCCACGGTCATCTTGGCTTCTCTGCTGCGCCTAGGCACACCATGCTTTATTAGCATAAGGTCTTCATCTATTGTTCTCAGATGCAGTACAATACAGAGAGAACAATACATCAGGTGATTAAGTCATTACAGCAGGGGATTAAGTCCGACTGCCCTGGCTAAATTAATCCTATTAAAGGTCAAGATAAAGATGGCTCCATCTGTATGTCCCTGAAAGGATATTTGTGTATGAGTTTAAGGGTCACAGTACCCCTATCACATTATAGTGTGTGAGGTACTGTGTGATACTTGTGTCCCTGAGAGGATGTGCGTGTATGAGAGGAAGGGTCACAGCCCCCTATCACATTATAGTATGTGAGCTCCTCCTGTGTGTTACATGTAGTGTCTCTGTGTTATGTCCCTGAGAGGATGTGCGTGTATGAGAGGAAGGGTCACAGCCCCCTATCACATTATAGTATGTGAGCTCCTGTGTGTTACATGTAGTGTCTCTGTGTTATGTCTCTGAGAGGATGTGTGTGCACGAAGGGAAAGGTCACAGCCCCCTAACACATTATATATATATATGTAGGGTGCTTGCTGTGTATGACTCATGGCCTAAAGCAATGTTGGAGCTTGCTGTGTATGGCGCACAACCTGGTGCTGATGTTGGAGCTTGCCGTGTATGGCGCACAGCCTGGTGCTGATATTTGAGCTTGCTGTGTATGGCGCCCAGCCTGGTGCTGATGTTGGAGCTTGCCGTGTATGGCGCACAGCCTGGTGCTGATGTTTGAGCTTGCTGTGTATGGCGCCCATCCTGGTGCTGATGTTGGAGCTTGCTGTGAACGGCGCACAGCCCTGAGCCAATGTTGGAGCTTTCTGTGTATAGTCCACAGCCTGGTGCTGATGTTGGAGCTTGCCGTGTATGGCGCACAACCTGGTGCTGATGTTGGAGCTTGCCGTGTATGGTGCACAGCCTGGTGCTGATGTTGGAGCTTGCTGTGAATGGCGCACAGCCTGGTGCTGATGTTGGAGCTTGCTGTGAACGGCGCACAGCCCTGAGCCAATGTTGGAGCTTTCTGTGTATAGTCCACAGCCTGGTGCTGATGTTGGAGCTTGCTGTGAATGGCACACAGCCCTGAGCTAATGTTGGAGCTTTCTGTGTATGACGCACAGCCTGGTGCTAATTTTGCAGTTTGCTGTGAACGGCGCACAGCCCTGAGCCAATGTTGGAGCTTTCTGTGTACGGTGCACATCCTTGAGGTGATGTTGATGCTGTGTAGGGCGCACACCCTGGAGCCGGCGTTGGAGCTTGCTGTGTATGGCTCACAGCCTTCAGCCAATATTGGAAGATGATGTGTATGGCGTGCAGCCTGGAGTTGATGTTGGTGCTTGCTGTTTATGGCGCACAGCCTGGAGCCAATATTGGAAGTTGATGTGTATGGCGTGCAGCCTGGAGACGATGTTGGAGCTTGCTGTGTATGGCGCTTACCCTGGAGACGATGTTGGAGCTTGCTGTGTATGGCGCTTACCCTGGAGCCAATGTTGGAGCTTTCTTTGTATGGTGCACAGCCTTGAGGTGATGTTGGTGCTGTGTATGGCGCACAGCCTGGAGCCGATATTGGAAGTTGCTGTGTACGGCGTGCAGTCTGGAGCTGATGTTGGAGCTTGTTGTGTATGGCGACGGCCTGGAACTGACGTTGGCGCTTGCTCTCTGTGTTTGTAAACAACTATCTGAGTTAAAAAAAAGTAACTCTTTTTTTTTTTTTTTTTACACTCTATCGTCTGTGGCCAGAATTCCAGATCTCTGAATTGCAAACCTACCTGCAGACCATTATCTGTTTCTCTTTACAGCTCCAACGCCAATGAATTTGAAACCGCGTTTGCGGACGAAGAAGACGATGAGCCAGTGGCAGCCTCTCAAGTGGCCAGCAAAGAGGCACTCACAACGGAGGCAGTGCGGAGGTTCATAGAGAGCCGGCCCGATCTGCACAAGCGGATCTTGCTGTATCAGCCCCTGGATCTAGCCGCCGTACACTCAGAACTTAAGCAGAACGGGATTAAATTGGCTGCGGGGAAGCTGCTGGACTTTCTCGATGCACACTGCGTGACCTTCACCACCGCCACCGCCCGCAAGGAGAAGAAGAGCCACGGAAGGAGGAAAGCGGGGAAACGCCACTGAGTCCGTTTCTACCAGGGATAAATAAGTTAAACCATCAGTGTACATATAACTTAACGTAAAATAACTGAAATTATGTTTATGAATTTTAAGATTAAAAAAACCCTGTATATGAATTTGTAAACTGTGAATGTTTTGTATATGTTAACTGTATATGGAATAAATACCAGAAAAGTATAATGTTTTCCAGCTTCTGAATAGGACGCAAACAAGTTTCAGAAGTGAGTACGTGGTAAGGTTTTTTTTTTCTTTAATTCATGAAAGGTCTTTAATTTGAAAAATAAATTTCAGTTACAGGGAACTAGGGGGTAAATGTATTCTAGCAACACGGACCATGCCGCTATAACACTTCCTGTTTTGCCTTATTACCGAGACGAAGCAGGAAAATACATCGACAAACATCTTTTCGGCTGAAGCAGGGGAGTGAAAACTCCCCCCTCCTGCGATGCCCCCCTGAGCTCACAGCGGCACCTGCAGCTGTCGAAATCGACAGCTGCAGTTGTTGGAACGGTCAGAGCTGCGGACCGTTCATACGGTGCTTCCTCATATCGGCGTGCCATCTTTTAGATAGAAGCGCCGATATGGACAGGGGCTCCCCTGTCACTGTGCCCGCACCACCGCAGTAATACATGGGGGAGAAGCGGTGTTGGTGCACATAACGTGCGCTGATACTGCTTCTCCCCCATAACGACCATTCATACATTTACCCCTATGCACCGGTATGAGCCAGCAACCCTATACTGTACATGTTCCATATCTAGGAATTCCAGATCTAATAAAAACATTTAGGGAAAAAGAAATAAAGACAAAAAATCAAACAAAGCAATAGATGAGTAATATATGTTGATAATGTGCAATGCTTAACTTTTTCCTTTCGGAGCTCATTACGTTACTTGACATCAAGGTCACCTCCCAGGATACCCGAAGTTGTAAAGAGAAAAAGACTTGCATTATAATGGAGGTTTGTATTAAACACCACAGAGGACAAAGGGGCTGTTCAGGATGGATCGCATAAGCGTTCACCTGCGCAGTTTCCCGATTATCCGGGAACTGTGCAGGCTCCGTTCTGCACATGTACGGAACCAGTACGGGTCCTGCGACCGACAGAAGGGGCATTCTCGGAGGGAGGGGGTGCCAGACGCTTTATAATTGCAATCCATGCTGAATGAGGCCAAAGGCAACTAACAGAGAGACAACCAGTCCACCATCTATACTGGGATAACATCACAAGATGCTTCCATCTGCGATGCAAAATACTGCCATATATGAATATCTTTTTCAGGAGACACCTGTCAGACATAACACTAGCATTGCTAGTTCAGGTCTGAATCGGACCCCTTGCAATTTATTTTTTTTCCCTTGGATGAAAAGAGACCTTAAAGGAAAAGGTTATGCTGATATTGAAGAGGTGAAACAAAAAAGGCAAAAGTACTAAAAAGGCATCAACGAAGATGAGCTTAAAAAATGTTTTGAGCAATGGAAAAAACGTTTGGACAAAATATCTAAATAAATAATGAATTAATCAATCAATCATTAATTAATTCCTGTTTCTTTTGGGTACCACCTAGTATACCCAATGAGCAGATTTTAAGGTCCAGTAAGACTAGTTCACACAAAGGGGAGATTTACTAAAAATAATTTTCGAATGGCTGAGCCGCTGGGAGAACCGCTAGAGCTGACTGGTCAAGCAACATATGAAGAGGTGCAATACACTTATTGATTAATGAGACGTAAATAAATATGATCTTAAGTGGCAATCTAATTTTATGAATATATTAAAGGGACCATATTAATGTGTAACTATATTAAGTAAGCAATATTATTTGCAAGAAAATAAAATGTCTGTAGCCCTGCGCTGCAAAAAGCTGCTGGTTTTTAATCTGTGGAATTTACCCTCCAAAATTCCCAAACATAAATCTATACAAACATCAAACGATATAAAAACTAGCGCTGTTATTGTTTACAATTTGTTTAAAACAAGAAGTTCTTATGCTGTGACGACCATCCTTTGACTGTGGGACGTTCTGTTGCAGTATCCATGTCCTTGATGTTTTTATGAATAAATCTGTGTGGCTTTTTAGGTACACCGGTCTGCCTGCCTTCTGCCTACACTGTGCGGGGGATTAAAAAGAAACCTTTCAGTGCATTCGAGACTGACAGCTAATGTAAGTGTGATTCCTACGGTTCACTGCTTTTGACACAAACTACAGTCACCGCCTATGGGTTTAAAGATACCTTTATAGGAACGCGGGGTTGAATTTAAAAGTGAGTGTCTTTTCAATATCATTGGACCACTTGAGAACAGAATTGGATGAAGCTATATGTTTTCAGGATTCTCCAGTTATGATTGTTTTAAACAAATTGTAAAACAATAACAGCGCTAGTTTTTATATCGTTTGTTGTTTGTATAAGCAATATTATTTATTTATTTATTAATTATATTATGGGGGGCAATATTGATTGTTAATGGGAAAGGAGCAAACATTATTATTTTCTGGGTCTATAAATGGTGTCCACATCATGAAATTAAAAGTGTTGTTATACAGCATAATGTTTATCCAGGATAATGAAGAGTCCGCTGTGCTTTCTGCATTAAATACAACAGTATCCGGAGGCCGATAAGGAGGGATGGTGAAAGGACAACAAAAGTAATAATTCCAGCTGATGATATAAATACATGACTGAAAACCACAGGAGAAAGCTACAAAGAGTAAAACAAAATATATTTAGTAAAAGTTTCAGGATGGCACATATGTCAATAAAAGCTAACTTATCAACTGTATGCCATGGAATCTGGATGACGTTTGTGTCTTAGGCTGTAGTGTAAAATATAACAATCTAGTATTAATATGTAATGAAATGTAGAAGTTACAGTGAGGGAGGAAGAGCACAGGACACTCACCAAAGAAGTTCAATGTTCCAGGTTAATCTACAATAAATGTTTCTTTGTAAGTAATTATATAAATTGTGCAGTGAAATGTAACCAAACAAGTAAGAACAAAGAAAAAAATGATTACAAACATCAGCCATCTGTTTCCCCGGTACGTACCGCTCAGTAATATTGGCACTGTGGATGTATGGTTTGCACTGTTTTTAATACTTTTGAATGATTTTGTGTGGCGTTTGTATATTCTCCCTGTGTTTACAGTGGGTTTTCTTGGGGTTCCGTAGTTATTTTTTAATTGAAACCAACTTGTTCATACTTTACCATCCCAGTGGACCTGGAGGGGGAATATAATAGTGTGCCGAGCGCAGCGAGGCACCGTGCCCGAAGCATGGCGAGCCATGCGAGGGAACGCGCTACACTTATATGGTGTCCATGTCGACCTGTGTCGACATACACAAAAAACCCGGAAACCGCGCATGTCGATATTTTGACCTGTCATCATTATACATGTCGGTATTTTGACCTTGTCAGTATTTTAAATGTCGGTATTTTGTCCATGTCGGGATTTTGACCGTCGGTCAATTGCTGTCGGGATTTT
This sequence comes from Pseudophryne corroboree, assembly GCF_028390025.1. Classification (NCBI taxonomy): domain Eukaryota; kingdom Metazoa; phylum Chordata; class Amphibia; order Anura; family Myobatrachidae; genus Pseudophryne; species Pseudophryne corroboree. The sequence goes on from NC_086450.1 coordinate 419,386,500, forward strand.
GATTGGAGGTATTTCATACCGAACCCATATAAATAACTATTAGCAAATTAACAGATAGTTCCCTGTGCCATTTAACACTCTCTGGGGGGAGGGGGGTTGGGTACAAAATCCTAGCAGTTAGGAAGACCTACATCGAGATCCCGATGGCCAGAATCCTGATGCATCCTGGTAGGTAAGAAATGTTAAACTAGCCCTAATCCCTACCCTAACGCATCCCTCCCACAGCCTAACCCTAACCATCCCTCCACCGTAAGCAAGCCGTACTCACCGGAGCCTGTCTGACCCTTCCCCTTTTTCACACCTTTTGTGATTTCTGCCATCCACTTGGTGGCTCCATGATACCTGTTTCCCGACACCAACATCCTGCTTATTTTGTTGACATTGGCTCATTGCTGTGGCATTGTTCAAAAGCCAGTGCCTGCTCTATGGCCCTAGAGACTCGAGTGACTTAAGGATCCAGTTAGGCCCAGTGAAAGCTTGAGATAACTCCAGAAATGGTTTTATTTGTCTATGAACCTCTCTCGTTACACCTAGTAGGACCCCAGCAGTTTAATGTTTGATACCCTTACTGTTTGGAAGGTAGGTTAGTATTTACCGGCCAGGAAAAGTTAGGCAATGTGTGTGATCTTGCACATCGGAGTGGTACGCGAACCATCAGGATCACATACAACTCTGAATCGGGCCCACAGAGAGTTCTCAGGCAGTCTTTATTTCCTTCCTCACAACCTTGTCTTCCAAGAGCTTACCTCAATTTCTGTTACCCCTGGAATGGGAATCCAATGGGGGAAATCAGCATGGCAAGTTAGTGTACCCAGAACGCCTCATGGTACTGATGATTAATCTAATTTCCGTGCGTCGCAGTCCTAAGTTTACTCCGGGCAATGTAATAACTAACCCTGCCCCCCACAAATGTGACACATAACAAAGACAGTTCCACTGTCACCCCTTTAAAAATGTTTCCGCCTGTTGACATCCATAGGTAATACTTCTGAAAAGTTAACCAGGTAAAACTGGTATGCACTGATCTGGTCCTTGTATTGGTATGACAATGAGGCCAATTCAGGTTGGATCACAGTGACCGATCCAACTCTAAATTTTGAGACAAAGATGCGGGCGTCCGTCCTGCGCATGCCCCCGCACTTTCTGTGGGGGGCCACGGAAAATGCGCTTGCCTCTGTCTGTCAATCAGGTAGAGGCGGCCCCGGGTGGGGGGTGCAACACTCCGTTTCCAGGAAGGAGACGGAGCATTGCAGGGGTCTGGGCGGCGCAAACGGGGGGCGGAGGAGAACAAACGGGCGTGATCATGGCGGCGATCGAGAAGATGGCGGCAGGCCTCCTGCGGCACAGCTAAGCTGAGCCGGCAGGAGGCTTCACTAATTTCTACAAAGAAGCAGAAATTGCGAGGCGATCGCAATTTCTGCTTCATCAAGGGGGGAAGCGGCGGTCAGCATGCTGGGCGACCTTGCCCTGCGATGGGCTGCCCCCAGTATGCTAGGAAAAGGATTGCAAACTCTGCTAAATAGCAGAGTTTACAATACTTACTGAATTAGGCCCAATGTTTGTTAAAACAGCCCAGGACTTACTCCTACAGTGCGATACAAACAGGATGATCGTGCCGGAGTTGACGTCACACGCCCTCCCTGAAAACGCTTGGGAACGCCTACGTTTTTCCTGACACTGCCAAAAAACAGCCAGTTACCACCCCCACCTTCCTGTCAATCAACTTGCGTACACTGGCGATCAAAAAAGACGCCAATTTCATTTTGCAGTTTGGCCTCACACATGCGCATTACGATCCATACGCATGCGCAGTCGATCGATAATCGCCCCCCTTGCGAATTCGCACAACAGCGATCAGGTCTGAATTAGGCCCTATATCAGCCCGTGATAATCACTGATAATCACTGTTTAACCAGGCTGTATTTTATTGCTATACATTAAAATCATGATATAGTATAATAGTGCAAATACTGGTTACATATGGCAAAAAACAGGATTTCAATACCTACCGGTAAATCCTTTTCTCCTAGTCAGTAGAGGATGCTAGGGTCCACTTCAGTACCATGGGGTATAGACGGTTCCACAGGAGCCATGGGCACTTTAAGACTTTTTCAGAGTGTGAACTGGCTCCTCCATCTATGCCCTCCTCCAGACCTCAGTATAGGAACTGTGCCCAGGGAGACGGATATTTCGAGGAAAGAATTTACTTTTAAGTTAACGGTGAGATTCATACCAGCTCACACTTCAACCATGCCGCACACATGGCATTCAACAAAACACATGCCAACGGGCATGAACAGTACAGCAACCGTGCTGAAAACATTTTTAACAAAATAACAACTGCAGGTAATATGCAATGGCCTGGATGCCCAGCATCCTCTACGGACTAGGAGAAAAGGATTTACCGGTAGGTATTAAAATCCTGTTTCTCATACGTCCTAGAGGATGCTGGGGTCCACTTCAGTACCATGGGGTTATACCAAGGCTCCAGTACGGGCGGGAGAGTGCGGATGACCCTGCAGCACCGACTGACCAAACTTGAGGTCCTCATCGGCCAAGGTGTCAAACTTGTAAAACTTAGCAAACGTGTTTGCCCCTGACCAAGTAGCTGCTCGGCAAAGTTGTAACGCCGAGCCCCCCCAGGCAGCCGCCCAGGATGAGCCCACCTTTCTAGTAAAATGGGCATCCACCGAATTCGGTATCGGCAATCCTGCCGTGGAATGAGCGTGCTGAATCGTACCTCTGATCCAGTGCGCAATGGTCTGCTTAGAAGCAGGACACCCAATCTTGTTGGGAGCATACAGGACAAACAGAGCCTCTGTTTTCCATATCCGAGCTGTTCTTGCAATATAAATTTTCAAAGCTCTGACCACATCCAGAGACTTTGACGCAGCGAAGGTGTCAGTAGCCACTGGCACCACAATAGGTTGGTTTATATGGAAAGAAGAAACCACCTTCGGAAGAAATTGCTGACGAGTTCTTAACTCAGCCCTATCTTCATGGAAGATCAAGTAAGGACTCTTGTGAGACAAGGCCCCTAACTCAGACACCCTCCTTGCGGATGCCAAGGCCAACAGCATGACCACTTTCCAAGTGAGAAACTTCAACTCTATCTTCTGTAGAGGTTCAAACTAATCCGATTGAAGGAACTGCAACACCACATTAAGATCCCATGGTGCCACTGGAGGCACAAATGGAGGTTGGATGTGCAGAACCCCTTTCACGAACGTCTGAACTTCTGGAAGGGAGGCCAATAGTTTCTGAAAGAAAGCGGACAAGGCCGAAATCTGGACCTTGATTGAACCCAATCTTAGGCCCGCATCCACACCTGCCTGCAGAAAATGGAGAAAACGTCCTAACTGAAACTCTTCCGTAGGAGCCTTCTTGGATTCACACCAAGACACATACTTTCTCCAAATACGGTGGTAATGTTTAGACATTACTCCTTTCCTGGCCTGAATCAGAGTGGGAATGACTTCTTTGGGAATACCCTTTCGGGCTAGGATCCGGCGCTCAACAGCCATGCCATCAAACGTAGCCACGGTAAGTCTTGATACATGCACGGCCCCTGCTGCAGCAGGTCCTTGTGAAGAGGAAGAGGCCGAGGATCTTCTATGAGCAACTCCTGAAGATCTGGATACCAAGCTCTCCTTGGCCAGTCTGGGACAATGAGGATCGCTCAAACCCCTGTTCTCCTTATGATCTTGAGCACTTTTGGAATTAGTGGAAGTGGAGCAAAGACATACACCGACCAAAACACCCACTGGGTCACCAGTGCATCCACTGCTATTGCTTGAGGGTCTCTCGACCTGGAACAATATCTCTGAAGCTTCTTGTTGAGACGAGATGCCATCATGTCTACTTGAGGAACTCCCCAAAGACCTGACACCTCTGCGAAGACTTCTTGGTGGAGGCCCCATTCTCCTGGATGGAGATCGTGTCTGCTGAGGAAGTCTGCTTCCCAGTTGTCCACTCCCGGAATGAAAATTGCCGACAGAGCTCTTGCATGTCTTTCTGCCCAGAGGAGGATCTTTGTCACCTCTGCCATCGCCGCTCTACTTTTCGTTCCGCCCTGACGGTTTATGTACGCGACTGCTGTTACATTGTTCGACTGGATCTGTACGGGTTGATCTTGAAGAAGATGCCCCACTTGTAGAAGGCCGTTGTAAATGGCTCTCAACTCCAAAACGTTTATGTAAAGACAGGTTTCCTGACTTGACCATATTCCTTGGAAGCTTTCTCCCTGTGTGACTGCACCCCAGCCTCGGAGACTTGCATCCGTGGTTACTAGGACCCAGTTTACTAGGACCCAGTCCTGAATCCCGAACCTGCGTCCCTCTAGTAGGTGAGAACTGTGTAGCCACCACAGGAGCGAAATTCTGGCTTTGGATGACAGGATTATCTTCCTGTGCATGTGTAGTTGGGATCCGGACCACTTGTCCAACATGTCCCACTGGAATACTCTGGCATGGAATCGGCCAAACTGTATGGCCTCATAGGCCGCTACCATCTTCCCCAACACCCGAATGCATTGATGAATCGACACTCTTGTTGGTTTCAGAATTTGTTTGACCATTCTCTGGATTTCCAGAGCCTTTTCTACTGGAAGAAATACCCTCTGTATTTCTGTGTCCAGTATCATCCCCAGAAAAGACAATCTTGTCGTCGGTTCCAATTGTAACTTTGGAAAACGTATGATCCATCCGTGATGTTGAAGTACTGTCAGGGAGAGTGCTATGTTCTGCACCAACTTTTCCCTGGATCTCACTTTTATCAGGAGATCTTCCAGGTCAGAAATTATATTGACTCCTTGTTGTCGAAGGAGGACCATCATCTCCTGCCATCACCTTGGTGAAAACCCTCAGTGCCGTGGAAGGTCCGAATGGCAACGTATGAAATTGGTAATGACAATTCTGTATTGCGAATCTCAGATAAGCTTGATGTGAAGGATAAATGGGAACGTGTAAGTAGGCATCTTTTATGTCTACTGACACCATGATGTCCCCCTCCTCCAGACCGGAAACCACTGCCCTCAGGGATTCCATCTTGAACTAGAACCTTTGCAGGTAGAGATTCAGAGTATACAGATTTAGAATCGGTATGACCGAGCCGTCTGGCTTCGGAACCACGAATAGGGTTGCAATAAACCCTTCTCCTTGTTGTAACAAGGGAACAAGAACAAAAACGTGATCCTGACACAATTTTGTATTGCTGCTGTCACCACTTCCCTGTCTGGGATAGGAGCTGGTAAGGTCGATTTGAAAATATGGCCTGGGGAAATGTCTTGAAACTCCAGTTTGTACCCGTGGGGCTCTATTTGTATGACCCATGGGTCTAGGCCAGATTGAACCCAGAACTGACTGAAGAGTTTCAGACGTGCCCCCACCTGAGCGGACTCCCGCAAGGGAGCCCCAGCGTCATGCTGAAGATTTGGCAGGAGCAGAGATTGATTTCTGCTACTGTGATCCTGGAGACGCTGTGGACTTTATTTCCTTTTTTGTAATTTTTGGGCCGAAATGACTGCATCTGAGAGTGATGTGTCTTTTTTGCCGGCGCAGGAGCAATAGGCAAGAATGTCGACTTACCTGCGGTAGCCGCAGAAACTAAAGCATCCAGCCCATCTCCAAATAAGGACTCACCTTAATACGGGAGAGCCTCCATATTCCTTTCGGAATCTGCGTCAGCCTTCCATTGGCGAATCCACAACGCCCTCCGTGCTGAGATTGCCATGGTAGCAGCTCTTGATCATAGACTCCAATTTGCGGTCGGCCGGCTCCTTAAGTGAAGCCGTCCCCGGCGCAGGGAGAAACACCTTTTTCCCTTAACCGTGACAGGGCACTGTCTAAAAGGGTGTAGTATGGTATGCCGGTGGCCGGGCTCCCGGCGACCAGCATACTGGCGCCAGGAGCCCGACCGCTGGCATACCGACAGCGTGGCAAGCGCAAATGAGCCCCTTGCGGGCTTGCTGCGCTCGCCACGCTATTTATTCACCCTCCAGGGGGGTCGTGGACCCCCACGAGGGAGAATATGTGTCGGTATGCCGGGTGTTGGGATTCCGGCGCCGGTATACTGTGCGCCGGGATCCCGACATTCTCCATACTGAAGACCACCCGTCTTAATTGGGGGGGTGACTCCCACCTTTTCCTGTCCTCTGCATGGAAAAAGCTAAGCTGCCTGACTTCTTTTGGGAATCTGAAATTTATTTTCGGGTTAAACCAGACTCCCTCCAAGAGACTGTTCAGCTCATGAGGTGGAGGGAAAGTTACATTACTTCTTTACTAAAGTAAGCCTGCTCCTGTGGTAAAGGAGGGGGCCCCGTAACTTCTAATACCTCCTTTATAGCTAAAAACAGGTTTTGAATGTTTTTCGCTAACTTAGGACCTATTCCCCTGGAATCACTAGTGTTGACACAGGAATCAGCGTTCGCGTCGGTATCAGTTCATACTACTTGTGCAAAAGTTTATGTGACCCAGAGTGGTCCCCTGTGGATGAAAAGCAGAACTATTAAAAATCACATCTTCAACAGATTATTTTCAGTTTTCTGCATGAGACTCAGATTTATCCAATCTCTTACTGATATGATTCACACTAACACGTAAATCTTTCACCCAGTCAGGCTCTTGGTGTCACATTACAACTCTGTGTCCCTAACATGGCTCCCACAGAGGGAGAGCTCCCTGCCTCAGACATGTGACACACGTGCACAATCACACCACAGACACTCCAGGGCTTATAGGGGACAGACCCACAGTAAAATCTGTCAGACGGACACAGAAAAAACATTGCCAGTCCACAACTCAGCGCTTAAATAAAAAAATCCCTGTGTCAAGTACTTTGTACACAGAAACATAGAAACATAGAATTTGACAGAGGGCTAGATGCATCATCGCTTGGAAAGTGATAAAATGGAGAGTGAAAAAGTACCAGCCAGTCAGGTCCTAACTACCATGTCACAGGCTGTGTTTGCAAAATGGCAGTTAGGAGCTGATTGGCTGGTACTTTTTCACTCTCTATTTTATCACTTTCCAAGCGATGATGCATCTAGCCCATTGACTTTCGGCTCTATATATATTGTCAATAATAGGTTATAATACCACAATATACACTCCCCCCCCTTTTGCACTCTGATACTAAAATCATAAGTTGAGAGGAGGATCAGCGTTTCTTCCCTTGCTTTTTGCTGGAAGAAAATGGCGCTGAGCAGTGTGCTGGCTGCCTGAGGAAGAAGCCCCGCCTCTTGCAATGGCGCGTTTTTCCTCAGCAAACATGAGGTAATATTTATACTGGCGGGGGTGTAAGATTGTGCCACGGCATAATATGCTACTTTTGCCAGTGTAAGAGTAGGTTTTCATGCTGCCCAGGGCGCCCCCCGCGCCCTGCACCCTGCTGTGCGCTGTGTATGGGTAGCATGTCCGCGCAGCGTTCCCGCTCGCTGCGCGGTACCTTGAGCCATCACAATGACCGGAGGTCCCTCTTCCAGATCTCCAGTAGTAATACTCACGAGTCTTCTGACTTCTGGCTCTGTTAGGGGGGTGACGGCGTGCTGTGGGAGTGAGCGCATAGCCGCAGCTAGTGTTCAGTACCCTTCAGGAGCTAATGGTGTCCTGTCAGCAAGAAGCAGAGCCATGAAACGCTTCAGGAAGTTGGTTCCTACATCTTCCCCCTAAGTCCCACGAAGCAGGGAGACTGTTGCCAGCAGTCTCCCTGAAAATAAAAATCCTAACAAAGTCTTTTCAGTGAAACTCAGTAGAGCTCCACTGGAGTGCGACCAGTCTGCCTGGGCACATTTTCTAAACTGAGGTCTGGAGGAGGGGCATAGAGGGAGGAGCCAGTTCACACTCTAGAAATTTTTTAAAGTGCCCATGGCTCCTGCGGAACCGTCTATACCCCATGGTACTGAAGTGGACCCCAGCATCCTCTAGGACGTATGAGAAATGTTTAAATCCCTGCATTCAATTCAGACACTTAAGATATAGGGGGTATCTGGTCGTAGATTAGCACATCTACGATCAGTTTCTCTGACATGCGGGGTGACGCCCAGCACAGGGCTAGTCCTCCCTTCATGTCAGGCCCTGCCCCTGCCCCCCCCGACCCCCCCCGCACGTGTGCAAAAGCATCGCACGGCGGCCATGCATTTGCACCTGCCGAGTAGCTCCCTGCCGCGTCCCGAGTCTCAGTGGTTGCATGTGACGTCACGCAGCCACTTCAGCCCGCCCCCGCAACAGTACGGACACGCCTGCGTTGTCCAGACCGTGACCCACCAACGGCGTTCTAATGCCGTTGACACGTCCCCTCCCGCCCCGCGACTGCCTCTGCCTGATTGACAGCCTGTTTGCAGCCCCGAGATGCTTTTAGCATCTCTGTGGGCCTCCCGGTGTGCGTACGCGCAGTGCGCGCGCAAAAGGAGTCAGACTGCGATCGTTGTCATTGCAGTGATCCAGTCTGAATTAGGCCCATAGTTACACACTTGAGGTTGCTGATCCAAGAGGATAATATAATGGAAGTATGGTGTATATAATAGAAAATTGACTCACCAACATCCGTGATAAAGTTATCAGTCGCTCAAAGTAATTCAATCATAGTAATCTGCCTGTAATTGATCCTGTGAGTTTTGTGGAAGAGAGTTGCAGGAAAGTCTCATATGTCGAACCCCTCTGGTTCTACTACTCAGCTGTGTGTCTATGGTCTGACAGTGAATAACGGAGTGAGAATCCTGAGTGGGTGGGACAGGGATGAGTGAAGAAAGTAAGTAGGGATCTGCTGTTACGTGTAGAACTCCCACTAATTTCCCTGTTGGTAAGAGCCCAGTGCTGGGAGTTAGAGGACCCACCACGCAATGAGTGTCCTTTATGAGTTATGGGAAGAGAGAATATATATATACATATATATATATATATATATATATATATGCGTATTCAATTCTTGTTAGAAAGACGGTAGTTTCTTACTTTTTAGGGTCAAGTAGTGATTCGACCTATTCAGTGGGGCTGACGTTTTTTTGCCGACCTGTCGGAAAACATGTGGATCGGCGGATTAGCCACGGATCCACGTGTTTTGTTGGATTTGCGGCCAAATCCGCCAGCTTTTAGCCCCGGTTTCGACAATGTCAATCCGACTTTAAAAAAAGTTGCATTAACATTGTCGAGAACGGCCAAATCCTGTCTGATTTGGCCGCAAATTGAATACTGCATTGTCGGATCCTTTTCGTCGGAAAGGATCCAACATGCATTGAATACATCCCTTAGTGTTAAATGGCGAGCATTGAACACAGTGAGGTAGAGTGGGGAATATATTTTGTTACTGCTGTGTCGTTTGTACTTATCTGCCCATGTACATTCTCAGAGTGATGATCAGTATAGAGTTCACATTAATCACAATGCAGGATTGTACTTTACGTGGGGAAATCCCACTCTTTATATTAACCCAATGTTGGGGGTTAGGGAGTTCCACATGTAATTGGAGTCCCTTAGATGTTATATAGGCAGAGAGTGGTTATATACAGGTAATTAGTATACACAACATTGTTTAGAGTGAATTGAAATAAACACACACAGATTTCTCAAGATTAGAGTGATAAAACACTGAATACAGTGATGTACAATAAAGAATACTGTGTAGCTAACATGAGTCTGCCCATATGCACTCTTAAAAACATAAGTAATCACTATGAATCCACAGTGGTCACAGTACAAGATTAAACTACAAGATGCAGTTATACTCTGAGACTTACTATCCAGGACAGACGGAGAGGTGTCTGAGGGTTGGTTCTCGTGCACTGAGACCCAAAGTCCTTGGCCAGTCTGGGGCAATGAGGATTGCTCAAACCCTTGTTCTTCTTATGATTTTTAGAACTTTCGGTATCAGTGGAAGTGGAGGGAAGACATATACCGACCGAAACACCCACTGGGTCACCAGTGTATCCACTGCTATTGCTTGAGGGTCTCTCGACCAGGAACAATATCTCTGAAGCTTCTTGTTGAGACGAGATGCCATCATGTCTACTTGAGGAACTCCCCAAAGACTTGTCACCACTGTGAAGACTTCTTGGTGGAGGCCCCATTCTCCTGAATGGAGATCGTGTATGCTTAGGAAGTCTGCTTCCCAGTTGTCCACTCCCGGAATGAAAATTGCTAACAGAGCTCTTGCATGCCTTTCTGCCCAGAGGAGGATCTTTGTCACCTTTGCCATTGCCGCTCTGCTTTTCGTTCCGCTTTGACGGTTTATGTACGTGACTGCTGTTACATTGTCGGACTGGATCTGCACGGGTTGATCTTGAAGAAGATGTACCGCTTGTAGAAGGCCATTGTAAATGGCTCTTAATTCCAGAACGTTTATGTGAAGGCAGGTTTCCTGACTTGACCATTTTCCTTGGAAGCTTTCCCCCTGTGTGATTGCTCCCCATCCTCGGAGACTTGCATCCGTGGTTACTAGGACCCAGTCCTGAATCCCGAACCTGCGTCCCTCTAGTAGGTGAGAACTGTGTAGCCACCACAGGAGCGAAATCCTGGCTTTGGAGGACAGGATTATCTTCCGATGCATGTGTAGGTGGGATCCGGACCACTTGTCCAACAGGTCCCACTGGAATACTCTGGCATGGAATCGGCCAAACTGTATGGCCTCGTAGGCCGCCACCATTTTCCCCAACAACCGAATGCATTGATGTATTGACACTCTTGTTGGTTTCAAAATTTGTTTGACCATTCCCTGGATTTCCAGAGCCTTTTCTACTGGAAGAAATACTATCTGTACTTCTGTGTCCAGTATCATCCCCAGAAAGGACAATCTTGTCATCGGTTCCAATTGTGACTTCGGAAAATTCATGATCCAACTGTGTTTTTGGAGTACTGACAGGGAGAGTGCAATGTTCTGCACCAACCGTTCCCTGGATATCGCTTTTATCAGGACGTCGTCCACGTAAGGCATTATATTGACTCCTTGTTGTCGAAGGAGGACCTTCATCTCTGCCATCACCTTGGTGAATACCCTCGGTGCCGTGGAGAGCCCGAACGGCAACGTCTGGAACTGGTAATGGCAATCCTGTACTGCGAATCTCAGATAAGCTTGGTGAGGAGGATAAATGGGAACATGCAAGTAAGCATTGTTTATGTCTACTGACACCATGAATTCCCCTTCCTCCAGACTGGAAATCACTGCCCTCAGAGATTCCATCTTGAACTTGAACCTTTTGAGGTAGAGATTCAGATTTTTCAGGTTTAAAATTGGTCTGACCGAGCCATCCGGCTTCGGAACTACGAAAAGGCTTGAATAAAAACGTTCTCCTTGCTGTGACAAGGGTACCAGGACAATGACTTGATCCTGACACAATTTTTGAATTGAAGCTGTTACGACTTCTCTGTCTGACAAGTGAGTAGGGTACCACAATAAAACATTGGAGACAGAGGATTAAAAAAAAAAACACTACCGTGGATTCACAAGGAACGTATAATTCATTGCTTGTTAGTGAGCGCTCATACGACTATTTTCTCCTGTCAAATTTCCCGCAAGGGAGCCCCAGCGTCATGCTGCAGATTTGGCAGAAGCAGAGGTTGATTTCTGCTCCTGCGATCCCGGAGACGCTGCGGATTTCTTTCCTCTTCCCCTTCCTCTACCTGCAAAGAAGGGGCAACCTTTGGCCTTTTTGTATTTGTTGGGCCGAAAGGACTGCATGTGAAAGTGCTGTGTCTTTTTTGCTGGTGCAGGAGCATAAGGCAAGAATGTCGACTTACCTGCGGTAGCCGCAGAGACTAACGCATCCAGCCCATCTCCAAACAAAGCCTCACCTTTATACGGGAGAGCCTCCATATTTCTTTTGGAGTCTGCATCAGCATTCCACTGGTGAATCCACAACGCCTTCCGAGCTGATACTGCCATGGTAGCGGCTTTTGAACCCAAGAGTCCAATATCTTTCATGGCTTCTAGCATGTATGCAGCAGCGTCTTTGATATGACCTAACGTTAGGAATATCTCGTCTCTATCTATCGAGTCAATTTCTGATGACAAGTTATCTGACCATTTTTCGATAGCACTACTCACCCACGCGCAAGCGATGGTGGGCCTGAGCAACGTACCATTGACCACATAAATAGATTTTAACGTAGTCTCCAACTTGCGGTCTGCCGGCTCCTTCAGTGAAGCCATCCCAGGTGCTGGGAGAATCACCTTTTTAGTTAACCTTGACAGGGCACTGTCTAATACGGGGGGTGACTCCCATATTTTTCTGTCCTCTGCCGGGAAAGGATAAGCAACCTGAATCCTTTTGGGAATCTGAAATTTCTTTTCAGGGTTTACCCAAACTCCCTCAAATAGAGTATTAAGCTCATGAGAAGGAGGGAAAGTTACATTAATTTTTCTTTCTTTATAAAAATATGCCTTCTCCTGAGGTACAGGAGGGGCTTCCGTAACTTCCAAAACTTCCTTTATAGCAACAATCATATATTGAATGCTTTTTGCCAATTTAGGATCTATCCCCCTGGAATCACTATCGTCGGCACAGGAATCAGAGTCTGTGTCGGTATCAGTATGTACTATTTGTGCAAATGGTCTCTTATGTGACCCAGAGGGGTCGCCTGCGGATGAAAAGGCAGAACTATGAAAAATCACATCTTCCACTGATTTTCTCCAGCTCTCTGCATGAGACTCAGACTTATCTAATCTCTTACTGATATGATTCACACTATCACGTAATTCTTTCACCCATTCAGGCTTTTGGTGTGCCGGCAGCGCCACCACATTACAACTCTGTGTCCCTAAAATGGCTCCCTCAGGGGAAGAGCTCCCTGCCTCAGACATGTCACACACGTGCACAAACACACCACAGACACTCCGGGGCTTATAGGGGACAGACCCACAGTAAAATCTGTCAGAAGGACACAGATAGGATTTGCCAGTTCACAACCCAGCGCCAGTAATAAATTGTCTGTGAAACACAAAATGCCCACTGACATGCAGCGCTTTTATAATGGTAATCACACAATATATAGCACCAAATTCCACTGTGCCCCCCCTGTTTTGCACCCTGATACTTGGTTCAGCAGTGGAGGAGGACCAGCGTTCTTCTCTGCAGCCTGGAAGGAGAGAAAATGGTGCTGAGCAGTGTGCTGGCTGACTGAGGAGGAAGCCCCGCCCCCATAATGGCGCGTTTCTCAGCATTTATGAGGTAATTTTTTTATACTGGCTGTGGTAGGACTGTGCCTCAGCATCTTATGCCCCTTTATTTGCCAGATTTACTAGGTTTCATGCTGCCCAGGGCGCCCCCCCCCCTCCCCACCGCGCCCTGCAGTGCCTGTGTATGTGTGGGTAGCATGGCCCGCTGCGCGGTACCTTTTAGCCGTCACGATGTCTGAAGAATTCTTCTTACACTCACCTGTCTTCTGACTTCTGGCTCTGTGAGGGGGGTGACGGCGTGCTGTGGGAGTGAGCACATAGCCGCAGCTAACGTTTAGTTCCCTTCAGGAGCTAATGGTGTCCTGTCAGCCAGAAGCAGAGCCATGAAACGCTTCAGGAAGTTGGTTCCTACTTCTGCGTTCTGCCCCCTCAGTCCCACGAAGCAGGGAGACTGTTGCCAGCAGTTTTCCCTGAAAATAAAAAACCTCCCTCTATGCCCCTCCTCCAGACCTCAGTTAGAATTTTGTGCCCGGCCGAGCTGGATGCACACTAGGGGCTCTCCTGAGCTCCTAGAAAAGAAAGTATAATTTAGGTTTTTCTATTTTCAGTGAGATCTGCTGGCAACAGACTCACTGCTACGAGGGACTAAGGGGAGAGAAGCGAACCTACCTGCTTGCAGCTAGCTTGGGCTTCTAGGCTACTGGACACCATTAGCTCCAGAGGGATCGAACACAGGCCCAGCCTCGGTCGTCCGGTCCCGGAGCCGCGCCGCCGTCCCCCTTACAGAGCCAGAAGCAAGAAGACGTTCCTGGAAATCGGCGGCAGAAGACTTCGGTCTTCATCAAGGTAGCGCACAGCACTGCAGCTGTGCGCCATTGCTCCCCATGCACACCACACACTCCGGTCACTGATGGGTGCAGGGCGCTCGGGGGAGGCGCCCTGGGCTGCAATAATAATACCTTGCTGGCAAAATAAACACATAATATAGTCATTAAGACTATATATGTGTAAAATCCCCTGCCAGATATACATATAAAAAAGCGGGAGAAGTCCGCCGGAAAAGGGGCGGGGCTATCTCCCTCAGCACACTGGCGCCATTTTCCCTCACAGCTCCGCTGGAAGGACGCTCCCCAGGCTCTCCCCTGCAGTTTCCAGACTACATAGGGTAAAAAAGAGGAGGGGGGCACTAAATTTAGGCGCAATCTGTGTAATATCAGCAGCTATAGGGGGAAAAATCACTGTGGGTAGTGTGAATCCCTGTATATATAGCGCTCTGGTGTGTGCTGGCATACTCTCTCTCTGTCTCCCCAAAGGACTTTGTGGGGTCCTGTCCTCAGTCAGAGCATTCCCTGTGTGTGTGCGGTGTGTCGGTACGTCTGTGTCGACATGTTTGATGAGGAGGCTTATGTGGAGGCGGAGCAGATGCCGATAAATGTGATGTCACCCCCTGCGGGGTCGACACCTGAGTGGATGGACATGTGGAAGGAATTACGCGACAGTGTCAACTCCTTACATAAAAGGTTTGACGACATAGCAGATGTGGGACAGCCGGCTTCTCAGCCCGTGCCTGCCCAGGCGTCTCAAAAGCCATCAGGGGCCCTAAAACGCCCACTACCTCAGATGGCAGACACAGATGTCGACACGGATACTGACTCGTGTCGACGACGATGAGACTAGTGTACATTCCAATAGAGCCACCCGTTACATGATTACGGCAATGAAAAATGTGTTGCACATTTCAGATATTACCCCAGGTACCACAAAAAAGGGTATTATGTTTGGGGAGAAAAAGCTTCCAGTGTTTTTTCCCCCATCTGATGAATTAAATGAAGTGTGTGAAGAAGCGTGGGTTTCCCCCGATAAGAAACTGGTAATTTCGAAAAGGTTACTAATGGCGTACCCTTACCCGCCAGAGGATAGGTCACGTTGGGAGACATCCCCTAGGGTGGATAAAGCGCTCACACGTCTGTCAAAAAAGGTGGCACTACCGTCTCCGGACACGGCCGCCCTAAAGGAGCCTGCAGATAGAAAGCAGGAGGCTATCCTGAAGTCTGTATATACACACTCAGGTACTATACTGAGACCTGCTATTGCTTCAGCATGGATGTGCAGTGCTGCAGCTGCGTGGTCAGATTCCCTGTCAGATAACATTGATACCTTAGACAGGGACACTATATTGCTAACCATAGAGCATATTAAAGACGCAGTCTTATACATGAGAGATGCACAGAGGGATATTTGCCGGCTGGCATCTAAAATAAACGCAATGACCATTTCTGCCAGGAGAGGATTGTGGACTCGGCAGTGGACAGGTGATGCTGATTCTAAAAGGCACAAGGAAGTTTTGCCTTACAAGGGTGAGGAGTTGTTTGGGGATGGTCTTTCGGACCTCGTTTCCACAGCTACAGCTGGGAAATCAACATTTTTACCCCATGTTCCCTCACAGCCGAAGAAAGCACCGTATTATCAGGTACAGTCCTTTCGGTCCCAGAAAGGCAAGCGGGTTAAAGGCGCGTCCTTTCTGCCCAGAGGCAGAGGTAGAGGGAAAAAGCTGCAGCATACAGCCAGTTCCCAGGAACAAAAGTCCTCCCCCGCTTCCTCTAAGTCCATCGCATGACGCTGGGGCTCCACAGGCGGAGCCAGGTACGGTGGGGGCCCGTCTCAAGTACTTCAGCGACCAGTGGGCTCGCTCACGGGTGGATCCCTGGATTCTACAGGTAGTATCTCAGGGGTACAAGCTGGAGTTCGAGACGTCTCCCCCTCGCCGTTTCCTCAAATCTGCCTTGCCGACAGCTCCCTCGGACAGGGAGGCAGTGCTGGAGGCAATTCACAAGCTGTATTCGCAGCAGGTGATAGTCAAGGTACCCCTCCTTCAACAAGGACGGGGTTACTATTCCACAATGTTTGCGGTACCGAAACCGGACGGTTCGGTGAGACCCATCCTAAATTTGAAATCCTTGAACACTTATATACAAAGGTTCAAGTTCAAAATGGAATCGCTCAGGGCGGTTATTGCAAGCCTGGACAAAAGGGATTACATGGTATCACTGGACATCAAGGATGCTTACCTGCATGTCCCCATTTACCCCCCCTCACCAGGAGTACCTCAGATTTGTGGTACAGGACTGTCATTACCAATTCCAGACGTTGCCGTTTGGTCTGTCCACGGCACCGAGGGTATTTACCAAGGTAATGGCAGAGATGATGATACTCCTTCGAAAAAAGGGAGTTATAATTATCCCGTACTTGGACGATCTCCTTATAAAGGCGAGGTCCAGGGAACAGTTGTTGATCGGAGTAGCACTGCCTCGGGCAGTGCTACAACAGCACGGCTGGATCCTGAACATTCCGATGTCGCAGCTGGTTCCTACAACGCGTCTACTGTTCCTGGGGATGGTTCTCGACACAGAACAGAAAAAAGTATTTATCCCGGAGGAGAAGGCCAAGGAGTTGTCATCTCTAGTCAGAGACCTCCTAAAACCAAAACAGGTGTCGGTGCACCACTGCACGCGAGTACTGGGAAAAATGGTGGCTTCTTACGAAGCAATTCCATTCGGAAGGTTCCATGCAAGGATCTTTCAGTGGGATCTGTTGGACAAGTGGTCCGGATCGCATCTTCAGATGCATCGGCTGATAACCCTGTCTCCAAGGGCCAGGGTGTCGCTGCTGTGGTGGCTGCAGAGTGCTCATCTTCTAGAGGGCCGCAGATTCGGCATACAGGACTGGGTCCTGGTGACCACGGATGCCAGCCTTCGAGGTTGGGGGGCAGTCACGCAGGGAAGAAACTTCCAAGGACAATGGTCAAGTCAGGAGACTTCCCTACACATAAATATTCTGGAACTAAGGGCCATTTACAGTGCCCTAAGTCAGGCAAGACCCCTGCTTCAACACCAGCCGGTGCTGATCCAGTCAGACAACATCACGGCGGTCGCCCATGTAAACCGACAGGGCGGCACAAGAAGCAGGATGGCGATGGCAGAAGCCACAAGGATTCTCCGATGGGCGGAAAATCACGTGTTAGCACTGTCAGCAGTGTTCATTCCGGGAGTAGACAACTGGGAAGCAGACTTCCTCAGCAGACACGACCTCCACCCGGGAGAGTGGGGACTTCATCCAGAAGTCTTCAAAATGCTGGTAAACCGTTGGGAAAGACCACAGGTGGACATGATGGCGTCCCGCCTCAACAAAAAGTTGAAAAGATATTGCGCCAGGTCAAGGGACCCTCAGGCGATAGCTGTGGACGCTCTAGTGACACCGTGGGTGTACCAGTCGGTTTATGTGTTCCCTCCTCTACCTCTCATACCCAAGGTACTGAGAATAATAAGAAGAAGAGGAGTAAGAACTATACTAGTGGTTCCGGATTGGCCAAGAAGAGCCTGGTAACCGGAACTTCAAGAGATGTTATCAGAGGACCCATGGCCTCTGCCGCTCAGACAGGATCTGCTGCTGCAGGGGCCCTGTCTGTTCCAAGACTTACCGCGACTGCGTTTGACGACATGGCGGTTGAACACCGGATCCTAAAAGAAAAAGGCATTCCGGAGGAAGTTATTCCTACACTGATTAAAGCTAGGAAAGAGGTGACCGCAAACCATTATCACCGCATATGGCGGAAATATGTTGCGTGGTGTGAGGCCAGGAAGGCCCCAACGGAGGAATTTCAACTGGGTCGTTTTCTGCACTTCCTGCAGTCAGGAGTGACTATGGGCCTAAAATTGGGCTCCATTAAGGTCCAGATTTCGGCTCTGTCCATTTTCTTCCAAAAAGAACTGGCTTCACTGCCTGAAGTTCAGACTTTTGTTAAAGGAGTGCTGCATATTCAGCCCCCGTTTGTGCCTCCAGTGGCACCGTGGGATCTCAACGTGGTGTTGGATTTCCTAAAGTCGCATTGGTTTGAGCCACTTAAGACCGTGGAGCTAAAATACCTCACGTGGAAAGTGGTCATGCTGTTGGCCCTGGCGTCGGCCAGGCGTGTATCAGAATTGGCGGCTTTGTCATGTAAAAACCCTTATCTGATTTTTCATACGGATAGGGCGGAATTGAGGACTCGTTCCCAATTCCTTTCTAAGGTGGTATCAGCGTTTCATGTGAACCAACCTATTGTGGTGCCTGCGGCTACTCGGGACTTGGAGGACTCCAAGTTGCTGGACGTAGTCAGGGCCCTGAAAATATATGTTTCCAGGACGGCTGGAGTCAGGAAAACTGACTCGCTGTTTATCCTGTATGCACCCAACAAGCTGGGTGCTCCTGCTTCTAAGCAGACTATTGCTCGCTGGATCTGTAGCACGATTCAACTTGCACATTCTGCGGCTGGACTGCCGCATCCTAAATCGGTAAAAGCCCATTCCACGAGGAAAGTGGGCTCTTCTTGGGCGGCTGCCCGAGGGGTCTCGGCTTTACAACTTTGCCGAGCTGCTACTTGGTCGGGTTCAAACACTTTTGCAAGATTCTACAAGTTTGATACCCTGGCTGAGGAGGACCTTGAGTTTGCTCATTCGGTGCTGCAGAGTCATCCGCACTCTCCCGCCCGTTTGGGAGCTTTGGTATAATCCCCATGGTCCTTACGGAGTTCCCAGCATCCACTAGGACGTCAGAGAAAATAAGATTTTACTCACCGGTAAATCTATTTCTCGTAGTCCGTAGTGGATGCTGGGCGCCCATCCCAAGTGCGGATTGTCTGCAATACTTGTATATAGTTATTGCCTAACTAAAGGGTTATTGTTTAGAGCCATCTGTTGAGAGGCTCAGTTATTTTTCATACTGTTAACTGGGTATAGTATCACGAGTTATACGGTGTGATTGGTGTGGCTGGTATGAGTCTTACCCGGGATTCCAAAATCCTTTCCTTATTGTGTCAGCTCTTCTGGGCACAGTATCCTAACTGAGGTCTGGAGGAGGGGCATAGAGGGAGGAGCCAGTGCACACCAGGTAGTCCTAAATCTTTCTTAGTTGTGCCCAGTCTCCTGCGGAGCCGCTATTCCCCATGGTCCTTACGGAGTTCCCAGCATCCACTACGTGAGTAAAATCTTATTTTTTCTTTTAGTGCATCCTTTGCAAAACTAATTGCATATCTTAGTGCATATGCAATTAGTACCGATGCGATGTCACTGCGAAGTCCGGCGGATCGTATTCCACCATCTTTGTCCATCCCGCATAATATATTACGCATAGTGTGTACCTAGCTTTACTTTTATTGTTACACGCTTTCATTCTTTCTTCTTTAACCCTTTACACTTCAGTCACCATCATCAGGTCTGATGACTTATCTAGTACAGGGCACCCTGTTTTGTCACAAGATTCTCAAAAACGCGCCAGCTGTATTTTACGCAAAGGGTTACTACATGGGATGGACTTTATTAGACATATGGCAGATGTAATAATACAATACAAATACTCCACAACTCCTGCTACTTCATCATCAGCTGCTGGGACTTGCAGTTCCACAACAGCTAGAGAGTTTGCAGCAGTGAGGCAGCCAGTCCCTGCTGGCCAGGAACTCAGTCTCAGGCAGGCCCAGGGGTGACATTGCCATTCGGTAGATGCTAGCTAGATTCAAGGTTTCACAGCCGGGTCACACCCTCTCCTGACGTCAGCCAAGGCCGGGGCGCACGGATTGAGCGTCAGACCAGTCACACACAGCAGACAGGAGCCGGAGAGCAGAGAACATGGCTGCTGCATCCTTGCTGCTGAGGGGAGCCCTGAGCCGGGGTCTGCTGCTGCTGAGAGCCCGAGCTGCGGCGCCTCTGACAGGGAGGAGCCTGAGCGGTGAGTCTGGTGATGTCACGCCTGGCCGCTCTGACGTCACATGTCACTTTCATGCCCTCACATATCCTCCACGTGGGGCACACAGATATCTGTGTCATGTAAAAGGCTCTCTATTGATCTATGATATATAGATATACGTGTTGGTATATATATATATATATATATATATATATTTATTTATTGCTGTGGTTACACAGTGTACACCCTGTCAGTGCATGTAACACAGACTTATACCCCCACACAGTCACACACACAGTCAGGACAAGGTCAGCGCTATTACACCATAGTGATTCTGGCACACAGCCTTCTTTCTGTATATACAAGGAAAGACCTCCCAGTGCTAATGTCCAGTGTCTAGTAGATTTTGGGAATAACCGTAGCTATGGAAATATAGCTGTGATCCCGGCTTCTATATCACTAGTCCTCAGTGGAATGTACTAAAATTTAAATGTGTACAGATCTAAATATTACTTCAGTTTTCCAAATGAATTACTTTTTTCTTTCAGTGTTGGGGTGATTCAACTAGGGGCAATGCCCGTGATTGGGGGTCTCCAATGTGGCACATACAGGAGCCCTTAAATAGTGTATTTTAATACACACCCCTGCACAGTTTAGGGGTGATACCCGCCACATTGCCGGTATCAGCCACTATTTGTCCCTAATTGAATTGGCGCTGCCTGACCGATCATCATTACATACTCACCCTAATGCTCTCTTATGCCAATTTCAGCTGTGTTCTTTGTTAGACAAATGTTCCTCAATATATTGGGGTCGATTCAATTCGGCAACTTATGAATAGCGCCGGGAATTAGCTCCCGACGCTATTCAATTCAGCTGCTAGTTACCCGCAATTGTCGGGAATTCTTCTCTCATCCCCGGGGGATTAGAGAAGAAACCCGACAAAAGTGCTGCCTCGCGGGCGGCGCGAGGCTGATTCTGTCGGGAATCAGCCTCGCGCCGGGGAGTTAAGTCGGAGAATGCCCGTTCTCCCGACAATTCAACCTGTTTAGTCGGCGAGAACGGGCCATCACCGACGTAACTGGATCTGAATTGAATAGCGTCGGGAGCTAATTCCCGGCGCTATTCATAAGTTGCCGAATTGAATCGACCCCATTGTGACCTAAGGGTCAATGTCGCGTTTCACTGTCAGACAAATCATTTTTTACTAACCCTCTTGATCATCAATAAATATGAGAAGCAGGACAGTTTTTTTTTCCATAAAAAAAAATCACCAAAGATATCACAATGGTAACATATCTAAGACCATGTTACAGATGGCTAAACATGTATACACATGGTTTGGCACTAAATATCTAATAATACGGTACTGTGCAAAAGTTTTAGGCAGGTGTGGAAAATTTGCTGCAAAGTAAGAATGCCTTAAAAGATAGAAGTGTTAATAATAAGAATTTACTCACCGGTAATTCTATTTCTCGTAGTCCGTAGTGGATGCTGGGAACTCCGTAAGGACCATGGGGAATAGCGGGCTCCGAAGGAGGCTGGGCACTCTAGAAAGATCTTAGACTACCTGGTGTGCACTGGCTCCTCCCACTATGACCCTCCTCCAAGCCTCAGTTAGGTACTGTGCCCGGACGAGCGTACACAATAAGGAAGGATTTTGAATCCCGGGTAAGACTCATACCAGCCACACCAATCACACCGAACAACTCGTGATATGAAACACAGTTAACAGTATGAAACAATAGAGCCTCTCAACAGATGGCTCAACAATAACCCGATTTAGTTAACAATAACTATGTACAAGTATTGCAGATAGACCGCACTTGGGATGGGCGCCCAGCATCCACTACGGACTACGAGAAATAGAATTACCAGTGAGTAAATTCTTATTTTCTCTAACGTCCTAGTGGATGCTGGGAACTCCGTAAGGACCATGGGGATTATACCAAAGCTCCCAAACGGGCGGGAGAGTGCGGATGACTCTGCAGCACCGAATGAGAGAACTCCAGGTCCTCCTCAGCCAGGGTATCAAATTTATAGAATTTCTCTATCGTCCTAGTGGATGCTGGGGTTCCTGAAAGGACCATGGGGGAATAGCGGCTCCGCAGGAGACAGGGCACAAAAGTAAAGCTTTCCGATCAGGTGGTGTGCACTGGCTCCTCCCCCTATGACCCTCCTCCAGACTCCAGTTAGATTTTTGTGCCCGGCCGAGAAGGGTGCAATCTAGGTGGCTCTCCTAAAGAGCTGCTTAGAAAAAGTTTAGCTTAGGTTTTTTATTTTACAGTGAGTCCTGCTGGCAACAGGATCACTGCAACGAGGGACTGAGGGGAGAAGAAGTGAACTCACCTGCGTGCAGGATGGATTGGCTTCTTGGCTACTGGACATCCGCTCCAGAGGGACGATCACAGGTACAGCCTGGATGGTCACCGGAGCCGCGCCGCCGGCCCCCTTGCAGATGCTGAAGTAAGAAGAGGTCCAGAATCGGCGGCAGAAGACTCTTGCAGTCTTCTAAAGGTAGCGCACAGCACTGCAGCTGTGCGCCATTTTCCTCTCAGCACACTTCACACGCAGTCACTGAGGGTGCAGGGCGCTGGGGGGGGGGGCGCCCTGGGAGGCAAATGAAAACCTATATTTCTCTATCGTCCTAGTGGATGCTGGGGTTCCTGAAAGGACCATGGGGAATAGCGGCTCCGCAGGAGACAGGGCACAAAAGTAAAGCTTTCCGATCAGGTGGTGTGCACTGGCTCCTCCCCCTATGACCCTCCTCCAGACTCCAGTTAGATTTTTGTGCCCGGCCGAGAAGGGTGCAATTCTAGGTGGCTCTCCTAAAGAGCTGCTTAGAGAAAGTTTAGCTTAGGTTTTTTATTTTACAGTGAGTCCTGCTGGCAACAGGATCACTGCAACGAGGGACAGAGGGGAGAAGAAGTGAACTCACCTGCGTGCAGGATGGATTGGCTTCTTGGCTACTGGACATCAGCTCCAGAGGGACGATCACAGGTACAGCCTGGATGGTCACCGGAGCCGCGCCGCCGGCCCCCTTGCAGATGCTGAAGTAAGAAGAGGTCCAGAATCGGCGGCTGAAGACCCTTGCAGTCTTCTAAAGGTAGCGCACAGCACTGCAGCTGTGCGCCATTTTCCTCTCAGCACACTTCACACGCAGTCACTGAGGGTGCAGGGCGCTGGGGGGGGGCGCCCTGGGAGGCAAATGTAAACCTATATACTGGCTAAAAATACCTCACATATAGCCCCCAGAGGCTATATGGAGATATTTAACCCCTGCCAAACTTCACTAAAGAGCGGGAGACGAGCCCGCCGGAAAAGGGGCGGGGCCTATCTCCTCAGCACACAGCGCCATTTTCTCTCACAGAAAGGCTGGAGAGAAGGCTCCCAGGCTCTCCCCTGCACTGCACTACAGAAACAGGGTTTAAACAGAGAGGGGGGGCACTAATTGGCGATATAAATATATATATAAAGATGCTATTAGGGAGAAACACTTTTATAAGGTTGTCCCTATGTAATTATAGCGTTTTTTTGGTGTGTGCTGGCAAACTCTCCCTCTGTCTCTCCAAAGGGCTAGTGGGTCCTGTCCTCTGTCAGAGCATTCCAGGTGTGTGTGCTGTGTGTCGGTACGTGTGTGTCGACATGTATGAGGACGATGTTGGAGGAGGCGGAGAAATTGCCTGTAAGGGTGATGTCACTCTCTAGGGAGTCGACACCGGAATGGATGGCTTATTTAGGGAATTACGTGAGAATGTCAACACGCTGCAAGGTCGGTTGACGACATGAGACGGCCGACAAACAATTAGTACCGGTCCAGGCGTCTCAGAAACACCGTCAGGGGTTTTTAAAAAAACGCCCATTTACCTCAGTCGGTCGACACAGACACGGACACTGAATCCAGTGTCGACGGTGAATAAACAAACGTATTCCTCATTAGGGCCACACGTTAAGGGCAATGAAGGAGGTGTTACATATTTCTGATACTACAAGTACCACAAAAGATGGGTATTATGTGGAAGTGAAAAAACTACCTGTAGTTTTTCCTGAATCAGATAAAATAAAATGAAGTGTGTGATGATGCGTGGGTTTACCCCGATAGCAAATATTGGCGTTATACCCTTTCCCGCCAGAAGTTAGGGCGCGTTGGGAAACACCCCTTAGGGTGGATAAGGCGCTCACACGCTTATCAAGTGGCGTTACCGTCTCCAGATACGGCCGCCCTCAAGGAGCCAGCTGATAGGCAGCTGGAAAAATATCCTAAAAAGTATATACACACATACGGTGGTTATACTGCGACCAGCGATCGCCATCAGCCTGGAGATGCAGTGCTGGGTTGGCTTGGTCGAATTCCCTGACTAAAAATATTTTATTGATATAGAGCATTTAATAGGATGCATTCTATATATACTGTATGCGAGATGCACAGAGGGATATTTGCACTCTGGCATCAAGATAAGTGCGTTGTCCATATCTCCCAGAAGATGTCATGGACACGACAGTGGTCAGGTGATACAGATCCCATACGGCACATGGAAGTATTGCCGTATAAAGGGAAGGAGTTATTTGGGGTCGGTCCATCGGACCTGGGGGCCACGGCTACAGCTGGGAAATCCAACCTTTTTACCCCAAGTTACATCTCAGCAGAAAAAGACACTGTCTTTTCAGCCTCAATCCTTCCGTTCCCATGTGGGCAAGCGGGCAAAAGGCCAGTCATATCTGCCCAGACATAGAGGAAAGGGAAGTAGACTGCAGCAGGCAGCCCCTTCCCAGGAAAAGAAGCCCTCCACCAGTGGGGGGGTAGTCTCAAGAGTCTCAGCGCGCAGTGGGATCACTCGCAAGTTGACCCCTAGATCGTACAAGTATTATCCCAGGGGTACAGATTGGAGAGTCGAGACATTTTTTCCTCGCAGGTTCCTGAAGCCTGCTTTACCAACGGCTCCCTCCGACAGGGAGGCAGTATTGGAAAAAAATTCACAAGCTGTATTTCCAGCAGGTGATAATCAAAGTACCCCTCCTACAACAAGGAAAAGGGTATTAGTCTTCCACACTATATTGTGGTACTGAAGCCAGAAGGCTTGGTGAGACATAGTCTAAATCTGAAATCTTTGAACACTTACATAAAAAGGTTCAAATCAAGATGGAGTCACTCAAAGCAGTGATAGAGAACCGGAAAAAAGGGGACTATATGGTGTCCCTGGACATCAAGGATTACCTCCATGTCCAAATTTGCCCTTCTCAACAAGGGTACCTCTGGTTCGTGATACAGAACTGTCAATATCAGTTTCAGACGCTGCCGTTGAATTATCCACGGCACCCCGGGCCTTTACCAAGGTAATGGCCGAAAAGATGATCCTTAAAAGAAGAAAGGCATCTTAATTATCCCTTACTTGGACGATATCCTGAAAGGGGCAAGTTTCCAGAGAACAGTTGGAGGTCGGAAAAGAACTATCTAAAGTAGTTCTACGACAGCACGAGTGGATTCTAAATATTCCAAAAATCGCAGCTGTTTTACGATGATACGTCTGCTGTTCCTAGGAATGATTCTGGGCATAGTCCAGAAAGAGGTATTTCTCCTGGAGGGGAAAGCCAGGGAGTTATCCGACCTAGTCAGAAACCTCCTAAAACCAGGCCAAGTATCAGTGCATCAATGCACAGGAGTCCTGGGAAAAATGGTGGCTTCTTACGAAGCGAT
This sequence comes from Pseudophryne corroboree, assembly GCF_028390025.1. NCBI lineage: Eukaryota > Metazoa > Chordata > Amphibia > Anura > Myobatrachidae > Pseudophryne > Pseudophryne corroboree. The sequence goes on from NC_086450.1 coordinate 419,412,019, forward strand.
TCCATTCGGCAGATCTCACGCAAAAACTTTTCAGGGGGATTTGCTGGACGAATGGTCCGGATCGCATCTTCAGATGCATCAGCGGATAACCCTGTCTCCAAGGACAAGGGTGTCTCTTCTGTGGGGGCTGCAGAGTGCTCATCTTCTAGAGGACAGCACATTCACCATTCAGGACTGTGTTCTGGTGACCACGGATGCCAGCCTGAGAGGCTGGGGAACAGTCACACAGGGAAGAAATTTCCAAGGAAGTGTGGTCAAGTCTGGAGATTTCTCTCCACATGAATATACTGGAGCTAAGGGCAATGTACGATGCTCTGAGCCTAGGAAGAACTCTGCTTCAAAGTCAACCGGTGCTGATCCAGTAGGACATCATCATGGCAGTCGCCCACGTAAACAGACGGGGCGGCACAAGAAGCAGGAGGGCAATGACAGCAAGGATTCTTCGCTGGGCGAAAGATCATGTGATAACACTGTCAGCAGTGTTCATTCCGGGAGTGGACAACTAGGAAGATTTCCTCAGCATGAATGAATTCCACCCGGAAAAGTGGGAACTTCATCTGGAAGTTTCCACATGTTTGTAAACCGTTGGGAAAGACCAAAGGTGGTTATGATGGCGTCTCACATGAAGCGCCAGGTCTAGAGACCCTCAGGCAATAGCTGGGACGCTCTGGTAACACCGTGGGTGTACCAGTCGGTGTATGTGTTCCCTCCTCTGCCTTTCATACCCAGTGTATGGAGAATGATAGGAAGGAGAGGAGTAAGAACTATACTCGTGGCTCCGGTTTGGCCAAGAAGAACTTGGTACCCGGAACTTCAAGAGATACTAGAAAGGATCTTGATTCAGCAAGAATCATGTCTGTTCCATGACTTACCGCAGCTGCGTTGACGCCAGGGCGGGTGAACGCCGGATCCTAAGGGAAAAAGGCATTCCGGAAGAGGTCATCCCTACCCTGGTCAGAACCAGGAAGGAGGTGACCGCACAACATTATCACCGCTTAGGTGAAAATATGTTCCATGGTGTGAGGCCAGGAAGGCTCCACGGAAGAATTTCAACTAGGTTAATTCCTACATTTCCTGCAAACAGGAGTGTATATGGGTCTCAAATTGGGGTCCATTAAGGTTCAAATTTCGACCGGTCGATTTTCTTCCAGAAAGAAATTGGCTTCAGTTCCTGAAGTCCAGAAGTTGTTAAGGGAGTACTGCATATACAACCCCCTTTTGATGTCTCCAGTGGCACTGGGCGATCTCAACGTAGTTTGGGATTCCTAAAATCACATTGGTTTAAACAACTCAAATCTGTGGATTTGATATATCTCACATGGAAAGTGACCATGCTGTTGGTCCTGGCCTCGGCCAGGCGAGTGTCAGAATTGGCGGCTTTATCTCATAAAGCCATATCTGATTGTCCATTCGGACAGAGCAAAGCTGTGGACTCGTCCCCAGTTTCTCCCTAAGGTGGTGTCAGCATTTCACCTGAACCAGCTTATTGTGGTACCTGCGGCTACTAGGGACTTGGAGGACTCCAAGTTGCTGGATGTTGTCAGGGCCTTGAAAATATAGTTTCCAGGTCGGCTGGAGTCAGGAAATCTGACTTGCTGTTTATCCTGTGTGCACCCAACAAGCTGGGTGCTCCTGCTTCTAAGCAGACTATTGCTCGTTGGATTTGTAGTACAATTCAGCTTGCACATTCTGTGGCAGGCTTGCCACAGCAAAAAATATGTAAATGCCCATTCCACAAGGAAGGTGGGCTCATCTTGGGCGGCTGCCCGAGGGGTCTCGGCATTACAACTCTGCCGAGCAGCTACGTGGTCAGGGGAGAACACGTTTGTAAAATTCTACAAATTTGATACCCTGGCAAAAGAGGACCTGGAGTTCTCTCATTCGGTGCTGCAGAGTCATCCGCACTCTCCCGCCCGTTTGGGAGCTTTGGTATAATCCCCATGGTCCTTTCAGGAACCCCAGCATCCACTAGGACGATAGAGAAAATAAGAATTTACTTACCGATAATTCTATTTCTCGGAGTCCGTAGTGGATGCTGGGCGCCCATCCCAAGTGCGGATTATCTGCAATACTTGTACATAGTTATTGCTAACTAAATCGGGTTAGTGTTATTGTGAGCCATCTTTTCAGAGGCTCCCCTGTTATCATACTGTTAACTGGGTTCAGATCACAGGTTGTACAGTGTGATTGGTGTGGCTGGTATGAGTCTTACCCGGGATTCAAAATTCCTCCCTTATTGTGTACGCTCGTCCGGGCACAGTATCTAACTGGAGTCTGGAGGAGGGTCATAGGGGGAGGAGCCAGTGCACACCACCTGATCGGAAAGCTTTACTTTTGTGCCCTGTCTCCTGCGGAGCCGCTATTCCCCATGGTCCTTTCAGGAACCCCAGCATCCACTACGGACTCCGAGAAATAGAATTATCGGTAAGTAAATTCTTATTATTGGCTAAAAATACCTCACATATAGCCCCCAGAGGCTATATGGAGATATTTAACCCCTGCCATAATCCGTTGAAGAGCGGGAGACGAGGCCGCCGAAAAAGGGGCGGGGCCTATCTCCTCAGCACACAGCGCCATTTTCTCTCACAGAAAGGCTGGAGAGAAGGCTCCCAGGCTCTCCCCTGCACTGCACTACAGAAACAGGGTTAAAACAGAGAGGGGGGGCATTAATTGGCGATATTAATATATATATAAAGATGCTATAAGGGAGAAACACTTATATAAGGTTGTCCCTATATATATTATAGCGTTTTTGGTGTGTGCTGGCAAACTCTCCCTCTGTCTCTCCAAAGGGCTAATGGGGTCCTGTCCTCTGTCAGAGCATTCCCGGTGTGTGTGCTGTGTGTCGGTACGTGTGTGTCGACATGTATGAGGACGATGTTGGTGAGGAGGCGGAGCAATTGCCTGTAATGGGGATGTCACTCTCTAGGGAGTCGACACCGAAATGGGTGGCTTATTGAGAGAATTACGTGAGAAGGTCAACACGCTGCAAGGTCGGTTGACGACATGAGACGGCCGACAAACAATTAGTACCGGTCCAGGCGTCTCAGAAACACCGTCAGGGGCTTTAAAAACGCCCATTTACCTCAGTCGGTCGACACAGACACGGACACTGAATCCAGTGTCGACGGTGAATAAACAAACGTATTTCTCATTAGGGCCACACGTTAAGGGCAATGAAGGAGGTGTTACATATTTCTGATACTACAAGTACCACAAAAAAGGGTATTATGTGGGAGTGAAAAAACTACCTGTAGTTTTTCCTGAATCAGATAAAATAAAATGAAGTGTGTGATGAAGCGTGGGATTACCCCGATAGCAAATATTGGCGTTATACCCTTTCCCGCCAGAAGTTAGGGCGCGTTGGGAAACACCCCTTAGGGTGGATAAGGCGCTCACACGCTTATCAAGTGGCGTTACCGTCTCCAGATACGGCCGCCCTCAAGGAGCCAGCTGATAGGAAGCTGGAAAAATATCCTAAAAAGTATATACACACATACGGTGGTTATACTGCGACCAGCGATCGCCATCAGCCTGGCGATGCAGTGCTGGGTTGGCTTGGTCGGATTCCCTGACTGAAAATATATTATTGATATAGAGCATTTAATAGGATGCATTCTATATATATGTACGCAAGATGCACAGAGGGATATTTGCACTCTGGCATCAAGATAAGTGCGTTGTCCATATCTCCCAGAAGATGTCATGGACACGACAGTGGTCAGGTGATACAGATCCCATACGGCACATGGAAGTATTGCCGTATAAAGGAAAGGAGTTAGTTGGGGTCGGTCCATCGGACCTGGGGACCACGGCAACAGCTGGGAAATCCAACCTTTTTACCCCAAGTTACATCTCAGCAGAAAAAGACACCGTCTTTTCAGCCTCAATCTTTCCGTTTCCATGAGGCAAACGGGCAAAAGGCCAGTCATATCTGCCCAGACATAGAGGTAAGGGAAGTAGACTGCAGCGGGCAGCCCCTTCCCAGGAAAGGAAGCCCTCCACCACGTCTGCCAAGTCCTCAGCATGACGCTGGGGCCGTGCAAGCGGACTCAGGTGAGGTGGGGGGGGTAGTCTCAAGAGTCTCAGCGCGCAGTGGGATCACTCGCAAGTTGACCCCTAGATCGTACAAGTATTATCCCAGGGGTACAGATTGGAGAGTCGAGACATCTTTTCCTCGCAGGTTCCTGAAGTCTGCTTTACCAACGGCTTCCTCCGACAGGGAGGCAGTATTGGAAAAGATTCACAAGCTGTATTTCCAGCAGGTGATAATCAAAGTACCCCTCCTACAACAAGGAAAAGGGTATTAGTCTTCCACACTATATTGTGATACTGAAGCCAGACGGCTTGGTGAGACGTAGTCTAAATCTGAATCTTTGAACACTTACATAAAAAGGTTCAAATCAAGATGGAATCACTCAGAGCAGTGATAGCGAACCAAAAAAGGGGACTATATGGTGTCCCTGGACATCAAGGATTACCTCCATGTCCAAATTTGTCCTTCTCAACAAGGATACCTCTGGTTCGTGGTACAGAACTGTCAATATCAGTTTCAGACGCTGCCGTTGAAGTATCCACGGCACCCCGGGCCTTTACCAGGGTAATGGCCGAAAAGATGATTCTTCAAAGAAAAGAATGGACGTCGGAAGAGCACTATCTAAAGTAGTTCTACGACAGCACGAGTGGATTTTAAATATTCCAAATATCGCAGCCGTTTTCCGACGATACGTCTGCTGTTCCTAGGAATGATTCTGGGCATAGTCCAGAAAAAGGTTTTCTCCTGGAGGAGAAAGCCAGGGAGTTATCCGAACTAGTCAGAAACCTCCTAAAACCAGACCAGGTATCAGTGCATCAATGCACAGGAGTCCTGGGAAAAATGGTGGCTTCTTACGAAGCGATTCCATTCGGCAGATCTCACGCAAAAAAAAATTTTCAGGGGGATTTGCGGGACGAATGGTCCGGATCGCATCTTCAGATGCATCAGCGGTTAATCCTGTCTCCAAGGACAAGGGTGTCTCTTCTGTGGGGGCTGCAGAGTGCTCATCTTCTAGAGGGCAGCACGTTCAGCATTCAGGACTGTGTTCTGGTGACCACGGATGCCAGCCTGAGAGGCTGGGGAGCAGTCACACAGGGAAGAAATTTCCAAGGAAGTGTGGTAAAGTCTGGAGACTTCTCTCCACATGACTATACTGGAGCTAAGGGCAATTTACAATGCTCTGAGCCTAGGAAGACCTCTGCTTCAAAGTCAACCGGTGCTGATCCAGTAGGACATCATCATACCAGTCGCCCACGTTAACAGACGGGGCGACACAAGAAGCAGGAGGGCAATGATAGCAAGGATTTTTCGCTGGGCGAAAAATCATGTGATAACACTGTCAGCAGTGTTCATTCCGGGAGTGGACAACTGGGAAGATTTCCTCAGCATGTATGAATTCCACCCGGAAAAGTGGGAACTTAATCTGGAAGTTTCCACATGATTGTAAACCGTTGGGAAAGACCAAAGGTGGTCATGATGGCGTCCCACATGAAGCGCCAGGTCAAGAGACACTCAGGCAATAGCTGGGACGCTCTGGTAACACCGTGGGTGTACCAGTCGGTGTATGTGTTCCATCCTCTGCCTTTCATACCCAGTGTATTGAGAATGATAGGAAGGAGAGGAGTAAGAACTATACTCGTGGCTCCGGTTTGGCCAAGAAGGACTTGGTACCCGGAACTTCAAGAGATACTAAGAAGGGTCTTGATTCAGCAAGAATCATGTCTGTTCCAAGATTTACCGCAGCTGCGTTGACGCCAGGGCGGGTGAACGCCGGATCCTAAGGGAAAAAGGCATTCCGGAAGAGGTCATCCCTACCCTGGTCAGAGCCAGGAAGGAGGTGACCGCACAACATTATCACCGCTTAGGTGAAAATATGTTCCATGGTGTGAGGCCAGGAAGGCTCCACGGAAGAATTTCAACTAGGTTAATTCCTACATTTCCTGCAAACAGGAGTGTCTATGGGTCTCAAATTGGGGTCCATTAAGGTTCAAATTTCGACTTGTCGATTTTCTTCCAGAAAAGAAATTGGCTTCAGTTCCTGAAGTCCAGAAGTTTGTTAAGGGAGTACTGCATATACAACCCCCCTTTGATGTCTCCAGTGGCACTGGGAGATCTCAACGTAGTTTTGGGATTCCTAAAATCACATTGGTTTAAAACAACTCAAATCTGTGGATTTGATATATCTCACATGGAAAGTGGCCATGCTGTTGGTCCTGGCCGCGGCCAGGCGAGTGTCAGATTTGAAGGCTTTGACTCACATAGCCATATCTGATTGTCCATTCGGACAGAGCAAAGCTGCGGACTCGTCCCCAGTTTCTCCTTAAGGTGGTGTCAGCATTTCACCTGAACCAGCTTATTGTGGTACCTGCGGCTACTAGGGACTTGGAGGACTCCAAGTTGCTGGATGTTGTCAGGGCCCTGAAAATATAGTTTCCAGGTCGGCTGGAGTCAGGAAATCTGACTTGCTGTTTATCCTGTATGCACCCAACAAGCTGGGTGCTCCTGCTTTTAAGCAGTCGATTGCTCGTTGGATTGGTAGCACAATTCAACTTGCACATTCTGTGGCAGGCCTGCCACAGCCTAAATCTGTTAAAGCCCATTCCACAAGGACGGTGGGCTCATCTTGGGCGGCTGCCCGAGGGGTCTCGGCATTACAACTCTGCCGAGCAGCTACGTGGTCGGGGGAGAACACGTTTGTAAAATTCTACAAATTTGATACCCTGGCAAAAGAGGACCTGGAGTTCTCTCATTCGGCGCTGCAGAGTCATCCGCACTCTCCCGCCCGTTTGGGAGCTTTGGTATAATCCCCATGGTCCTTTCAGGAACCCCAGCATCCACTAGGACGATAGAGAAAATAAGAATTTACTTACCGATAATTCTATTTCTCGGAGTCCGTAGTGGATGCTGGGCGCCCATCCCAAGTGCGGATTATCTGCAATACTTGTACATAGTTATTGCTAACTAAATCGGGTTATTGTTATTGTGAGCCATCTTTTCAGAGGCTCCCCTGTTATCATACTGTTAACTGGGTTCAGATCACAGGTTGTACAGTGTGATTGGTGTGGCTGGTATGAGTCTTACCCGGGATTCAAAATTCCTCCCTTATTGTGTACGCTCGTCCGGGCACAGTATCTAACTGGAGTCTGGAGGAGGGTCATAGGGGGAGGAGCCAGTGCACACCACCTGATCGGAAAGCTTTACTTTTGTGCCCTGTCTCCTGCGGAGCCGCTATTCCCCCATGGTCCTTTCAGGAACCCCAGCATCCACTACGGACTCCGAGAAATAGAATTATCGGTAAGTAAATTCTTATTTTTGCAAACGTGTTTGCCCCTGACCAAGTAGCTGCTCGGCAAAGTTGTAAAGCCGAGACCCCTCGGGCAGCCGCCCAAGATGAGCCCACCTTCCTTGTGGAATGGGCATTGACAGATTTTGGCTGTGGCAGGCCTGCCACAGTATGTGCAAGCTGAATTGTACTACAAATCCAACGAGCAATAGTCTGCTTAGAAGCAGGAGCACCCAGCTTGTTGGGTGCATATAGGATAAACAGCGAGTCAGATTTTCTGACTCCAGCCGTCCTGGAAACATATATTTTCAGGGCCCTGACAACGTCTAGCAACTTGGAGTCCTCCAAATCCTTAGTAGCCGCAGGCACCACAATAGGCTGGTTCAGGTGAAACGCTGACACCACCTTAGGGAGAAACTGGGGACGAGTCCTCAATTCTGCCCTATCCATATGGAAAATCAGATAAGGGCTTTTACATGATAAAGCCGCCAATTCTGACACTCGCCTAGCTGAAGCCAGGGCCAATAACATGACCACTTTCCACGTGAGATATTTCAGATCCACGGTTTTTAGTGGCTCAAACCAATGTGATTTCAAGAAATTCAACATCACGTTGAGATCCCAAGGTGCCATAGGAGGCACAAATGGGGGCTGAATATGCAGCACTCCTTTCACAAATGTCTGAACTTCAGGTACTGAAGCTAGTTCTTTTTGAAAGAAAATCGACAGAGCCGAGATCTGTACTTTAATGGAGCCTAGTTTTAGGCCCATATTCACTCCTGCTTGCAGGAAATGCAGAAATCGACCCAGTTGAAATTCCTCTGTTGAGGCCTTTTTGGCCTCGCACCATGCAACATATTTCCGCCATATGCGGTGATAATGCTTTGCCGTAACATCTTTCCTGGCTTTAATAAGCGTAGGAATGACTTCCTCCGGAATGCCCTTTTCCTTCAGGATCCGGCGTTCAACCGCCATGCCGTCAAACGCAGCCGCGGTAAGTCTTGGAACAGACAGGGGCCCTGCTGTAGCAGGTCCTGTCTGAGCGGCAGGGACCAAGGGTCCTCTGAGATCATCTCTTGAAGTTCCGGGTACCACGCTCTTCTTGGCCAATCCGGAACCACGAGAATTGTGTTTACTCCTCGCTTTCTTATTATTCTCAGTACCTTTGGTATGAGAGGTAGAGGAGGGAACACATACACTGACCGGTACACCCATGGTGTCACTAGGGCGTCCACCGCTATCGCCTGAGGGTCTCTTGACCTGGCGCAATACTTCTCTAGTTTTTTGTTTAGGCGGGACGCCATCATGTCCACCTGTGGACGACCCCATTGATTTACAATCATTTGGAAGACTTCTGGATGAAGTCCCCACTCTCCCGGGTGGAGGTCGTGCCTGCTGAGAAAGTCTGCTTCCCAGTTGTCCACTCCCGGGATGAACACTGCTGACAGTGCTAGTACATGATTCTCCGCCCATCGGAGAATTTTTGTGGCTTCTGCCATCGCCGTCCTGCTTCTTGTGCCGCCCTGTCGATTCACATGGGCGACTGCCGTGATGTTGTCTGACTGGATCAGCACCGGCTGGTGTAGGAGCAGGGATTTTGCTTGACTTAGGGCATTGTAAATGGCCCTTAGTTCCAGAATATTTATGTGAAGGGCAGTCTCCTGACTTGACCATAGTCCTTGGAAATTTCTTCCCTTTGTGACTGCCCCCCAGCCTCGTAGGCTGGCATCCGTGGTTACCAGGACCCAGTCCTGTATGCCGAATCTGCGGCCCTCCAGAAGATGAGCACTGTGCAGCCACCACAGAAGAGACACCCTGGTTCGTGGAGACAGGGTTATTAAACGATGCATCTGAAGATGCGATCCGGACCACTTGTCCAACAGGTCCCACTGAAAAATTCTGGCATGGAACCTGCCGAATGGAATTGCTTCGTAAGAAGCTACCATCTTTCCCAGGACCCGCGTGCAGTGATGCACCGATACCTGTTTTGGTTTTAGGAGGTCTCTGACTAGAGAAGACAACTCCCTGGCTTTCTCCTCCGGGAGAAACACTTTTTTCTGGGCCGTGTCCAGAATCATTCCCAGGAACATTAGACGTGTCGTGGGGACCAGCTGTGACTTTGGGATATTCAGAATCCAACCGTGCTGGCTCAGCACTTCCTGAGATAGTGCTACTCCCACTAACAACTGTTCCTTGGATCGTGCCTTTATTAGGAGATCGTCCAAGTATGGGATAATTAAGACTCCCTTTTTTCGAAGGAGTATCATCATTTCCGCCATAACCTTGGTAAATACCCTCGGTGCCGTGGAGAGTTCACAAACGGCAGCGTCTGGAATTGGTAATGGCAATCCTGTACCACAAATCTGAGGTACTCCTGGTGAGAATTGTAAATGGGGACATGCAGGTAAGCATCCTTGATGTCCAGGGATACCATGTAATCCCCCTCGTCCAGGCTTGCAATAACCGCCCTGAGCGATTCCATCTTGAACTTGAATTTTTTTATGTATGTGTTCAAGGACTTCAAATTTAAAATGGGTCTCACCGAACCGTCCGGTTTCGGTACCACAAATAGTGTGGAATAGTAACCCCGGCCTTGTTGAAGTAGGGGTACCTTGATTATCACCTGCTGGGAATACAGCTTGTGAATTGCCGCTAGCACTGCCTCCCTGTCTGAGGGAGCAATCGGCAAGGCGGATTTTAGGAAACGGCGGGGTGGAGTCGCCTCGAATTCCAGCCTGTATCCCTGAGATACTATTTGAAGGATCCAGGGATCCACCTGTGAGCGAACCCACTGATCGCTGAAATTCCTGAGGCGGGCCCCCACCGCACCTGGCTCCGCCTGTGAAGCCCCACCGTCATGCGGCGGACTTGGAAGAGGAAGCGGGGGAGGACTTTTGTTCCTGGGAACCTGCTGTTTGCTGCAGCCTTTTTCCCCTGCCTCTGCCTCTTGACAGAAAAGACCCTCCTTTTCCCCGCTTGTTTTTCTGGGACCGAAAGGACTGAACCTGATAAAATGGCGCCTTCTTAGGCTGTGAGGGGACATGGGGTAAAAATGCTGACTTCCCAGACGTTGCTGTGGAAACTAGGTCGGAGAGACCATCCCCAAATAATTCCTCCCCTTTATAAGGCAAAACTTCCATGTACCTTTTGGAATCTGCATCTCCAGTCCACTGGCGAGTCCATAAGCATCTCCTAGCAGAGATAGATAATGCACTTACTTTAGATGCCAGCCGGCAGATTTCCCTCTGTGCATCTCTCATGTATAAGACTGAGTCTTTGATATGTTCAATTGTTAACAGGATCGTGTCTCTGTCTAGTGTGTCAATATTTTCTGACAGGTTATCTGACCATGCAGCGGCAGCACTGCACATCCAAGCTGACGCAATCGCTGGTCTGAGTATAATGCCTGAGTGTGTATATACAGACTTCAGGATCGCCTCCTGCCTTCTATCAGCAGGTTCCTTAAGGGCGGCCGTATCCTGGGACGGTAGTGCCACCTTTTTTGACAAACGTGTGAGCGCTTTATCCACCCTCGGGGGTGTTTCCCAACGTAACCTATCCTTTGGCGGGAAAGGGAACGCCATTAGTAATTTCTTAGGAATCACCAATTTCTTATCAGGGGAAGCCCACGCTTCTTCACACACTTCATTTAATTCATCTGACGGGGGAAAAACTACAGGTAGTTTTTTCTCCCCAAACATAATACCCTTTTTTGTGGTACCTGGATGTAAATCAGAAATATTTAACACCTCTTTCATTGCCTCAATCATGCAGCGAATGGCCTTAACGGGCATTAAATTTGACTCATCGTCGTCGACACTGGCGTCAGTATCCGTGTCGACATCTACTTGTGCCACCTGAGATAACGGGCGTTTCAGAGCCCCTGATGACTTTTGAGACCCCTGGACAGGCACGAGCTGAAGACTCGTCTGTCCCACAGTCGGCATGTCGTCAAATTTTTTATGTAAGGAGTCTATACGTGCACTCATTTCCTGCCATAATACCATCCACTCAGGTGTCTGACCCCCAGGGGGTGACATCTCTGCTAAAGGCATCTGCTCCCCCTCCACATCATTATCCTCCTCAAACATGTCGACACAGCCGTACCGACACACTCCACACACACAGGGAATGCTCAAATAGAGGACAGGACCCACAAAAGCCCTTTGGGGGGACAGAGTAAGAGTATGCCAGCACACACCAGAGCGCTATATATATACAGGGACTAACTGAGTTATGTCCCTAATAGCTGCTTATACTGTATACAGTGCCAATTTTAGTGCCCCCCCTCTCTTTTCCCTCTTACTGTACTGTAGAAATGCAGGGAAGAGCCAGGGAGCTTCCTTCCAGCCGAGCTGTGAGGGAAAAATGGCGCCAGTGTGCTGAGGAGATAGGCTCCGCCCCTTTTTCGCGGCCTATTCTCCCGCTTTTTTTGGGATTCTGGCAGGGGTATTTACCTCATATATAGCCCTAGGGGCTATATATTGAGGTATTTTAGCCAGCCAAGGTGTTTTTATTGCTGCCTCAGGGCGCCCCCCCCCCAGCGCCCTGCACCCTCAGTGACCGGAGTGTGAAGTGTGTATGAGGAGCAATGGCGCACAGCTGCAGTGCTGTGCGCTACCTTGGTGAAGACAGGATGTCTTCATGCCGCCGATTTTCCGGACCATCTTCCTGCTTCTGGCTCTGTAAGGGGGACGGCGGCGCGGCTCCGGGACCGAACATCAAGGCTGGGCCTGCGGTCGATCCCTCTGGAGCTAATGGTGTCCAGTAGCCTAAGAAGCCCAATCCGGCTGCAAGCAGGCGAGTTCGCTTCTTCTCCCCTTAGTCCCTCGCTGCAGTGAGCCTGTTGCCAGCAGGTCTCACTGAAAAAAACAAATTCTAAGACTATAACTTTCTAAGAGCTCAGGAGAGCCCCTAGTGTGCATCCAACCTCGGCCGGGCACGAAATCTAACTGAGGCTTGGAGGAGGGTCATAGTGGGAGGAGCCAGTGCACACCAGGTAGTCTAAGATCTTTCTAGAGTGCCCAGCCTCCTTCGGAGCCCGCTATTCCCCATGGTCCTTACGGAGTTCCCAGCATCCACTAGGACGTTAGAGAAAGTTAATTTTTTATCAATTAACAAAATTCAAAGTGAATGAACAGAAGAGAAATCTAAATCCGATAAATATTTGGTGTGACCACCCTTTGCCTTCAAAACAGCATCAATTCTTCTAGGTACACTTGCACACAGTTTTTGAAGGAACTCGGCAGGGAGGTTGTTCCAAACATCTTGGAGAACTAACCACAGATCTTCTGTCGATGTAGGCTTGTTCACATCCTACAATCTCTTCATGTAATCCCAGGCAGACTTGATAGGGCTCTGTGGGGGCCATATCATCACTTCCAGGACTCCTTGTTCTTCATTACGCTGAAGATAGTTCTTAATGACATTGGCTGTATGTTTGGGGTCATTGTCCGGGTCCTGCTGTATAATAAATTTGGAGCCAATCAAACGCCTCCCTGATGGTATTGCATGATGGATTGGTACCTGCCTGTATTTCTCAGCTGCCTGAAACTTTTGCACAGTACTGTATGTATGCGATAGATCTCCGCATATTATTAAATGTTGTAATCACTGTGATCTCCCCTCCTCCTCTTTCCTCTCCCTTCCCCCTCCCCCTCCAGGCTGTATTTCCGGGTACCATCCTGCTTCCGGGCTATCCGTGTTTCCGTCTAGGTATTACCAGTGTAACCCGAGTATTACATCATGCCGGAGATACACAACACAGACAGAGAACAAGGAGGAGGAGCCTGTTGTGCACACAATCATCGCTGACACTGAGAGTGTGCAAGGTGAGCGAACCACTATTTGCTTGTTGTAAGCAGCGCAGTCATCATGTATGAGGGAGGGAATATATTGTCTTGGATGTTGCATAGTCATTTGGAGGTACATGGGCGAGCGTTGTAGAGCCAGACATTGATAAATCATAGTGTTGAGCTTTTCTTTATCATCCACTAGGGGTCACTGGAGTACTCTTGGGATATGGACGGGCGTAGCCGAACAAAGGCACTGAATATTCAAATTTAGGACTCTCCCCCCCCTCCATATCCCCAAGTACCTCAGTGTACTTTGCCAGTGTTTTTTTCGGTGCTCACAGATGAACATCGGCTTGTGGCAATGGCCACTTTTCAGATTTTTATTTTTATTTTATTTTTAATTTTTACACTTCCCGTCCCAGTTTCTGGAAAAACTTGGGTCCGGGATGGTGCCGCTGCAGGGCAGCGTATGGCGTGTCGGTCCTCACAAAGAGCACCCTCACAGCCACAGGCGCTACAAGGCAGCGCATGGCGTGTCGGTCCTCACAAAGAGCACCCTCACAGCCACAGGCAGCCACTGTCTCCTGCAAACTGAACGGAGCTTACAGGAAGAAGCTCCGTCACAGCCAGGATGAGACAAAGAGCTGGAAGAAACTACATCTGCAAGGAGCTTACAACAGAAGCCCCGTCACAGATGAGAAGCTGGAGGCTGCAACGAAGCTTACACAGAGAAGCTCGTCACAGCCAGGATGAAAACGGCACAAGGTAGGGGTGTCAGGGCGGTCAGCTCACGCTGCCGCCCTGCTGTGTGTGAATGTGTTAAGTACCCGCCACTAAGTGCCGCTGAAGGTCCTGCTAAACTATGCGCAGAGCGGCCGCACGTCACTCAGACGCCGGCCGCTCTCACTGTGCTGATGCCCAGCACCACTACAGAGGGGGGCCGCCGCAGAGAGACTCCGTGTGCTGAACAGAGCGGCCGCACGTCACTCAGACGCCGGCCGCTCTCACTGTGCTGATGCCCAGCACCACTACAGAGGGGGGCCGCCGCAGAGAGACTCCGTGTGCTGAACAGAGCGGCCGCACGTCACTCAGACGCCGGCCGCTCTCACTGTGCTGATGCCCGGCACCACTACAGAGGGGGGCCGCCGCAGAGAGACTCCGTGTGCTGAACAGAGCGGCCGCACGTCACTCAGACGCCGGCCGCTCTCACTGCGCTAATGCCCGGCACCATTACACGCACGGAGACTGCCGAGACTTTCCTGTATGTTAAAGAGCGGCCGCACGTCACTCACGGACGCCGGCCGCTCTTTCAATGACACGCTGCTGATGCCGGACACAGGAGACTGTGTACTACGCCGCCCGCTTGTCCGGATGGCTCCCCGGCGATATATACAGCGCTCTTTTGCTATCGATCTCCTGCTCTCCCTGCACCTCGAACCCCGTACGCTGCAGGTAACATGGGGAGACGAGGGGGGGGAGGGGGAGTAATGCCCATAGCAGCAGCAAAGGCTGCATGGGTTAAAAATAAGCAGCGCAGCGTTTTAAACAGAATCAGGGGCTATATTATCAGTATAAGACTGTAGATATAAGATCAGTGGGAACTGTGATTATATGTTCAGCACATTTTATATATCTAATATATAATGAAGCTTGTTGCTGCCAGACTGTGTCTAATATCAGTATGAACTGTTATATGTTAAGCATTTTATATATATAATATATATATGAGGCTTTGGTTGGCAATAGGCTATCAGTGGCATAATCTATTGCAGGTTTAACCATGTTTTCTGTTATTTTCTGTTAACACTGCAAGAAAATACATGTATTTTACTGTATCCTACACTGTATAATCTGTATAATAGGCTATTAAGTCTATATTAAAAATGCAGCAGGTAACCTGTACTGTGCTTTTATGTGAAAACATGACGCCTTTTTTAATCATTGCTGTTTTTCCAGTTATAATTCCAGAACATTCCGGCAATACACCTCTACTCCACAAGGTGGCGCAGGGGTGTTAGTGGGAATTTTTCGTTTAGGATAATTCTAGAACATTCCTGCTCTACATCTTTAAGCCACCAGAAGGCGCAGGGGTGTTAGTAGGAATTTGGTTCGGGTTTCATGCCTATGTGAACTGCTTTTCACATAAGGAACACTTTAGTTTCCTAATAAATATGCTGTTCAGCAATAACATATATATATAGATATATATGCCATATAATAACTTTATTAAGTCGTGCAAGTGTCTGTCTGTTGCCTATTAAGATGTCTGTCTACATAGCGAATAAGGCTCTAGTGCAGACTAAAAATGTTAACATTGGCAATCCAAATTAAAACAGCGGTAATCGGAGTCTCGGAATAACTCCGCCAGCGCTAACAAAAGACAATCTTTCCAAAGGGACAATTTACCTTTGGGTACCAGAGTGTTTATTTCACTGGTCTTATATTTAATGCACGATTCTATGTCAAATCTCACACCGATAACTACCAGTGAGAAGGGTACATTAGTCCAGCACTCAGATAGTGCGGGGTTTTGGACAACCATACATAATCGTTTCCAAAATTACGCGATCCGCCATTGGTATATGCGTTTCTGTCAAACATGATAAAAACCCCAGATACATTTGGGTCACTAGATTCTATGTATGAAACCAGGTCGATCACGGTTAAACAAGCTGCAGAGTATATCTGTAAAGCTTCTGCTAACGCCGGTTATTTTCATTGTCGTTAGTTAAGCGCGACAAGGCCAGAGCTTGTTTGCTCCTAAGTTTGATATACTTGTAACGGCATTTTATCCCTTTTAGGATATTCTGACATTAGCGCATACAGTATACTTGTAACGGCGTTTTATTCCTGTATAAGAAACAGTCACGCCTTGTAACGACAGGACGTTACAGTCAACAAACCAGTGGTTTGATGTCCTCTTTTACAATTGTGGAAGTGCGTCTTTTCATGTTACATTTGCGAGGTTTCATGACTTAAACTCATATATGTCTCAGCTATTTACAGCTTGGAGTACAAAACTGCTTCTGTCAAACGGTTTGGCAGGTTGTCATTTAATCTTTGCTGGGTTATAAACCAGGCAATAGTACACCAACAGAGTCAAGTTACTTATTTCCCTCTGTTTGAGCAAAATCAAACAGCTCTGTTGCAATATCAATCAGCAAGTCATTTACTACAGTTAGAAAATGGATTTTCTGCAGTTAGTTTGGCTTATTGGAGCCACAAAATTGTATAATTGCATTTGATTTTCACAATGCCTATTTACCAGTCCGGTTTCTTCATCACAGGTTCTAGCGTTTGCAAATCGCCACAACCATTACCCATTTCGTTTCTACCGTTGCTTATCGCTTCCGGTATTTACCAAAGTGATGTTGCAATGATAGCTCATCTCACATAAGAACTATTTATCAACAAAGTTCCTCTATCTTGCGCTACTAATGCGGTAGCAGATTAAGTTCGAAAACGATCACATCTAAGTCTGTTTAAACGATATCAGACAGTTCGTCACAGTCATACTGGTGGGATCTCATGGGTTTCAGAGAAGTTGGTTCTCGAATTTACAAGGAATACTTGCACACGATCTGGGCCCGCTCATAATACGTCCAACCTGTTACATCAGGAAACGTTCTTTTACCCATAGTTACCTATGTACCTATTATCTATGTACCGCAGCTGCGGTTGACAGGGTGAGGGTTCAGACCGCCCTCTTAAAAAAATAGAGCGTTACTGTATCGGTTATACCAACCATGTTACGAAATAGTAAGCCGCTTAAGGCAGCTCATTATTAAAAAATTTCGTGTGCTTACATAGGTTGTAAACCTCGGAAGTTTCCAACATCATACTTCAAGTAACCGTATTCTGTTAAACGGAATGGGATGGAAAACTGCGTTCGTCTGCACTAAGAGTGCAGGTATCTGTGTGGTAAACTTATTTTCAAAGCGTTTGCCTCTATTTGCGTCTGTAAACATCTTTCTACAAGGTGTCACCAAAGTTCAGACTCTATTTATCCCACCTACAGCGCCAGGCGATTTGAGGTTGGGGTTCAGATTTATGACAGTTTTCACCTTTTGGAACCTTTTCAACAAAAGGGAATTAAGTTTTCATATTTTGGAACCCTTTCAAAAAATGGGGATTAAGTTTCTCACTTTGGAAAACATTTTTCTTCTAGCCTTGGCTTCGGCAATAGTACTTCGACAAGGGGTTTGTTTTCAGATTTGGGTGCCTGGTATTCCAAGCCACCGTATTTGAGTTTCTCATGACAAAGCAGATCTTCGGACGAAATCCGCTTTCATATTCTTCACATCAATATACCAATAGTGGTTCCTGTGTGGACAGCACATTCTTGAATTCTGAATGTGGTACACGCGTTACGCGTTTATATATGTACCGAACGTCTACAGTACGTGATATGAATACGTTGTTTGTTCTATATGATACTGCGAACTGGGGTTAGCCAGTTTCTCAGCAGACATTATCCAGTTGGATAATAATGACTACAAGTCAGACTTACTTTAAGGCTAAGTTACAATCGCCTACGTCAGTAATAGTTCATCCCACAGGTTCTGTGGGAATGTCAGACCCAACGGGTCGTGGAGCGTCTACGACGCGGCTACATAGCCTTCAGTGCACCACGTTTGTGCACGTTTATACGTTATTAATGGTGGCGCCATCAGCATTTAGCTTTGGCCTGCCTACTGTTACAAGTATCAAACAGCTCGCCCGCCCACGAGGGAAGCTTTGGTACGTCCCAAGAGTACTCCAGTGACCCCTAGTGGATGATAAAGAAAATAGGATTTTGGTACTTACCAGGTAAATCCTTTTCTTTGAATCCATAGGGGGCACTGGACGCCCACCCAGAGCAGTTTTACCTGGGTTGTTTTAAGCTCAAGGGAGCTTAGTGAACAAATTTACCTTGGATGGTATTAAGCTCAAAGGAGCTTATGGTAACACATTTTCACCGATTGGCTCAAATTATAAAGTTCTATCGGTTAAGGTGTCAACTGTTTAGTTGACAATAAGGTTACAGGTCAACTTTGTGGTTGTCTGTTATGTTATAGGGATTCTCCATTGTCAATCCTCTCTATATCCTGTTCGCTCAGTAAAAAACACTGGCAAAGTACACTGAGGTACTTGGGGATATGGAGGGGGGGGAGAGTCCTAAATTTGAATATTCAGTGCCTTTGTTCGGCTACGCCCGTCCATATCCCAAGAGTACTCCAGTGCCCCCTATGGATTCAAAGAAAAGGATTTACCTGGTAAGTACCAAAATCCTATTTTCTTCCATACGGCCCATGTACTGAAGAACTATGTATAGCAGATCAGTGTTTAGTTGTAGAAGAAAAAAAATATTTCCAGTTTTTATTGAAATTTATTGCAGTTTAAATTCTCAATGTAATAGAAAAAAATAACAATTGGAGATAAAAAACAAACAAAAAATAAATAAATAAAAAACAGATTAATTTGGTTTTACAAACTTTAATCTCAATTCTTGGCTCACCAAAGTGTCCACCTATTGCAGACCTAGCCACAGAGCACACACCTACTCTGAAATGGTGGAGGTGGTCCGGACTAAGGAAGCTACATACGAACCTCCTCCTCTCTTAAAACGCCCCTGATTCGGGGTACAAGTCGCTGACTCGGAATAGAGCAAAAGATCCTCAGACCATCCTTCTGCCTTCATGTTTAATAGTTGGCGACACAGGGGTATATTAGTGGTGATGTGTAAAGGCATAGGGTCTTTTGTTATTAAAAGAATTTGTGCTTCAACACGCCAGGAAATAAACCACCGACACTGAGGGAATATCCTTTTGGCTACTTGATGGTGCAGAAAAACCTTACACGATTAACCAAATGTTGCAAATTTGAATTCACCGGTCTAAAAGACCTTCTTCTAGTCTTTAGTGGCCCACTGACAGTGACTCAAGACCCAGGCAAGCCTCTGCTTCATTACTGCAGAACAGATGCACATTGGGGCTAATTTAGACTGGATCGCGGCAGCGAGCACAGTCTGAATCCTTTAGTGGAGTGCGCACACGCAGCGGCCGCACTGTGTGTGCGCACCCCAGGAGCCCAGCGAGATGCAGGGCTGCGATTGCCTCTGCCTGATTGACAGGCAGAGGCGGTCACGGGGCGGGAGGGGGTGTGCCGACAGCATTAGAACGCGGTTGGCGGGGCGCGGTCCGGACAACGGAGGCGTGTCTGGACCGTGGTGGGGGCGGGCCGGGGCAGCTGCGTAACGTCACACGCAGCCACTGCGACCCGGGGCGCGGTGAGTAGCAGTCTGCCAGCGCGCAGGAGCTGCGCTGGCAGGGAGCTACTCAGCGGGTGCGAAAGCAACGCTGCTGTGCGATGCTTTTGCAACCTTGCAGCAGGGAGGTAGGGCCAGACATGCGGGGCGGACTAGCCCTGTGCTGGGTGCCCCCCCCCCATGTCTGAGAAACTGATCGTAGATGTGCAAAATGTATCACATCTACGATCAGATCTGAATTACCCCCATTCTTAATCCATTCCTTGAAGACTGAACAAGGATTATTTTTCAGATATTGCTAACCTAAACTTTTTTTTTTCTGTAACCTCTAGTTTACTACTGACATTTGTACCAGTCAGGTTGTTAACCAGACATAAATTGCTTAAACTTCAATAAAAAACTAGAAAAACTAGGGTGTATTATAACTATTGACCACTAGAATGTGTATACAATGGGGGTCATTCCGAGTTGATCGCTAGCTGTCGTTTTTCGCAGCGTACCGATCAGGCTAAAAATCGGCTGTTCTGCGCATGCGTATGGGCCGCAATGCACATGCGCCAAGTACTTTCACACAAAACTATGCCGTTTTACACAAGGTCAAGCGATGCTTTTCAGTCGCTCTGCTGATCGATGAGTGATTGACAGGAAAGGGGCGTTTCTGGGAGGTAACTGACCGTTTTCCGGGAGTGTGCTAAAAAACGCAGGCGTGTCAGCAGATAACGCAGGCGTGCCTGGAGAAACGGGGGAGTGGCTGGCCGAACGCAGGGCGTGTTTGTGACGTCAAAACGGGAACTAAACTGTCTGCAGTGATCGCAAGGTAGGAGTAGGTCTGGAGCTACTCAGAAACTGCATGATAATATTTAATAGCAGAACTGCTAACGTTTTGTTCGCACTTCTGTTAAGCTAAGATACACTCCCAGAGGGCGGCGGCCTAGCGTTTGCATTGCTGCTAAAAGCAGCTAGCGAGCGAACAACTCGGAATGATGGCCCATATACAGTAATATATACATATAGATTTGCATTTAAATAACAATAATATAGCACAACAGCTGCTCCATAGAACTATCTAGAACTACTGCACATTACTGCTTTGCTTTTAAATAACATGAGTTTCTCCTTCTGTTAACTAACTGAGCAGTATGGATTGGTAGAGGGTTATTGAACATGGGTTATGCCAGTTGTTTTTCTTCAGTGCTAAATTGCAACTAAGCCAAATGACAGGTCTTCTCATATAATAACGCTACCATAAACATTTACATATGTATTGCAGGTTCTGCCTCTAAGCACGAGTTTCAGGCTGAAACCAAGAAGCTCCTGGACATTGTCGCTCGTTCATTATACTCTGAGAAGGAGGTACATATTAGTAACAGACGGCACTGGTGGCACAGTGGTTGGCATTGTTGTCTTGCAGTGCAGTGGCCTTTGGTTTTAGTCTCACCCAGGGAGCCATAGTAGCTTGTACGTTCTGTGTGTGTGTGTGTGTGTCCCTAGGGAATGTATTTGTGTACTTGTAATAGAAAGTCACACGCGGACAGGAAATAGTGTGTATGTATGAAATTCCCTGGGGTCAGTGCAGTTATGAGTGATGTAACATTGCTTGTTTACGGCGCAATGTACGGGTGAGTGCACACAAATCCCATACATACGGTAGACTTACATTGTACATTTTCATGTACACCCTTATGGGACTGCAGATTAATGTGCACAATGTAGGGGCGATGTAGCCTGACATTGCCGGTTTTGAAACACCATCACATCGGGACATCACTGGCATCGCCTGATCATTACTCCTTACTGATCTGACCCCGGCTCTCATTGCACCTCTAAAAATGGTGGCACTGTATAAATAACTGAGCGTAATAATTAGTTGTTACGTTGATATTCTGTAGCAGGACTGAAACAGCTGTGATTGGTCATAATTCTTAAATACCAATGACCTATATAATAATCTAAAGAAAATAATGTTTTAGTCTGTTGTATGATTTGTGGAACCCCTGTTATCACCTAGGCGACAATATTCTGTTGGTGACACCTGACTCCGCTTCTCCCTCTTTCAGGTATTTATCCGGGAACTGATCTCAAATAGTAGTGATGCCCTGGAGAAGCTCCGCCATAAGCTCATGCTGCAAGGGAGCGTTTTACCAGAGATGGAGATCCACTTACAGACAGACAGTGAGAAGGGCACCATCACCATCCAGGTATGAGGAACATGGACCCATACCCTGGCACCCTGCACTGTCCCAGTCTTCTCTCTGAGCCACGGTCACCCCTATTGTCTCAGCTGTGCTCTCTTTCCATTAGACTGGGCTCTCCCTGCCTTTTCTTTTGTTTGCATTTATTTTCTCTCCTTTGTATGTCCCTGTTTTATGTATGTGCTGCTTTCCCCAACGTCTGGCGGGGTGGACCCTTTAGCGCCATGCAAAACAACAACAACAAGAATTACAGATAACGTTTTGCTATTGTGTCACTAATAATATCTTGATGTGTGAAAGGACAATAAGAAGTTAGCTGTGTGTGTATCTGCCTGATATGTGACCTCTGTCCTGCAGGACACTGGCGTAGGGATGACAGAGGAGGAGCTAATCTCTAACCTGGGAACCATTGCTCGCTCCGGGTCCAAGGTAGGATCCAGGCCACGGGAAAGACACGGAAATGTTCAGTACATGGAGCTAACCAATACATAGTTCTAATGTCACCATTCTCTTCTGTAGGCATTCCTGGATACCCTGCAGAGCCAGGCGGACACCTCTGGGAAGATCATAGGCCAGTTTGGTGTCGGCTTCTACTCCGCCTTCATGGTTGCAGACAAGGTCGTGGTTTTCTCACAGTCTTCAGAGCCTGAGAGCACTGGTTACTGCTGGACTTCTGATGGGTAGGTGCAGGAAGGTCAGAAGATAGTCTGAGCAGTCTCTGCTGCCCATAGCGTAATGACATGTCATCCCCACCACTCTATCAGACCCAGTGCTAGGTCTCATGCGGATCTTTCTATGATCATATTATCATTTCCCCTAACTGCTATGTCCTACCCGTCATTAGGTCCGGTGTCTTTGAATTGGCAGAGGCCAGCGGTGTGAGACCGGGCACAAAAGTCGTTATCCACCTTAAGGAAGACTGTAAAGAGTTTGCCAGTGAGGACAGAGTAAGAGGTCGGTCATCATTATGAACGTTTACTTCTGTAGCGCCTGCATAATCTGTTGCGTCTTAGTAACAACATTCTGCCACTGTTTGTTTAGATTAGATATGGGGTTATTGCGTAGACCTCTTATGCCTATATCTCTCACATTGCAGAGGTGGTAACGAAGTACAGCAACTTCGTCAGCGCACCCCTTTACTTGAATGGCAAGAGGATTAATACATTGCAGGTAGGAGATATGGATGGGGTTTCCCGTCCTTCTATTCCCCACTCTGTGGTCACAGTTCTCCGCTACTTATTGCTCTTCCAACACCATTTCATCCTCTTCAGGCTCTGTGGATGATGGATC
This sequence comes from Pseudophryne corroboree, assembly GCF_028390025.1. NCBI lineage: Eukaryota > Metazoa > Chordata > Amphibia > Anura > Myobatrachidae > Pseudophryne > Pseudophryne corroboree. Next base: position 419,434,862 of record NC_086450.1, read on the forward strand.
CCAAGGAGATTGGGGAATGGCAGCACGAGGAGTTCTACCGGTTCATAGCCCAAGCCTACGACAAACCGCGCTACACTCTCCACTATAAGGCAGACGCTCCTGTCAATATCCGCAGCATCTTCTACGTGCCGGAGACGGTGAGTACTGTCAGGCGACATCCTCTACACTCCAGAGAGAGAAATGCATGCAAGCAGGAACTGCCTTTCTCTCTACATGTATAATCCTCGTAGGTGTTCCTTATAGGAGTGAGTGTGACGCCCTCTTTCTGCACTTTGGGCCTAATTCAGACCTGTTCACTCGCTAGGGTTTTTTTTTGCAGTCCTGTGTTCGCATAGTCGCCGATCATAGGGGAGTGTGTTTTCGCTTTGGAAGTGTGCGAACGCATGTCTAGCAGAGCTGTACAAACAGATCTTGTGCAGTCTCTGCGTAGCCCAGGACTTACTCAGCCGCTGCGATCACATCAGCCTGTCCAGGACCGGAGTTGACGTCAGGAACCCTCCCTGCAAACGCTTGGACACACCTGCGTTTTTTAAAACACTCCCAGAAAACGGTCAGTTACCACCCTCAAACGCCCTCTTCCTGTCAATCTCCTTGTGAACGCCCATGCGAATGGATCCTTCGCACAAAGCCATCGCTGAGCGGCGATTCGCTTTGTACCCGTGTGACAAGCCTGCGCATTGCGGTGCATGCGCAGTCTAGACCTGATCGCCCGCTGTACGCAAACGCAGCCTAGCGATCAGGTCTGAATTAGGCCCTTTTTGTAGAACACTTCCTATGGGAAAGTTAAACTTAAACACCATGTCTAGGATTGTACAATATTCACCATACCTTTCTGTATGCAGAAACCCTCGATGTTTGATGTGAGCCGGGAGCTGGGATCCAGCGTTGCGCTTTACAGCCGCAAAGTCCTCATCCAGACCAAAGCCACCGACATTCTGCCAAAGTGGCTGCGCTTCCTGCGAGGTGAGCCTGGTCTTTTATGTCCTTCCCAGCACACGTGTATAACAGTGGTAGAAGGAGCCAAGGCACAGAACATTCCCGGGTTCCTATGTTTGGAAATGGCTATACACATTTAATTACCCTGACATTTACAAAGATGAAAGCAGGGTGATAAAGGGCTTCCTTTTCTTCTGTGTGCAGGCGTTGTGGACAGTGAGGATATCCCCCTCAATCTGAGCCGCGAGTTACTACAGGAGAGCGCCTTGATAAGGTGACAGTAGGATCATTTTATTCTTTGTTCTGATGATTACAAAATATTACAGCTAACTATTTACCTGGATTTGATTGGGGACTGCAAAGGTTTATAGCTGATGTAGGGGGAGATGCATCGCCAAGCAATCAGCTTCCAACTATCGTTTTTCAAACACAACCTGTAACATGGCAGTTAGGAGCTGATTGGTTGGTACTTTATCTCTTTCCAAGCTTTGATAAATCTCCCCTATAGTATAATGTTGCTGTAGGATCCCAGTGATTTATTTATTTTTTACTTTTCTCTTACGTCCTAGAGGATGCTGGGGACTCCGTAAGGACCATGGGGTATAGACAGGCTCCGCAGGAGA